>NC_058083.1:114411631-114735682 GCF_014858855.1 Bufo gargarizans
CAAATTTTGTGGAAGAAGGCATATAGCAATAGTACCCCTCAATCAGTATTTGGCAGAAACAGGTATATGGCACCCCTCAATCAGTATTTGGCGAAAAAGGTGTATTGCACCCCTCAATCAGTATTTGGTGGAAGAAGGTATATAGCAACAGCACCCCTCAACCAGTATTTAGTGGAAGAAAGTATATGGCACCCTTCAATCAGTATTTGGCAGAAACAAGTATATAGCACCCCTCAATCAGTATTTGGCGAAAAAGGTGTATTGCACCCTCAATCAGTATTTGGTGGAAGAAGGTATATAGCAACAGCACCCCTCAACCAGTATTTAGTGGAAGAAAGTATATGGCACCCTTCAATCAGTATTTGGCAGAAACAAGTATATAGCACCCCTCAATCAGTATTTGGCGAAAAAGGTGTATTGCACCCTCAATCAGTATTTGGTGGAAGAAGGTATATGGCACCCTTCAATCAGTATTTGGCGGAAACAAGTATACAGCACCTCTCAATCAGTATTTTGTGGAAGCAGGTGTATTGAAGCCCTTAATCAGTATTTGGTGGAAGAAGGTATATAGCAACAGAACCCCTCAATCAGTATTTGGCAGAAACAGGTATATAGCACCCCTCAATCAGTATTTGGCGCAAAAAGGTGTATTGCACCCCTCAATCAGTATTTGGTGGAAGAAGGTATATAGCAATAGCACCCCTCAATCAGTATTTAGTGGAAGTAGGTATATGGCACCCCTCATTCAGTGTTTGTCAGAAACAAGTATATAGCACCCCTCAATCAGTATTTGGTGGAAACAGGTGTATAGCACCCCTCAATCAGTTTTTGGCAGAAACAGGTAGATAGCACCCCACAATTAGTAATTGGCGGAAATTGGTATATGGCACCCCTCAATCAATATTTTGTGGAAGCAGGTGTATTGCACCCCTCAATCAGCATTTGTGGAAGAAGGTATATAGCAATAGCACCCCTCAATCAGTATTTAGTGGAGGAAAGTATATGGCACCCCTTAATCAGTATTTGGTGGAAACAGGTATATAGCACCCCTCAATCAGTATTTGGCAAAAACAGGAATATCGCACCCCTTAATCAGTATTTTGTGGAAGAAGGTGTATCGCAGCCCTCAATCATTATTTGGTGGAAGAAGGTATATAGCAATCGCACCCCTCAGTCAGTATTTGGCGGAAACAGATTTATGGCACCCCTCAATCAGTATTTTGTGGATGCAGATGTATTGCAGCCCTCAATCAGTATTTGGTGGAAGAATATATATACCAATAGCACCCCTCAATCAGTATTTGGTGGAAACAGGTATTTGGCACCCCTCAATCAGTATTTGGTGGAAGAAGGTATATAGTAATAGCACCCCTCAATCAGTATTTAGTGGAAGAAGGTATATGGCACCCCTCAATCAGTATTTGGCGGAAACAAGTATATAACACCCCTCAATCAGTATTTGGCGGAAACAGGAATATGGCACCCCTTAATCAATATTTTGTGGAAGAAGGTATATAGCAATAGCACCCCTTAATCAGTATTTGGCAGAAACAGGTATATGGCACCCCTCATTTAGTATTTGGCGAAAAAGGTGTATTGCACCCCTCAAACAGTATTTGGTGGAAGAAGGTATATAGCAACAGCACCCCTCAACCAGTATTTAGTGGAAGAAGGTATATGGCACCCCTCAATCAGTATTTGGAAGAAACAAGTATATAGCACCCCTCAATCAGTATTTGGCGAAAAAGGTGTATTGCACCCCTCAATCAGTATTTTGTGGAAGAAGGTATATAGCAATAGCACCCCTCAATCAGTATTTAGTGGAAGAAGATATTTGGCACCCCTCAATCAGTATTTGGCAGAAACAGGTATATAGCACCCCTCAATCAGTATTTGGCACAAAAAGGTGTATTGCACCCCTCAATCAGTATTTGGTGGAAGAATGTATATAGCAATAGCACCCATCAATCAGTATTTAGTGGAAGAAGGTATATGGCACCCCTCAATCAGTATTTGTCGGAAACAAGTATATAGCAATTCTCAATCAGTATTTGGCAGAAACAGGTGCATAGCACCCCTCAATCAGTTTTTGGCAGAAACAGGTATATAGCACCCCACAATCAGTATTTGGCAGAAACAGGTATATGGCTCCCCTCAATCAATATTTTGTGGAAGCAGGTGTATTGCACCCCTCAATCAGCATTTGTTGGAAGAAGGTATATAGCAATAGAACCCCTCAATCAGTATTTAGTGGAAGAAGGTATATGGCACCCCTCAATCAGTATTTGGTGGAAACAGGTATATAGCACCCCTCAATCAGTATTTGGCAAAAACAGGAATATGGCACCCCTCAATCAGTATTTTCTGGAAGAAGGTGTATCGCAGCCCTCAATCAGTGTTTGGTGGAAGAAGGTATATAGCAATAGCACCCCTCAATCAGTATTTGGCGGAAACAGGTTTATGGCACCCCTCAATCAGTATTTTGTGAAAGCAAATGTATTGCAACCCTCAATCAGTATTTGGTGGAAGAATATATATATACCAATAGCACCCCTCAATCAGTATTTGGTGGAAACAGGTATTTGGCACCCCTCAATCGGTATTTGGTGGAAGAAGGTATATAGCAATAGCACCCCTCAATCAGTATTTAGTGGAAGAAGGTATATGGCACCCCTCAATCAGTATTTGGTGGAAACAGGTATATAGCACCCCTCAATCAGTATTTGGCAAAAACAGGAATATGGCACCCCTCAATCAGTATTTTCTGGAAGAAGGTGTATCACAGCCCTCAATCAGTATTTGGTGGAAGAAGGTATATAGCAATAGCACCCCTCAATCAGTATTTGGCAGAAACAGGTTTATGGCACCCCTCAATCAGTATTTTGTGAAAGCAAATGTATTGCAGCCCTCAATCAGTATTTGGTGGAAGAATATATATACCAATAGCACCCCTCAATCAGTATTTGGTGGAAACAGGTATTTGGCACCCCTCAATCGGTATTTGGTGGAAGAAGGTATATAGCAATAGCACCCCTCAATCAGTATTTAGTGGAAGAAGGTATATGGCACCCCTCAATCAGTATTTGGTGGAAACAAGTATATAACAACTCTCAATCAGTATTTGGCGGAAACAGGAATATGGCACCCCTCAATCAATATTTTGTGGAAGAAGCTATATAGCAATAGCACCCCTCAATCAGTATTTGGCAGAAACAGGTATATGGCACCTCTCCGTCAGTATTTTGTTGAAGCAGGTGTATTGCACCCCTCAATTAGTATTTGGCGGAAACAGGTGTATGGCACCCCTAAATCAGTATTTGGCGAAAACAGGTGTATTGCACCCCTCAATCATTATTTGGTGGAAGAAGGTATTTAGCAATAGCACCCCTCAATCAGTATTTAGTGGAAGAAGGTATATAGCACCCCTCAATCAGTATTTGTCAGAAACAGGTATATAGCACCCCTCAATCAGTTTTTGTCAGAAACAGGAATATGGCACCCCTCAATCAGTGTTTTGTGGAAGTAGGTGTATTGCACCCCTCAATCAGTATTTAGTGGAAGAAGCTATATAGCAATAGCACCCCTCAATCAGTATTTAGTGGAAGAAGGTATATGACTCCACTCAATTAGTATTTGGCAGAAAATGTTGTATAGCACACCTCAATCAGTACTTTGTGGAAATAGGTATATAGCACCCCTCAATCAGGATTTTGTTGAAGAAGGTATATGGCACCCCTCAATCAGTATTTGGTGGAAACAGGTATATAGCAGTATAGCACCCCTCAATCAGGATTTTGCGGAAGAAGGTATGGCACCCCTCAACTATTATTTGTCGGAAACAAGTATATAACACCCCTCAATCAGTATTTGGCAGAAACAGGTGTATGGCACTCCTCAATCAGTATTTTGTGGAAGCAGGTGTATTGTACCCCTCAATCAGTATTTGGTGGAAGAAGATATATAGCAATAGCACCCCTCAATCAGTATTTAGTGGAAGTTGGTATATAGCACCCCTTAATCAGTATTTGGCGGAAACAGGTATATAGCACCCCTCAATCATTATTTGGCATAAACATGAATATGGCACCCCTTAATCAGTATTTTGTGGAAGTAGGTGTATTGCACCCCTCAATCATTATTTAGTGGAAGAAGGTATATAGCAATAGCACCCCTCAATCAGTATTTAGTGGAAGAAGGTATATTACACCACTCAATCAGTATTTGGCGGAAAATGGTGTATAGCACACCTCAATCAGTATTTGGCAGAAACTAGTAAATAGCACACCTCAATCAGTACTTTGTGGAAATAGGTATATAGCACCCCTCAATCAGGATTTTGTTGAAGAAGGTATATGGCACCCCTCAATCAGTATTTGGTGGAAACAGGTATATAGCAGTATAGCACCCCTCAATCAGGATTTTGCGGAAGAAGGTATGGCACCCCTCAACTATTATTTGGTGGAAACAAGTATATAACATCCCTCAATCAGTATTTGGCGGAAACAGGTGTATGGCACTCCTCAATCAGTATTTGGTGAAAACAGGTATATAGCACCCCTCAATCAGTATTTGGCGGAAACAGGTATATGGCACCCCTCAATCAGTATTTTGTGGAAGCAGGTGTATTGTACCCCTCAATCAGTATTTGGTGGAAGAAGATATATAGCAATAGCACCCCTCAATCAGTATTTATTGGAAGTTGGTATATAGCACCCCTTAATCAGTATTTGGCAGAAACAGGTATATAGCACCCCTCAATCATTATTTGGCATAAACATGGATATGGCACCCCTTAATCAGTATTTTGTGGAAGTAGGTGTATTGCACCCCTCAATCATTATTAAGTGGAAGAAGGTATATAGCAATAGCACCACTCAATCAGTATTTGGCGGAAAATGGTGTATAACACACCTCAATCAGTATTTGGCAGAAATTAGTAAATAGCACCCCTCAATTAGTATTTCGTGAAAACAGGTATATAGCACCCCTCAATTAGGATTTTGTGGAAGAAGGTATATGGCACCCCTTAATCAGTATTTGGCGGAAACAGGTATATAGCAATATAGCACCCGTCATTCAGGATTTTGCAGAAGAAGGTATATCGCAGCCCTGAACAGGCATATCATACCCGTTGCAATTAGTTACTCCAATAGCGTTTGTTCCTCTATCTAGCTGCGGTATCACAGCAGAACCGCACACAATGCTGCACAATGCAAATACACTATAATATAATTTTTATGTTAGAAAGTGTATTATAAGTATATCACACCCCTCTGCATGTCACACCTATCGATAGCACACCTATAAAAGGACTTTTGTGGCCCTATTAGCTAGCATTTGGTGTCCCTTACAGTCTGTCCCTGCTCCACACAGAAAACCTCTCCCTACACTGGCAAAAAACTGAATGTAAAATGGCTGCCAGATCAGGTTTATTTATAGGGTAGGGGGTGTGTCCATGTGCTGAAACGTCTCAATTGGCTGTCCTGTCCCACCTGATGGATGTGTCATGGGTCAAAGTTTGGCGCTATGCAAAAACATATGGCGCGTGTGAATATCGCCATATGTTTGCATGTTCGGCGAATCGCGAACGAGCAACGTTTGCCTCGAAATGACCGCCGGGCGAACCGCAAGGCCATCTGTGGTCATCAACCATGAAATCGAATCCTGGCTGTCTTCTCGCCAACTGTAGATAGGAACCATGGTCACTGATAATGGGAAGAATATTCTGTTTGCTCTGCGTCAGGGAAGGTTGACCTATGGGTCCTGCATGGAGCACGTCTTCAGTCTGGTTGTCACCCAATTCTTGAAGTCTTCCACTAAACTGCAAGACATCTTGAATATGATAAGGAACTGTGCATGCCATTACTTTGCATTACTGTGCAAAACACGCCCTCCTTGAGCTGCAAAGGCAGAATGGTGTTCCCCCACATTGCTTCATATGTGACATTTCCAAACATTGGAACTTTATTCTCCACATTTTGGACCAAGTGTATGAGCAAAGGAAACCAGGGACCGATTTCTTGTTGATGGACAGGACTACTCCCCGGTGTAACTTTGAAGTTAGACAGTGGCAGCTCATGCGTGACACCTGCCATTTGTTCAGGCGCTTTCAGGAGGTTACTTTATTTGTTAGTCACCAGGACTACAGGGTGAATTATGTCATTTCACATCTTCACATCCTGGAGGGGATGCTGATAAATCTGACTGGCGAGGGGACAGAAGATGTGGTGCCTACATCTCACTGAGCCCTGTGGAGGCTTAACTGGCACAGGAGGAGGAGGATACACACGCCCAGGAATTCGATACAGAACTAGGCAGTTTATCTGCCCAAGTTACAGTAGAAGGCCAGGAGGAGTATGAGAAGCTAGAGGGTCATGACGAAGACAACGCAGATAACCCCAACAGACTGTGGCAGTATTCAGTGCAGATGGAGGCAGGGAGTGCCTCCGAGTCCCTTGCGCAAATGGCAAGATGCTGAGTTGTTTGCATAGTGACAGCTGCATTATCACCATTTGGCAGAGGGATGACTACTGGCTCTCCACAATGTTAGACACTCACTACCAGTCCTAAATGGGGGCCTTTTTTACACTTTCTGAGAGGGATGAAAAACTCAACTACTATCGAGACATGCTTTGTAGTCGGTTGGTCGCTGCCTATATGCGCCATCGCCCATCTTCATGAACGGGGAACCTGTGTGCTCATGCTCCACTGCCATGACTGCTGGAGGGGGAAGGCAGGAGAAGCACCTGCCAACAGTAACTTAAGTTTTGAGTCTCTAATAAGCAGTTTTCTTCAGCTGCCTACTGAAGAAATCACCCATCAGCAGCTGGACATGGAGCAGAACTTGAACAAGCAGGTGGAGGCATATTTGGACTGTACCCCGTCACCCCAGATCCAGGATCCCCTGGACTACTGGGCAGCCAAACATGAATTGTGGCCACAACTGGGCGAGTTTGCCAAGGACAACCTTTCTTGCCTGGCCAGTAGTTAACACTTCTGTTATTTGGTCAGTTATTTCCACCACTTATTGTGAGCCAAATTCAGGAGCTAAGCCTGCTAAGTATCATGAATAGATCTGCACCTGTTCTGTGGTTTTGACCCGCACCTGCTTTGGGCTGACGATAACTGATCAGAATAACTGACCAAATAAGTGAAGTGCGAGCTATGCCTAATAGTGAGGCAAAGTCATTCTACTGTTAACAGAAGGGATTCAAAACATGTTTTTGCACTGCTACAACATGGATTAAAATAACCTTTATTTTCGCCACAATTTTATTGGCACTGCCTCCATGTCCTTATTTTGTGCCATTAAAGACTCATTGTGTGACACCTGCAGGGTTGAGCAGCATTTTGTTTTTGCTTTACTGAAGGCTGCTGTATGCTTTTATTTTGGTTTAGCTAAAGCTTAGCTAGGACTGTTGGCGGCTTGCACAATTGCCTTTCATTCTGACACACAGTAACTGTTTCACTACCAGAAAGGACTAGCTATGCATGTTGCTGCACTGCACAGTAATGTACGTCGAGATACTGTATATTCAAAGAATTCCATGATGACTTCTGATATTCTTATTTTCATTGGGGGAGCATTATTCTATTTATTAAAAGATAGAACCATATTTTACTGGTTGTTATTTGCAGTCCCCTGTGAATGAAGGGGAGATTCAGGAATGCTAGTATACTGGACACTTGGTGGTTTATAAGAATGATTTTTATTTTTAGATATGCTTATAATGTTAGAAGTCAGCACCCACGGATGGATATAATTAATACAATCACAGTTACATTTCAACATTCGTCTCCACACTACTCTCCATTTTCCAATTCCACAGATTAGCACTGTTATAATTTCTCAGCATACTCATGGATGTACCTTGTTAGTTGAGTGTATGTGACTTATTTTTAGTCTTCCATTACCACCGCATGGTGTCCTGGTAGATGCTGAAGCCAAGGTTCCCACGCTCTGAAAAAACAGTCCCCTTATTGTCATTAACTGTATTGTTCACAACATGATACTGCTATTTCGTTTCTTGCAACACACCCAGGCAGAACAGTTCGGCAATTAGGAATCATTATGAAAATACAGCAGAAATAGCTCGGCTTTGTTACTCTGTCTCATTTCACGTATATTTCTGTTATATTAGAGATCACACACAAAAAAAGGGTAGTTCAAAGAACAGCATCCCATATAAGGAAGCTTACATTTAGGAGATTTTCAACCCTCTTAGGCCTCATGGACACGGTCGTTGCCCGGCCACGGCCATATTGCGGCCCACAAATAGCAGGTCCTCAATATGCGGGCACAGGCCGTGTGCTCCCCACATCACAGGGTGCTTCTGTGGTGATTCTGTCCGTGCCTCTGCACCGCAAAAAAATAGAACATGCGTCTCGATTCGTCCCGGCCGCCGCACGGACATTGCCCGTGCATTGGGGACCGCAAATTGCGGTCCCCAATGCATGGAAGGGCCGTGCAACGGCCGTGGGCATGAGGCACTGCCCACAACCTGGTAGATCCTGCCACATGAATTCACTATTATGTTGTTTTCTATGTAACTGAATTGAATATTATTTATATAAATTTGTATGTATTATTATAATTATGTATTTATTATTAGTCATGCATCATGTATTCATTGTTGTTATTATTTATGCATTAATATAAATATGTATTAATTATTTATGTTATTTATGTATCATTATGTCTCAGATGTTATTATTATTTACGGTACATATTATTCTAAATATTTACATATAATTCTAAATATGTATTCATTACCTTTTTAGTCAGGGACCAAATGGAGAAGGTGCTATATAAGCAGACTCAGTTTTAGGCCTCATGCACACGACAGTTTTTTTTCACGGTCCGAAAAAACGGGGTCCGTGATCCGTGACCGTTTTTTCGTCCGTGGGTCTTCCTTGATTTTTGGAGGATCCACGGACATGAAAAAAAAGTCGTTTTGGCGTCCGCCTGGCCGTGCGGAGCCAAACGGATCCGTCCTGAATTACAATGCAAGTCAATGGGGACGGATCCGTTTGAAAATTGAGCCACAGTGTGTCATCTTCAAACGGATCCGTCCCCATTGACTTACATTATAAGTCTGGACGGATCCGCTTGCCTCCGCACGGCCAGGCGGACACCCGAACATAACTTGAAGCGTCCCCATCACCATGGGAACGCCTCTACGTTAGAATATACTGTCGGATATGAGCTACTTCGTGAAACTCATTTCCGACAGTATATTCTAACACAGAGGCGTTCCCATGGTGATGGGGACGCTTCAGGTTAGAATACACTGCAAACTTGGTACAAGACTGCCCCCTGCTGCCTGGCACCACCCGATCTCTTACAGGGGGATATGATAGCACAATTAACCTCTTCAGGTGCGGCACCTAAAGGGGTTAATTGTACTATCATATTCTCCTGTAAGAGATCAGGGCTGTCAGGCAGCAGGGGGCAGACCCCCCCCCCTCCCCAGTTTGAATATCGTTGGTGGCACAGTGTGTGCCCATCGCCCCCCCCTTCCTCCCTCTATAGTTAAAAATCGTTGGTGGCACAGTGTGTGCCCATCGCCCCCCGCTTCCTCCCTCTATAGTTAAAAATCGTTGGTGGCACAGTGTGCGCCCACCATCGCCCCCCTCCATCTTCCCCCCCCCCCCATCATTGGTGGCAGCGGAGTTCCGATCGGAGTCCCAGTTTAATCGCTGGGGCTCCGATCGGTAACCATGGCAAGCTACTGCATCCCTGGTTGCCATGGTTACTTAGCAATAGTACAATTGTAGAAGATTCATACTTACCTGCCTGCTGCTGCGATGTCTGTGACCGGCCGGGAGCTCCACCTACTGGTAAGTGAAAGGTCTGTGCGGTGCATTGCTAAAGAACTGTCACTTACCAGTAGGAGGAGCTCCCGGCCGGTCACAGACATCGCAGCAGCAAGCAGGTAAGCATGATTTTTAACTATAGAGGGAGGAAGGGGGGGGGGCGATGGGCACACACTGTGCCACCAACGATTTTTAACTATAGAGGGAGGAAGGGGGGGGGCCATGGGCACACACTGTGCCACCAACGATTTTTAACTATAGAGGGAGGAAGGGGGGGCGATGGGCACACACTGTGCCACCAACGATTTTTAACTATAGAGGGAGGAAGGGGGGGGCGATGGGCACACACTGTGCCACCAACGATATTCAAACTGGGGAGGGGGGGGGGGTCTGCCCCCTGCTGCCTGGCAGCCCTGATCTCTTACAGGAGAATATGATAGTACAATTAACCCCTTTAGGTGCCGCACCTGAAGGGGTTAATTGTGCTATCATATCCCCCTGTAAGAGATCGGGTGGTGCCAGGCAGCAGGGGGCAGTCTTGTACCAAGTTTGCAGTGTATTCTAACTAGAAGCGTCCCCATCACCATGGGAACGCTTCTGTGTTAGAATATACTGTCGGAAATGAGTTTTCACGAAGTGAAAACTTAGATCAGAAAAAGCTTTTATGCAGACGGATCTTCGGATCCGTCTGTATGAAAGCAACCTACGGCCACGGATCACGGACACGGATGCCAATCTTGTGTGCATCCGTGTTCTTTCACGGACCCATTGACTTGAATGGGTCCGTGAACCGTTGTCCGTCAAAAAAATAGGACAGGTCCTATTTTTTTGACGGACAGGATACACGGATCACGGCCTCGGCTGCAAAACGGTGCATTTTCCGATTTTTCCACGGACCCATTGAAAGTCAATGGGTCCGCGAAAAAAAACGGAAAACGGCACAACGGCCACGGATGCACACAACGGTCGTGTGCATGAGGCCTTATACTGACTTAAAAACCAGCCTCCAGGGCATACTAACTGGTCAGGTGTGCATGACTGCTTGGAGATCGCCACGCCTCCAATATATACTACAAAGAAAAAATATGGGGGATTCAGCCTGCACAACCCTATGCAGGTGCAGATTGCTATGGCGAAATACAGATACAAACGCAAAAAATCAAAATGCAATCGCACTCTGCAACCAGCACTCTGCCCTGCCTTTATGCTGGATGTTGAATAAGGCATTGGTGTACATTTTGGCCAAAGCTTAATAAGCCACTCACCACGTCAAGGTCGCCTTAATGAGTGGTCCCTAACACTAGTTCCTACCTGTTATGGGCCATGACAGCCACACAAAGTCCAGGGAGCGCAGGTACAGCATGCACGCTAAGCAAAATCTGCTTTTAACCCTTTCCGGTTCCATTACAGCTTTCATCGGATCCAGGGATGCAAGTACCAACATGCATTCTGAGCCCACTATATACTGCGTTAGTATGCCCTGGAGGCTGGTTTTAAAGTCAGTATAAAACTGAGTCTGCTTATGTAGCACCTACCAGTAGCCATTTGGCTCCAGGAGAAGTATATAGTGGGCTCAGCATGCATGTTGGTACTTGCATCCCTGGATCCGATGAAAGCTGTAATGGCACCGGAAGGGGTTAAAAGCAGATTTTGCTTAGCGTGCATGCTGTACCTGCGCTCCCTGGACTTTGTGTGGTTGTCATGGCCCATAACAGGTAGGAACTAGTGTTAGGGACGACTCATTAAGGCGACCTTGACGTGGTGAGTGGCTTATTACGCTTTGGCCAAAATGTACACCAATGCCTTATTCAACATCCAGCATAAAGGCAGGGCAGAGTGCTGGTTGCAGAGTGCGATTGCATTTTGTATTTTTGCGTTTGTACCTGTATTTCGCCATAGCAATCTGCACCTGCATAGGGTTGTGCGGGCCGAATCCCCCATAGTTTTTCTTTGTAGTATATATTGGAGGCGTGGCGATCTCCAAGCAGTCATGCACACCTGACCAGTTAGTATGCCCTGGAGGCTGGTTTTAAAGTCAGTATAAAACTGAGTCTGCTTATATAGCACCTACCAGTAGCCATTTGGCTCCAGGAGAAGTATATAGTGGGCTCAGCATGCATGTTGGTACTTGCATCCCTGGATCCGATGAATTCTGTAATGGCACCGGATGGGGTTAAAAGCTGATTTTGCTTAGCGTGCATGCTGTACCTGCGCTCCCTGGACTTTGTGTGGCTGTCATGGCCCATAACAGGTAGGAACTAGTGTTAGGGACCACTCATTAAGGTGACCTTGACGTGGTGAGTGGCTTATTACGCTTTGGCCAAAATGTACACCAAAGCCTTATTCAACATCCAGCATAAAGGCAGGGCAGAGTGCTGGTTGCAGTGTGCGATTGCATTTTGTGTTTTTGCGTTTGTATCTGTATTTCGCCATAGCAATCTGCACCTGCATAGGGTTGTGCGGGCTGAATCCCCCATACTGTAGATGAAGCTGTAATGTATCGTTAGGGCTAGGGTGCAGGTTTAGGCTACTTTCACACTAGCGTTCGTCGGTCTGCTCGTGAGCTCCGTTTGAAGGAGCTCACGAGCGGACCCGAACGCAGCCGTCCAGCCCTGATGCAGTCTGAATGGAGCGGATCCGCTCAGACTGCATCAGTCTGGCGGCGTTCAGCCTCCGCTCCGCTCGCCTCCGCACAGACAGGCGGACAGCTGAACGCTGCTTGCAGCGTTCGGGTGTCCGCCTGGCCGTGCGGAGGCGTGCGGATCCGTGCGGATCCGCCCAGACTTACAATGTAAGTCAATGGGGACGGATCCGTTTGAAGATGCCACAATATGGCTCAATCTTCAGGCGGATCCGTCCCCCATTGACTTTACATTGAAAGTCTGGACGGATCCGTACGAGGCTATTTTCACACTTAGCTGTTATATGCTAAAAATAATGCAGACGGATCCGTTCTGAACGGAGCCTCCGTCTGCATTATTATGATCGGATCCGTTCAGAACGGATCCGATCGAACACTAGTGTGAAAGTAGCCTAACCTTGCACAAACCATCCAAATTCTCTTACTAGTGGACCACAAACGTTCACCCACTGTCACTTAAAGAGAATCTGTAGGCAGATTGATGCTGCCCTAATCATACGCATCATGAAAATACTGACAGGTGCCCTCATCATTTTTTTAAAGATCTTTTTTTTTGGGGGGACGTTAGAAGCAATTCTTAACATTTATAAGAATTTCCAAACTCCACTTTTTAAGGACCAGTTCAGGTCTGAAGTCACTTTGTGGGGCTTACATAGTAGAACCCACCCATAAATTATCCCATTTTGGAAACTACACCCCTTATGTTACTCAAAACTGATTTTACAAACTTTGTTAACCCTTTAGGTATTCCACAAGAATTAAAGGAAAATGTAGATGAAATTTCAAAATTTCACTTTTTTGGCCGATTTTCCATTTTAATTTTTTCCATTTTTTTCTTTAACACATCGAGGGTTAACAGCCAAACAAAACTCAATATTTATTAAGCTGATTCTGCGGTTTACAGAAACACTCCACATGTGGTGTTAAACTGCTGTATGGGCGCATGGCAGGGCGCAGAAGAAAAGGAGCGCCATATGGTTTTTGGAAGGCAGATTTAGCTGGACTGGATTTTAGACACCATGTCCCATTTGAAGCCCACCAAATGCACCCTACAGTAGAAACAATCAAAAAGTGACCCCATTTTGGAAACTACAGGATAAGGTGACAGTTTTATTGGTACTATTTTGGGGTACATATGATTTTTAATTTCTCTATATTATGTTTTTGTGAGGCAAAGTAACCAAAGAATGGATGTTTTGGCACAGTTTTTATTTTTTGTTTTTTACAACGTTCAACTGACAGGTTAGATCATGTGCTATTTTTATAGAGCAGGTTGCTATGGATGCGATGATATTGAATATGTCTACTTTCTTTTTCTTTCAGTTTTGCATAATAAAGCATTTTTGAAAAAAAATTATGTTTTTGTGAACGCCATTTTTTTATTTTTCTGCCAATTATCTTGTGCATGGGCTTGTTTTTTGCAGGTACAATTGATTTTTTTTATTGGTACCATTTTTGGGTACATATGATTTATTTTATTTTTTAATTTTGTGCTATAAAACTATAAAAAAATACAGGAAAAACACACTTTTTTTATATGTTCCCTGGTATAAAAACATAAAATAAAATATCTCTCTCTCTCTCTCTCTCTCTCTCTCTCTCTCTCTCTCTATATATATATATATATATATATATATATATATAATAAAAAGCTAGCCGTACAGCTTTTAACATTAGAAGATTAAATATTCACATGGATGAGGTCACAGTATCAGAAGATAGCAACCCCTGAGCTGTCAGCACAAGGGGTGCAGGAGTCTTGTGTAATCACACCCTCAGCCTTCTCCATTCATCATGTACTGCACCCCCATGTGGAGGAACAGGTAAGGAGTAACCTCAATGATGACACATGATGTGTCATAATAATAAATGATTTTTTGATCATTTATTATTACACTTTTTGGGGCAGGTGACCAAAAAATTGGCAATTTTGGCAGTTTTTATTTATTAATTTTTAAGGCGTTCCCCTTAGGGATTAGGTCATGTGATATTTTTATATAGCAGGTCGTTACGGGCATGGCAATACCTAATATGTATACTTTTTCTTATTTAAGTTTTACACAATAATAGCATTTTTTAAACAAAAAAAATAATGTTTTAGTGTCTTAGAGCCATAGCTTTTTATTTTGTAGCTGATTATCTTAGGTAGTGTTTCATTTTTTGCAGGATGAGGTGACGGTTTGATTGGTACTATTTTGGGGGGCATATGCCTTTTTGATCGCTTGGTTTTGCACTTTTTGTGATGGTAGATGACAAAAAAATGTCTATTTTGGCACTGTTTTTATTTATTTATTTTATACGGTGTCATTCTGAGAGGTTATATTATGTGATATTTTATATAGCAGGTCGTTTTGGACGTGGCAATACCTAATATATATACTTTTTCTTATTTATTTAAGTTTTACACAATAATAGCATCTTTGAAACAAAAAATAATAATGTTTTAGTGCCTCCATAGTATGAGCTTTTTTATTTTTTGGCTAATGTGATTGTTAATAATTTGATTGGTACTATTTTGGGGGGCATATGCCTTTTTGATCTCTTGGTGTTGCACTTTTTGTGATGGTAGGTGACAAAAAATGTACTTTTTGGCAATGTTTTTTTTTTATTTTTTTTACGGTGTTTGCCTGAGGGATCAGGTCATGTGATAATTTCAAAGAGCTGGTTGTTACAGATGTGGCGACACCAAACATGTTTAGGGTATTTTCTTTTCTTCATTTTTATCCAATTATAAATGTGCGTATATGGGTCTGATGGCACTGTATAGTGTACTGCAGTGTATTTTCATTCACAGTAAGCCTGATCAGGCTCCTGCCTCTGGCAGAACCCTGTCAGGCTTACATACCATGGCAAGCCTGGATGGTAACCATCGGGATGCTGCCACAGCAGAGCAGCAGCCCGATGGGAGGGGGGAAGGAGGGAGCGCCCTACCTCTGTTATGATCAATCAGGACACTGCTACAGCAGTGCCAGCACCGATGTCGGCCGTTACGGTAGATTGTCAGCTGTATGTTACAGCTGACAATCTACTAACTTTGGCCATCCTGAATAATTGTGGGGGCGGGGAGGGGTGGTGGGTCGGGCCCCTCATTATTACCTGGTCCTGCTCGGCCATCCTGAAGGGGGGTGATCGGGGAACAGTGAACACTCACTGAGGAGATCGGAGCTGCACTGCTGAATGCTGCGATTGGTCAGTCAAATCTGACTGACAAATCGCAGCGATCCAAAGGCAGGGACCGCTGTAATTGGTCCCCTGACAGGTGCCCGGACAGCTCGGCTGTCCGTAGCACCCATTTAGATGCCGGTGTGACCGCAAGTGTACTTTTATCTCATGATGTACTGTGTAACTAACACCACATCATGACATACACAGTACATCATTAGTCACTACGGGGTGAAAGTGAATGGGGCTGAGTTGCAATACAAAGCACAGCCACTATCCAATAGACTGTGATGTGCTTGGTGAGCTACAAATAGGCCATGGTGCTCGCTGGAGAACCACGGTCTCTTCAAATAATTCATTGACATGGGTACCAGGTAACCCACAATGATTAGGTATTCATGACAGATCCTGCGGATAGGTCATCAATATTAAACACCTCAAAAAAAACCTTTAAATTCCTGCTCATTCTGGACTTTGCAATCAAGGAGGTGGTCCTGTCAGTGACAGCCTCCCCTCTATGATTGTGTATACAGAGAGCTGTCAATCACTGATAGGACCTCCTCCTGGACTTCAAAGCCCAGAATGAGCAGGAATTTAAATGAATGAAATAAAATGTTTTCTAATAAAGTGATATCAATTTGCTCAGCCACTCCTATTCTATAACATGCTGGCCTCAGTTCAGACATATTGTCCAATATGACAGGTTCCCTTTAAATGGTAGTCGCTGGCACCAAATAAGCCGAAGGGTATAGCCACATGGTCAGGTTTCCTGATGCAGTTTTGGAAGACAAAATCAGGTGTGGCTCATAAAAGGACAGCAAGTATACAGGACAAATATGACTTTTCCCTCTTTTTAGAATTTACGCCTAGTTTTGGATTCCAAAAACTGCATGCAGAAACCTGACCGTTGGCCGTACCCCAAAACTTTTTTTTTAAATATAGTATATGAATCTTTATGAACTGAGGAGAACACTTCAATACTTTGCACATATCACCTTGATCAGATTCATGGCCACATGCTACAACTCCACCCTACTACTTGTCGTCTCTTATCTTGGTCTCTGTTGCGATATTCTCCTTGAATATATTTCAAATGAAGCCATAGAATAATGGACAGGACTTACAGTATGTCCAAGTAGTGTCCTTTAAGAACTTCTCTGCCATTTAGGGCTCATGCACACAAACATATTTTCTGTCCGTTCCGTTTTTTGGGGGGACCGTATGCAGAGCCATCAATAAAAAAACAAAAAAAACAGAAGTTACTCTGTGTGCATAGCGTTTCTGTATGTCCGTTCAGCAAAAAAATAGAACATTATTATTGTCCGCATTACGGACAAGGTTAGGACTGTTCTATTAGGGGCCAGCTGTTCCGTTCTGCAAAATACGGAATGCACACGGACGTCATCCGTATTTTTTGCGGACTGCAAAATACATGCGGTCGTGTGCATGAGCCCTTAATGGTATAACAATGCACAAGTAACAATATTTTCCAATACCAGGACATCCTACAAAAGTCACCAAATAGAAAAAAAAAGTTTGCATTTTTTTTACAGTGGCAGTTAATAGCTGACATATGCAACTGTATACTAGTATTCTTCCGATAGTTCTGTATTAGAGTATAGGAATTATCACCAGAACTGGAGCTTCTCTTAATCAGATCACTGAACTACATCCAAGAAATGAATTATCTCGGCCTCTGAATGACAGCCTGAAGCATCACAACACCCTGGGCCAAGGAGATACTATCTTCTCAATAATACATTTAAGTGGTTATTTTCCCACCATTATACATTGTATGGAGACTTGCACTTACTGTACATAAAACCTTTCCGCTTTCCTGCTGTGCCCTGCTAATTACATTATTGTCTTTGCACAACCAGTTTACAGATCTAGAATATCCTCACTTGGGTTGTACGAGTAGAAAATGTCTATAATAGGAAATATATACAGTTTTTAAAGAGTAACTCAACTTTTATTCAAGTTGCTTTTAAACTCTTCTAAATAAGCCCCAAAATAACAGTATGCAGTTTTTGCACTCGCCACTATGTCTAATCATTGGCACCACTTGGTTTATACAAATCACTTTAACGCCGTTACGGTAACTCATTCTAATCCTGCCTGTAATGATATGCGCTCTGTGTATAGATAAGACAGGATTCAGGCTACATGCACACGACCATATGTGTGATTTCTTCCGTGGATAGATATGGCAGGATAAGGCCCCTTTCACGCGGGGCGAGTATTCCACGCGGATGCGATGCGAGAGGTGAACGCATTGCACCCGCACTAAATACCGATCCATTCATTTCTATGGGGCTGTTCACATGAGCGGTGATTTTCACGCATCACTTATGCGTTGCGTGAAAATCGCAGCATGCTCCTCTTTGTGCGTTGCGGTGCGATAATCCACGCAACGCAGGCCCCATAGAAGTGAATGGGGTTGCGTGAAAATCGCAAGCATCCACAAGCAAGTGCGGATGCGGTGCGATTTTCACGCACGGTTGCTAGGAGAGGATCGGGATGGAGACCCGATCATTATTATTTTCCCTTATAACATGGTTAAATGGAAAATAATAGCATTCTTAATACAGAATGCATAGTAAAATAGTGCTGGAGGGGTTAAAAAAATAAAATAAAAAAATTTAACTCACCTTAGTCCACTTGCTCGCACAGCTGGCATCTCTTCTGTCTTCATCTTAGCTTTGTGTAGCAACAAGGACCTTTGGTGACGTCACAGTCATCACATGATCCATCACATGATCTTTTACCATGGTGATGGATCATGTGATAACTGTGACGTCACCAAAGGTCCTTGTTGCTACACAAAGCTAATATGAAGACAGAAGGAGATGCCGGCTGCGCGATCAAGTGGACTAAGGCTGCTTTCACACTAGCGTTCGCTGGTCCGCTCGTGAGCTCCGTTTGAAGGGGCTCACGAGCGGACCCGAACGCAGCCGTCCAGCCCTGATGCAGTCTGAATGGAGCGGATCCGCTCAGACTGCATCAGTCTGGCGGCGTTCAGCCTCCGCTCCGCTCGCCTCCGCACGGACAGGCGGACAGCTGAACGCTGCTTGCAGCGTTCGGGTGTCCGCCTGGCCGTGCGGAGGCGTGCGGATCCGTCCAGACTTACAATGTAAGTCAATGGGGACGGATCCGTTTGAAGATGCCACAATATGGCTCAATCTTCAAGCGGATCCGTCCCCCATTGACTTTACATTGAAAGTCTGGACGGATCCGTCCGAGGCTATTTTCACACTTAGCTTTTTTTTTGCTAATATAATGCAGACGGATCCGTTCTGAACGAAGCCTCCGTCTGCATTATTACGATCGGATCCGTTCAGAACGGATCCGATCGAACGCTAGTGTGAAAGTAGCCTAAGGTGAGTTAAAATATATATTTTTTTTAACCCCTCCAGCGCTATTTTACTATGCATTCTGTATTCAGAATGCTATTATTTTCCCTTAAAACCATGTTATAAGGGAAAATAATACAATCTACAGAACACCGATCCCAAGCCCGAACTTCTGTGAAGAAGTTCAGGTTTAGGTACCAAACATGCGCAATTTTTCTCACGCAAGTGAAAAACGCATGACAATGTTTTGCACTTGCGCAGAAAAATCACGGTGTTCCCGCAATGTTTCCGCAACGGCCATGTGAAAGGGGCCTTACAAGTTAGACTTTATGGACTTTTGTCTTTTTCCAACATTAAAGGAAATGTGCCACCAAAAATGTTATCTGCCAATTAAAAACTGATAGTAACACATTTTATTTTCTCATTACAGATTTCTGTATTCCGTTTTCTGAACATGACTATGGGGGCGGCCATCTTGCCTGAGCTGTTCTTGACAGCATTTAGAAAGCATTAAAAAAAATTGGGTCCATAGACACAATCATCAGGAGGGGAGCTCATTGACTTTTATGGGAGAGTTTTCTTGGCCGTTTTTTAGAAACTTGACATGTGTCACTTGTCACAAGCATTTTTAATAAAAATCCTGTTTTTGTGTCTCCTTTTTCTGAAAGCCATATTATATTTTTTTTTGGGGTAATTATCTTATGTAGGGGCTCAGTTTTTGCAGCATGAGGTGACTGATTGGTAATATTTGGGGTACATACTACTTTTTGATTGTTTGGTATTACACTTTTTGTGATGTATAGTGACAAAAAAAAGAGCACAGTTTTTTTTTTTACAGTTTTCATCTGACAGGGTAAATCATGTGATAGTTTTATAGAGCAGGTTGTTACGGACTCGGTGATACCTAATTTGTCTATTTTTTTATATTTATTTTGGTTTTACACAAAAAAAATGCATTTTTGAAAGAATTTTTGGGCCGATTGTCTTAGTTAGGGTTTCATTGTTTGTGGGATGAGATTGGTTTGATTGGTATTATTGGGTACATATGACTTTTTGATCACTTGGTATTACACTTTGTGTGATGTAAGGTGATAAAAAAAAGGCTTTTTTGGCGCAGTTTTTATTTTTAATTTTTTTACGGAGTTCACCAGGCAGGTTAGCTCATGTGATATTTTTATAGAGCAGGTGATACATAATATTTTGAGGTACAGGTGACTTTTTGATTGCTTGGTATTATACTTTTTGTGATGAAAGGTGACCAAAAAATTGCATTTTTTTAGCACAGTTTTTATTTTAATTTTTTTCGGTGTTGACCAGACGGGGTGGATCATATGATATTTTTATAGAACAGGTTGTTATGAACTCGGCGATACCTAATATGTATGTTATGTTTCTTTTTATGGGAAATGCTTTTTTTTTTATTGAAACTATATTAACTTTTATAATTTTTTATTTTTGTCCCACTATGGGACTTCAACATTACAGGGTCTGATCCCTGTTTCAATGCAGCACAATACTAGTAAACTAGTTTGCCTTTGAAGGCTTGGGGCTGCCATGGGAACCATCGGGTCCCCACCACCGCAGTGTGGGGACCCGATGGCTTAAGGGAGGGAGCGCAAACCTCCCATATGCTGCGGTCAGCGCTGACCATGGCATATGAGGGGTTAATCCACCTGCATATGTGTCATCACTAATGCTGGTGGATGCAGCAAGGATCCAGCTGTCAGTAAGGCCTCTTGCACACAAACTTTTTTTTCCCCTTTTACATTCAGTTTTTTGCGTTCCGTATACGGACCGTATATGGAACCATTAATTTCAATGTATCCGCAAAAAAAACGGAAGGTACTCAGTATGCCTTCCGTTTCCGTATTTCTGTTTTTCCTTTCCATTTAAAAATAGAACACGTCCTATTATTGTCCACGTAACAGACAAGGATAGCACTGTTCTATCTGGGGCCAGCTGTTCCGTTCCGCAAAAAAACGGAATGCACATGGACGTCATCTGTATTTTTTGCGGATCCGTTTTTTGCAGACAGTAAAATACTGAAAAAGCGATCCGGTCATGTGCAAGAGGCTTAACAGCCGGGTCACTGCCACTGATTGCGGCACCGCACATGGGGGACCAGAATACGTGTCCTGAGACACAAAGTACCGGCCATTGAGGGTGAGCATTCTCATCCTGGGTCCTTAAGGGTTTAATGCATAATACAATCTATGGCAGCCTTGAACTCAGTGGCGGATCCAGAGCCTGTGTCCGCCGCCACAAAACAATGGTGCTTATAGAACAGACTACACAGTGTAGAGGTATACTGTATATTGTGTGGCACAGTGTAGCGGTATACTGTATATTGTGTGGCACAGTGTAGCGGTATACTGTATATTGTGTGGCACAGTGTATGCTATATGTGTATAAGGCCTCATGCACACAACAGTTTTTTTTCACGGTCCGCAAAAACGGGGTCCGTAGGTCCGTGATCCGTGACGGTTTTTTCGTCCGTGGGTCTTCCTTGATTTTTGGAGGATCCACGGACATGAAAAAAAAGTCGTTTTGGTGTCCGCCTGGCCGCGCGGAGCCAAACGGATCCGTCCTGAATTACAATGCAAGTCAATGGGGACGGATCCGTTTGACGTTGACACAATATGGTGCAATTGCAAACGGATCCGTCCCCATTGACTTTCAATGTAAAGTCAGGAGTCCCTTTACTTTCACACTTGCGTTCATATAATGCAGACGGTGGCTCCGTTCAGAACGGATCCGTCTGCATTATATTGTTAAAACATTTCTAAGTGTGAAAGTAGCCTCAGACGGATCCGTCCAGACTTTACATTGAAAGTCAATGGGGGACGGATCCGTTTGAAAATTGAGCCACAGTGTGTCATCTTCAAACGGATCCGTCCCCATTGACTTACATTGTAAGTGTGGACGGATCCGCTTGCCTCCGCACGGCCAGGCGGACACCCGAACATTTTAACTTGAAGCGTCCCCATCACCATGGGAACGCTTCTATGTTAGAATATACTGTCGGATATGAGCGACATCGTGAAACTCAGATCCGACAGTATATTCTAACACAGAGGCGTTCCCATGGTGATGGGGACGCTTCAGGTTAGAATATACTGAAAAACTGTGTACATGACTGCCCCCTGCTGCCTGGCCTGTTTTTAACTCATTGGTGGCCAGTGCGGCCGCCCCCCCCCCCCCCCTCCCCTGTAGTTAACTCATTGGTGGCCAGTGCGGCCGCCCCCCCTCCCTCCCCTGTAGTTAACTCATTGGTGTCCAGTGGGCCCCCCTCCCTCCCCTGTAATTAACTCATTGGTGTCCAGTGGGCCCCCCTCCCTCCGCTGTAGATAACTCATTGGTGTCCAGTGGGCCCCCTCCCTCTGCTGTAGATAACTCATTGGTGTCCAGTGGGCCCCCCCTCCCTCCGCTGTAGATAACTCGTTGGTGGCCAGTGGGCCCTCTCCCCTCCCTCCCCCTCCTAATTAAAATCTCCCCCCCTATCATTGGTGGCAGTGGAGACTACCGATCGGAGTCCCAGTGTAATCGCTGGGGCTCCGATTGGTAACCATGGCAACCGGGACGCTACTGCAGTCCCGGTTGCCATGGTTGCTTAGCAATTTGTAGAAGTTTCATACTTACCAGCGAGCAGCGATGTCTGTGACCGGCCGGGAGCTCCTCCTACTGGTAAGTGAAAGGTCTGTGCGGCGCATTGCCTATAGCACAGACCTGTCACTTACCAGTAGGAGGAGCTCCCGGCCGGTCACAGACATCGCTGCTCGCAGGTAAGTATGAAGCTTCTACAAATTGCTAAGTAACCATGGCAACCGGGACTGCAGTAGCGTCCCGGTTGCCATGGTTACCGATCGGAGCCCCAGCGATTACACTGGGACTCCGATCGGTACTTTCCACTGCCACCAATGAAAGGGGGGGGCGATTTTAATTAGGAGGGGGAGGGAGGGGAGAGGGCCCACTGGCCACCAATGAGTTATCTACAGCGGAGGGAGGGGGGGCCCACTGGACACCAATGAGTTATCTACAGCGAGGGAGGGGGGCCCACTGGACACCAATGAGTTAACTACAGGAGAGGGAGGGGGGCCCACTGGACACCAATGAGTTAACTACAGGTGAGGGAGGGGGGGCCCACTGGACACCAATGAGTTAACTACAGGGGAGGGATGGGGGCCCACTGGACACCAATGAGTTAACTACGGGGGGGGGTCTGCCCCCTGCTGCCTGGCAGCAGGGGGCAGTCATGTATACAGTTTTTCAGTATATTCATCACCATGGGAACGCCTCTGTGTTAGAATATACTGTCGGATCTGAGTTTTCACGAAGTGAAAACTCACCTCTGAAAAAGCTTTTATGCAGATGGATCTTCGGATCCGTCTGTATGAAAGCAACCTACGGCCACGGATCACGGACACGGATGCCAATCTTGTGTGCATCCATGTTCTTTCACGGACCCATTGACTTGAATGGGTCCGTGAACCGTTGACCGTTAAAAAAATAGGACAGGTCATATTTTTTTGACGGACAGGATACACGGATCACGGTCTCGGCTGCAAAACGGTGCATTTTCCGATTTTTCCACGGACCCATTGAAAGTCAATGGGTCCGCGAAAAAAAACGGAAAACGGCACAACGGCCACGGATGCACACAACGGTCGTGTGCATGAGGCCTAACATAAACATATTTCACATGAAAACTTACAATTACTTGGCTTGGCCCTTGGGGATCTCGGACGCCACTTCAACACTTTGGCCGGGGGCTCGGCAGAGCTGATGTTGTATTTTATCCTAATGAGAAAGATTTCATAATAAGGATTTGGAGAAGGGGCAGAGGGATAGCAGAGCAGGGAGAGTCTGGTGCTGCTACTAGGGGTTTCATACCATGGGGGAGTAATAAAGCCCACCATAATGCCCCCCCAGTAGAAATAATTCTCCTTATAATGTGACAGTGCAAAAAATACACCCTTGTAATGCCCCCAGTTGAGCTAATGTCCCCATAGTGCGCCCATAATGTGCCAGTATAAAATACCCCTATATAGTGCCCCCAGTAAATGCCTCCATAGTTCTCCTATCCCCCCTTCCTCCTAGTGCCCCCATAATGTACCAGTATAAAATGCCCCAGTAGATGTCCTCAGTGTCCCCCATAATTTGCAAGTATAAAATACCCCTTCTTAGTGCACCCCCGTAGATGACCCCATAGTACTCCTCACCCCCCTTCACCATAGTATCTACCATAATGTGTCCCAGTATAAAATTCTACTGTACAGAGCCCCCCATATAAAATACCCCTTCTTTGTGGCCTCAGTAGATGCCCCTATAGTGCCCCCGATAATGTGCCAGTAATAAGTTCCCCCAATAATGTGCCAGCAGTAAAAGCACTCCCACCATCATGTGCCAGTAACAAGAGCAATCCCCCAATCATGTGCCAGTAATAAGAGCCCCCCATCATGTGCCAATAATAAGAGCCCCCCATCATGTGCCAATAATAACAGCCCCCCATCATGTGCCAGTAATAACAGACCCCCCATCATGTGCCAGTAATAACAGCCCGCATTATGTGCCAGTAATAATAGCCCCCCATTATGTGCAAGTAATAACAGCCCCCCATTATGTGCAAGTAACAACAGCCCCCCCAATGTGCCAGTAATAACAGACCCCCCCAATGTGCCAGTAATAACAGCCCCCAATATGCCATTAATAGCCCACCCAATATGCCAGTAATAACAGCCCCCCATTATGTGCCAGTAATACCAGCCCCCCATTATGTGCCAGTAATCATAGCCTCCCATTATGTGCAAGTAATAACAGCCCCCCATTATGTGCAAGTAACAACAGCCCCCCAATGTGCCAGTAATAACAGACCCCCCAATGTGCCAGTAATAACAGCCCCCCAATGTGCCAGTAATAACAGCCCACCCAATGTGCCAGTAATACCAGCCCCCCATTATGTGCCAGTAATACCAGCCCCCCATTATGTGCCAGTAAAACTAGCCCCCCAATGTGCCAGTAATACAGCCTCCCAATGTGCCAGTAATAACAGCCTCCCCCCATTATGTGCCAGTAATAACAGCCCCCCCATGTGCCAGTAAAAGTATTGTATATATAAATAAAAAAAACACTTATACTTACCTCCATGTCAGCAATGCGATGCAGGCCTCTTCCGGCCTGTGTCCTGCGCTGTATGGCTCAGGCGCCGCAATGACGTCATTGTGTCAGCCTCTGACTAGGCCGGCCTCTGATAGGCTGCCGGCCTAGTGCCTGCAGCCTATCAGAGGAAGGGAAAGGGACACGCCTCTCCCTCCCCTGCCTCAGCACAGGAATCTGTATCGCTGTCCTGAGGACTATGGAAAATAACGGAATGCCCAGACAGAATGCAAAACGGAAGCCTTTAGAAGGCATTCCGTTTGCTTTCCGTCCTAATAGAAGTCTATGGGAAAGCATAATGGATCCGTCCAGCGAATATTTTGAAGTTCGTGTTCAGGTTAGGGGTACATGCTGAATTGCATTATGGATTCCTGTTACCACGGACCAAATGCCTTTAGAGGCATTCTGTTATTCATTCCGTCATAGTATAAGTCTAGGGCCTGCATAGCGGATCCGTCCGGTTTCCGTTATGCAGGAGAGGACTCCAGCATAACGAAATTCAGCATATACCCCAACCTGAACACAATATCGAACTTCAAAATATGAAGTTCGCTCATCCCTAGTTATACTCTATGGATGGTCTGGGAGTGGTTAAAAGGGTTGTCCTATGAATTTATAGTATATCAATTTACATCTACTATCTACCACTTACAATGCTGCTCTAACACCTCTCCTGAGACATACAAATATATGCAGTTTTAGTGATACCTCTTTTTAAATGGATGTGCAGTTGTTTTGATACACTTGTGTGTTTATAGAATAGCATTCATTTTTTTAAATAAAAACATACCTTTAAAAAAAAAAAAAAGGCGGATGGTGTTCTAATTTTATTTAATTCCCCAGTTATTAAATGTAAACAATTATTTATAATGATAAAAAAGTGGAATAAAAATTTCATTTGCAGGACCGAATAGTTTGGTATACTACGCTATTCTGTCCTTCTGAAAAAACTATAGAAATGTAGACAAGGGTGACCTTAGTCAAAAATATGCTACATTTGCCCAATTTTAGTCCATGGTTACATTGAGTGATAGGTTTCAATACATTTTCACTCATTCAAATGTATATGCTTAATGTAAATTAAAAAGAAGATGTGAAAGGATCTTCTAAGCGGATGATAGAAACCTGATGTGAACCTAGCCTACCATTGCTCTTGGTGACTATATAGGAATATTTGGCTAGCTAGCTAGTTAGCAAGTGCAGCCCCCCTACCTGTCATGTAATGTCACAGTCCATTGGCCTTTACGCAAAACATTTCCCAGAATCACCGGCTGTTTTTACTACGCTACTTTGGTACAATACTGCTAGGGTAAATATTTGCACAGAGCTGTGACTGTTTTTTGGTTTCCTGAGGTATGAGATGTCCCACCAGGTAAATAATTTAGAGTGTACGCTCC
Organism: Bufo gargarizans; assembly: GCF_014858855.1. NCBI lineage: Eukaryota > Metazoa > Chordata > Amphibia > Anura > Bufonidae > Bufo > Bufo gargarizans. The sequence continues at coordinate 114,438,154 of NC_058083.1, forward strand.
CCGCGGCAGAGCAGAGCAGTGCTTGATACAGGCTTTACCATTTCTCAGCCCTCTTTGATAATCCATAACTGTCTAGTGCAATTATTTTCATTGCCTGGCCAGGCAAGGATAAAAAGCACAACATGCCTCTCTTGACTTCTCCCAGGGAAACTCCATTATCTTTGAAGGGTCACGTGCTCACTGAAACGCCAATCAGGAGTCCTCCAGACAGTCCACAGGGCAATCTCTGTAAGAGCAGAAAATGAAGCTGTTACCAGACAGAAAACTGCAGTCCTGCTTTCTTATGAATATTTGAATGAGTAACTAAAAACAGCTCAATGAACTTTAAGCAGCTGTGACAGCTGAAACTGATGTAGGAACCCGCAATCCTTAAGGAATGGAGAAATTCTTTGGAGCAGCAAGGACCTTCATGTGAAAAGAACAGAGCTATAGTGATACTCACTAGACTTCCATTAAGGGTACAGGTAACGAGTGTCTAATACTAAGAGGTGTGGGGGAACATAATAAGACCATGTCTTCTTCTTCTTGTACTAGTTAGAACATATTTGTTGTCAAATATGTCAGGGCAACATCAAGTTTCTGAACCCTGGAGAAAACCTAAACTCATCATGTAACTGTGCACGACTTGGGGGTTAGCATGGTTACCTTGCTGCACTGGATCCTTGGCCTCATCCTGGCTGTATTTGTATTAGGCTGGACATACACTATAGGCTGGGTTCACATCAAGTTTTTGTCTTACTTTTAATATATTCGTTAAACGGATGCCTCTGACAGATGTCATACAGTGGCATCCATCACCATAGAGTTACATTGTAAAAAAAAAAAAAAAACTGTATACATTGACGTATACGTTTATTGCCAGACTGTTTTTTCAGTATACAATAAATGTAGGGCAAAAATGTTATGTGAACCCAGCGTTAGATAGGTGTTGGCCAAGTGCTAGTTCATCCGGCAGTTATTCCTTTCAACATCTCATACACATGCATTCTCGGGCGAGGGTGTATGTGGTCTCAACAGGGAGAGGGGAATAATCCATTGCTAGACACCTCTGGCAATAGTGTATCCCCTTCAGACCAAAAGGACTGGGCAGCCTGATCATCTTTCTCCTAACATCTGCCATCAAGGGAGAGTCAGGACAACCACATACACATTAGATGGTCAGCCTGTCCCACTGAAATTTGGCCAGATGGTTTGGCAAGCATTCATGTAATGTGTATGGCCACCTTTACGCAATGTGTCAATATGGGCATCTGTTGTGCACCCATATTTTATCTCTGCAAGCCTCTACAAGAGTGCCAGTGATCTGAAGAACCAGGAAGACGAATATGGAGAATATGTAATGCATACAGTATGGTAAATGGTGGCATCAAGCTCAATCTCCCAGAAGCAATGCTGCCATCTGATCAATTAGTGTAGGTCTGTATGCAGTGGCCATGTACGGGTGGATAATATTCTGTATTTGTCATGATGCCAATTGCAGCGTGCGCAGGGTCCCAGGGCCCTTCCAAGGTGTTATAATGCACCTCCTAGATTAAGATTGCAGAGTGGTGTAATGGCCTATAATGTCTCTGTAGTTTTATGGTAGTTGTGTCACGGTGTCTCCTACCTGGGTACGGCTGGACACCTGACTCCTGGCTAACTTGCAATAAATTTGAGTGTAGTGATAGTAGGAGTAATAGAGGAACTTTGCAGAATAAATGATGTCCAGACCTTTAGATAAAGTTCAAACGTTGCTTTACTTGAAATAACTTGCATCCAAGGAGTATACAGCTTTGGTCTCTTGGTCCCAGCAGGTTTTGGCAATTATTGGCAGGAATGAGTACTTCTGCTTTAAATGTGGAACTGGCAGGATAAATGTCTGCTTGGTAGCTCTATAACTGTGTCAGGATTAGCTTCTGCACTTATCTAGTACCTTCTGCTGTGTGGGGACAGACTAGCTGAGGAGGAATAGGCTTCTCCTAGGCACTGGACTTATCTCACAGATGGATTCGCAGGGGATGCTTTCTTCCTGGAACTCTGGAGATTAGCTGTAAGTTCTGCTTTCCTCATCCAGCAGAGCTGAAGGTGCTGTGGCTGGGCGTATGGCCAAGTCTCAGCCGAGACTAGGTCCTTGCTGTCTTCCCTATGTAGAGGAACTCCACACACACACACACACCCTTCCCCTAGCAGGAGTTGGGCTACACTCCCTCTAACTTCCTTCTCCACCCAAACTGCAGAATGTGGGTCCAGCCCACCTCTCCACAGAGGGGGAGCTAAACTGGAAAATAATAATATTAGCAAAGACAAGTGCATTCTGCGGTCTTCCTAAACCCTCAAACTGATGCTAAAATTGAGAGATTAGCCAACATATCCTACTGTGGAGGACATGTCTGAGCACAAGCACCGCGCCAAGGTTTCTCAAGTAGTTTGGGTCCTAACACTCACTTAGCTGTGCTGTATGGGCAATACCAAATGCAGGATTTGCTCCCCTGTATATACATGTACAGGGGCATATGGGTTTGAGTACTTCCTGCCTGTGTAACACCACACCATTTTTTTTATTTGTTTGTATATAGAGAGGCTTGTAGGTGTATAAACTCCAATTTAAATGTGCCTGTTTTTCATCCACAGGCTACATTTAGGTGCACCTGTGAGGCCTGGGCCATACCAGCCAGTCTTGAGTGGGACTCGCAGATTTCTCCCTCCTCCCATTGCAAGCATGGTTACATGCTGGAGGTAACTGATGAGTTGTCTGTGAGTCGGACCTCACGCTCCTGTAATTTGCCTGGTATTGCCCATATGGCACAGGTAGGCGGGTATTAGGACCCGAGCTACTTGTGAAACCTTGGTGCGGTGCTCGGCCTCAGACATGTACTCCACAGTAGGATATGTTGGCTAATCTCTTAATTTTACCATCAGTTTGAAGGTTTAGGAAGAACGCAGAGTGCACCTGTCTTTGCTTATATTATTATTTTGCTATATTAGTTATCACATCCACATAATTGCTATCTTGTGTAGGATGTCTATTGTGGTACCTGTGGACCGCTGCAAGCATCCTTCGATTGTATGCATTTTTGCTGGGGATCGCCATTAGCAACGGGCCACAAGTGCAGGATTTGCTCCCCTGTATATACATGCAAAACTGCATATGGGGTTGAGCACTTCCTGCCTGTGTTATACCATGCCATTTTTTTATTTGTTTGTATATAGAGGAGCTAAACTGAAATTGTCCATTCCAGCTTAGATACACTAAACCAGGCATCCTCAAACTGCGGCCCTCCAGCTGTTGCAAAACTACAACTCCCAGCATGCCCAAACAGCCTACAGGTATCAGCCTACAGAAGGGCATTGTGGGAGTTGTAGTTTTACAACAGCTTTAGAGCCACAGTTTGAGGATGCCTGCACTAAACTTTAACTTGTACCTGCCAATGAGTTGCTGCCACCTACTGGTAAACCAGGATAATTACATGAACAATTACATTTAACATAGTTTTGTATGCACATTTATGGAAGACATAATGTAAATTATATCAGAGGACAGTATAAAGGCTCTTAGAAGATAGTAGTATGGTAGAGGCGTGTAGTAACACAACTGTTACATGTATTTCTTTAGGGCTTGTGTCTGACACTATATACAGTAGGACCAAAGTGTCTAATGTGACTCAGTGACCATCACTATATTGGAGATACTGTGGCTATCAATATATTAAGGTACTAGGACTATCACTATATTGGGGACACTGTGGCTGTCACTATATTGGGGACACTGTGGCTATCACTATATTGGGAACATAGTGGATATCTCTGTATTGAATGCACTTTGTCTATCACTATATCGGGGGCACTGTGGTTATCACTATATTGGCGGCATTGTTGCTCTTAATATATTAGGGTACTGTGACTACCACTATATTGCGGCAATGTGGCTATCAATATATGTATTTGGGGCACTGTGGCTATCAGTATACTGGGGGCACAGTGGCTATTACTATATTGTAGCTCTCTGGCTATCAATATATTTGGGACACTGTGGCTATCAATATATTCGGGCACTGTGGCAATTACTATATTTGGGACATTGTGGCTAAAATTATATTCGAGACACTATGACTATCCCTTTATTGGGGACACTGTGGCTATCAATATATTCGGGGCACTGTGGCAATTACTTTATTGGGGACATTGTGGCTAACATTATATTCGAGGAACTATGACTATCCCTGTATTGGGGCACTGTGGCTATCAATATACTAGGGGCACAGAGGCTATTATTATATTGAGGGTACAGTGGCTATCACTATATGTGGGGCATTATGGCTATCAAAATATTGAGGAAACAGTGGCTATATTCGGGGCACTGTAGCAATCAATATATTGGGGACATTGTCGCTATCACTATATTCGAGGCACTGTGACTATCACTATATTGGGGCTATCAATATATTTGGGGCACTGTGGCTATAAATATACTGGGGGCACAGTGGCTATTACTATATTGTAGCATTATGGCTATATATATTGGGGACACAGTGGCTATCACTATATTGGGGACACTAAAGCTATCAATATATTGGCAGGACTGTGGCTATGTGTTATGCATACAGCTCCGGAGTTTGAATGGGAACTTTTGTTGAAATGTATGTACAAATACTATCTGGCGTCTGCTGTATTATACTGTGAACAAGCTCTCCCTGTTTTTCCAGCCAGCCATGCACTGCCAATCAAGTCAGATTTGGGCCACATAAGAAGATATACTGCACTCAAAGATTGTACACTATACAGCAAAGTCTCTGTGCAATTAATAAAGCACTAGATTCGCTCCACAGCTCTCAAAAGCCTGTAATGTACTTCCCCAATGCATCACAATGTCATCCTCCCTGAAATGTATCCTTGAACAATGCTTTCCGATGACAAACATTTTCTGACCACCATGACACTCGGAGCCTCACTCCACTTTTTACAGTCAATTGAATAGGAAGAAGTGCAATACATTGTAGAATAGGGATGGGCAGACATGGAAAGTGACTTGATTTATGTGAATTATTTCTAAGCCTTGGCTTGAAAAGACTGAATTCTCAGGTATGTCAACACGCAACGACTTGTGAGGCTCTCTGCGAAGCAGTGGAGCAACCGGCCTCCAAACAAGAAGAGCTCTCTAAAGACTCAGCCTTTCAGCAGCTGAAAAGGCACATCAAAGCTCGATTTGTTTAAAGAGGTTCTCTCTTCATCTTCGTATGAATGTTATTAAAAAAACGGGCGGAATAAAAGAGTTATTAGTGCATGCAGCTGACAAATTACCAGGGCTTTATCTTCATAGATAATGCACTCTCTCCAGCCGGGATTGTTCCATGTCGGTGCTCCATTTGCTTGTACAATGCAGTCAGGTGCTTACATAAATGCTCTCAGATTAAATTACACGTCCTCCTTTGCCGAATGCATTATTGTTATCAGCCACAAAGAATTTCTTACATATTTATATTTGCTCCATTATGTATGATGTCCTAACTAGGGTTTGGTTGTAAGGTCATCCAGAAACCAGGGTGGTGCTAGCCCTAGGTACATAGGCATGGTTTTGTTTATGTCTATAGCAAATGCTAACTATTGTTTCGCTTGGCCATATAGCAGATCAGTAAGACATGTGTGCTTTCATGTACTATAGAAGGCATTCATGGGTATGGAGCACATTTACATAAGATTAACTCCTTGTAGAACTATTTTGGTGGAAAGACAAAAAATGTGTTTTCCCCATTGTGAGGCTCCATTCATCTCCAGGGGTTCATGATCCTCTTCTGAACACATAAAAAGGTCCTCCTCTTCATGTGAACCCCGAGACTGGGGTTGAACCCCGAGACAGAGTGCTGGTATGAGATCATTTACACACATTTTTTATGGGTCATTGCCTGAAAAATAAGTTGCCATACACCATTGTCTCTCTTCAATGAGGAACGTTGCCCAAGTTGTATCTAAGACATCTTATTGAGCCAACCAGTACCCTGCTCCATACTAATAAGGAGGAAAAACCCCAAACAATCATCTCATCTTATATTAGCAGGGGTGTAGCTAAAGGCTCATGGGCCCTGGTGCAAGAGATCCTCAGGGCTTTGTGGCTAGGGGCAGGGAAGCACATAACCTTCATGTTGCCTGAGGCAAAAATTTAAATGCCCCCCCCCCCATGCCAAATTCTTGACCTAACCTCTTCCCTCCAGCCAGAGGTGTAACTTGATCAGAATGCACTTTCTATAATACTGGTGTCTTTTTACATGGCCCCTCCGGCTCCTGTGCCCAGTAGCGACTGCCACCTCTGCACCCCCTATAGCTAAATCCCTGGATACTAGTTATTTGCATACTTTTCCCATGGAGCATTGCTTTAAACATAGTCTCCATCCACTGCTGTGTCTCTTCAAAGAGAAATACTGTATGTAGTACCTAGTAAAAATTAAGAAGCCTTTCTAAATGTCCCCATTCACAAAACAGAGCAAGGAGGGAGAAGCAATTACTTATGGTAAAACTTTACCATAAACATTTCTTTAAGGAAGGGTTTTAAGACAGATCCAATTTTTGCTGTTCGCTCCTTGTCACTCCAGTACTGATAACTTTTCATTTTCGGTCTACTTAAATGTACGACACCTTTTTCCAGGACAGATTGTATTATTTGCAGGTAGTTCAGACAGATACATACTGTACTTATCCTATTTATTTTGCAGAAAAACTGGACAAAATCTGAATTTAAAGTGTAAATGAGTTCAATGTATTATACAAGGGGATATTTCATCAAATGAAGCCAGCCCGGTAAATAACTGTTATTGCCGGGGAAGTGGAGGCTAGCCAAACATTTCCCATGCAGTGGATGTGGAAATGCAGTATTACATTCTAGTCATTAAAGGGAACCTGTCACCTCCTAAAAACATCCCTCCTTGCTTCAAGTCCAGGTAACCGCGCCCCCTTCCCTGCCCCTTCGCTGTGACTGACAGCGCTTATGCACGAGAGTTCGGCTGCCTTTGCCGAACAGCCGGCTGTCAGTCGCAGCAAAGAGGCAGGCAAGGGGGCGCAGTAATCTGGACTTGAAGCAAGGAGGCCGCTGCCTCGTGACTTCAAGCATGTGTGGAGAAGCGCGCCGGGCAGGGGAATAACCCCTTAGTGACCAAGCCTGTTTGGGCCTTTATGACCAAGCGTTTTTCTTCCTTTTTTCATGGTCTCGTTCCAAGACCTATAACTTTTTTATTTTTCCGTCTATATAGCTTTATGAGGGCTTGTTTTTTACAGGACAAGTTGTAGTTTTTAATGGCACCATTTTGGGGTACACATAACTTTCTGATTAACTTTTATTAACTTTTTCTGGGAGGGAGATGGGGAAAATTAGCGATACTGCCACTGCATTTTTACATTATAAATTTTACGGCGTTCATTTTTCGGTACAAATAACATAATATCTTTATTCTCTGGGTCAGTACGATTACAGTGATACTAAATACTTTTTTAAGTTTTACTACTTTTTTTCCAATAAAACCCCTTTTATTAACCAAAAAAATGATTTTGCATTGGCACTTCACAAGACCCATAACTTTTTTTTTTTTTCCTGTGGAGTTGTGTGAGGGCTTGATTTTTGAGGGACAACTTATATTTTTCATTGGTATCATTTTGGAGTAAATTCTGCTTTTTGATCGCTTGTTATTCCTTTTTTTCGGTGGAAACTAAGAATAAATTAGAAATTCAGTTTTTTTATTTTTTTATGGCGTTCACAATAGTGGATAATTTATGTAATATTTATGTAGTCTGGGTCGTTACGGACGCGGAAATACCAAACATATGGGGGATATTTTCTTTTTGAAATTTTTTTCATTGAAAAGCGTATTTTCAATGGAAAAAAAGCATTTTTTTATTTTATGGAATTTTTTTTATTTAATAAATGTGTATTTTTTTTCTATTTTATTTACTACTTAAAAGTCCCACAAGGGGACTATAATATACAGTATTTTGATTGCTTTTAAAATGTAGTGCATTATCTCTATAATGCATTACATTTCAATAGCAATGCTATTCAAAGATTGACCAGCAGGCTGCGCCAGAGAGGCACAGCCTGCTGGAGATAACTGAAGACAGGCTCAGGGCCCTGAACGGAAGCAAAGTAAGCTTCCCAATACATCAGCACCCCGCAATCTTATTTTCGGGGTGCTGATGGGAGACTGCTCCCTCTGTCACCACTTTACATGCAGTGGGCGCCATTGCGCCCGGCATGTAAAGGGTTAAACAGCCTGGATCGGCACTTCTGCCGGTCAGGGCTGTTAGAGCAGGGCCCCGCCTCTCATGTGAGAGCCGGGTCCGTGCTCTCCGCTGCACGGGGGAGCCGTGCAGCACTTAGACTGGGCCGCCGTAAAAACGCGGCGGCCCAGCCTAAGGCTCCTTAGTGAGCGTATGGGTGGTCACTAAGGGGTTAAAGATCGTTTTTACAGCTTCTGCTTAACTATCTGCAGGACGAAAAGGATCGTTACAAACATATTGCTGGCTACTCTAAGGTACTGCTGCCAGCTGTTTTTAGGAGGTGACAGGTTCCCTTTAAGATCAATGGACATCCATAATATGTATCCAGGACTGGTATGCTGGAGCGAGAGATCTTTGCTTCTAGTGCCTCTCTACTGTGGCTAATAGAGAGGACCATCCCAATAGCATACAGTTGTATAATAGCAGTGTGTTTAAAAAAGTGAATAAAGCTCAAAATCCTTCTAATAGCTTTTATTTCCATGCACACAAATGCATTGGGAACACTCCACATTCTATTCCAAAGCAAAACATGAAGTAAACTATATCAAATTTGTGTTGTTCCTCTAAAAAAATTGAAAGTGAATATTATACTAAAAAAAGCAGTGTTTGTATTCTTCTTTACAAACTCAAACATTCACTATATAAACTGAAAAGATTTTGCTTTCCTTTGAATGACTTAACTAATATTTAGTTGTATAACCACTGTTTCTGAGAACTGCTGTGCATCCGTGTTGCATGGAGTCAACCAACTTCTGACGCCTGTGAACAGGTATTCCAGCCCAGGATGATTGGACTACATTCCATAGTTCTTCTCTATTTCTTGGTTTTGCCTCAGAAACTGCATTCTTTATGTCACCCCACAAGTTTTCTATTGGATTAAGATCCGGGGATTGGGCTGGCCACTCCATAATGTCAATCTTGTTGGCCTGGAACCAAGATGTTGCACGTTTACTGGTGTGTTTGGGGTCTTTGTCTTGTTGGAACACCCATTTCAAGGGCATTTCCTCTTCAGCATATGGCAGCATGACCTCTTCAAGTATTCTGATGTATTCAAGCTGACCCATGATCCCTGGTATGCGATAAATAGGCCCAACACCGTAGTATGAGAAACATCCCCATATTATGATGCTTGCGCCACCATGCTTCACTGTCTTCACAGTGTACTGTGGCTTGAATTCAGTGTTTGGGGGTCATCTGACAAACTGTCTCCAGCCACTAGACCAAAAAAGAACAACCTTACTTTAATCAGACCACAATATGTCTCTTTAGGCCAGTCAATGTGCTCTTTGGCAAATTGTAACCTCTTCAGCACATGTATTTTTTTTCTACAGTGGGACTTTGCGGGGGCTTCTTGCAGATAGCTTGGCTTCACATAGGCGTCTTCTAATTGTAACAGTACTCACAGGTAACTTTAGACCTTCTTTGATCTTCCTGGAGCTTATTGTTGGTCCTTGCCATTTTGGCTGTTCTTCTATCTATTCGAATGGTAGTTTTTCGCTTTTTTCCACGTCTATCATTTTAGCTGAGCAGCCTATCATTTTCTGCACTTCTTTATATGTTTTCCCCCCTCTCCAACCAACTTTTTAATCAAGGTACGCTGTTCTTCTGAACAATGTCTGGAACGACCCATTTTCCTCATAATTTCGGAGAGAAATGCACTGTAACCAGCATGTACAACATTTGCTGCCTTCCTTCCTTAAATCCTTCAATAAGGGCAATAATTGCCAGCTGGCAATAAATGACCTCACTTATTGAACTCCACACTGCTATTATTTTGAACATGCCCCTTTCAATAAGTGATTAAATTACAGAGAATCAGCAGCAGGCATGTCATGACTGTTGGGTTTCTATTACTCTACTACACCTGCTAGTAAATTATTTGCCATGTAGAAATATCATTTCTACCAAAAACAGTGATTGATCAGGTTAGTGATGTCTGACTGCTATTATTTTGAACACAACTGTACATGGCCCCAGTGAGGTCTTATTGAGACAGCCTATTTTATTACCATATTGGTGTCGCATGACAGATATTTTACGTATAGAAAAATATGTACTGTATTTTGTGCATTTGGGACATTGGACATTTATCATTTGAGATTGTTTTCATGTCAAGTCTGATTTTGCTTTGTTTGGTTGTGCTAAATTTTAGAAATGGTGCACATTTTTTTTGCATTTGGTGCAACTGCATTGTGTCTTAAAAATACATCAGGGAGCTGCCTGGCATAGGATGCAACTTTTCTGTGACTGCTGTTCAACTGTTGAAGATAGTAAATGTGTCATAATCTTGGTCTAATCTCACTTTTCTGCCTCAAACATAGACCACTTTGGAAGGTGGTGTGTCTCCTAAATGACACAGAAATGTCACAATTGGCGCAATTGGTGTGTCTCCTAAATGACACAGAAATGTCACAATTGGCACTTTGTGCAACATTTTTACTCCAATGTCCTGATGAATCTGGTTTGATAAATGTCCTCCTATGTGTTTTTTGGGGGTCTTGTGTTCATTCATTTCTTCTACATAATGGACATCTCCTTCTATTATAGGAAATTCTAGAAGAAAGAACTAAGATTCACTAAGAAAGTTCAATATGAACTTCTGACAGTCCCTACTTTTGACTCAAGTCACGCAATTTCCTTTTGCTACTGAAATGTCCCGTTTTTGGTTTGCAGGAATAAATGTATTACGTTGCTCCAGCATGTCTAAATGTTTTCTCTTAGCTCCTTATTATATCCAACTACGCATATGTATTTTGCGGCATTGTGTAGTCTAATGAAGAGCAGGAAAATGAATGATGGACACAATGAACCTTAAAGCGTATCCATATCTCTGCAACTATTTCTTTAATCTCTCTAATGCATTTAATATGTTAAATGAAGCAACTTTGCAACAGTCTTTGTTCCAAATCTTCTATATACACATCTCTGTGTTAAAGCGGTTGTCCGAGTTCAGAGCTGAACCTGGACATACCCACATTTTCACCCCTCCGGCCCCAGTGATATGAACATCGGAGCATTTCATGCTCCCATGCTCTCCCTTGCCCTGCGCTGTATAGCGCAAGGCAAGGGCTTCTTTGCTTATGTTTTTACACTGCTAAGCAGAGGCTTCCGCCCATTCGGTTGTATTCGGTGACGTCACCGGCTCTGATGGGCTGGCTTTTACAGGCTAGGGCAACGCTAAAGCCCGCCTATCATTGCCGGTGACATCATCAGGATCACAGCTGGGTGGAAGCCTCCTAAGGAGAACCCGGTGCCTCACCAGATCTCCATAAAATGCCTTTGTCATGCGCGATTCAGCGCAGGGCATAGGACAGCATCAGAGCATGAAATGCTCCAATGCTCAAATTAGTGGGGCTGCCTGTGTGAAAATATGGGTATGTCCAGGTTCAGCCCTAAACCCGGACAACCCCTTTATAAAACAATACATTTCTGAAATACATTTGGTGGATTAGCAAAAAAGTAGGGGACAGATGAGTATGACAGCAGGATCCGACTACATAGGGTTTATTTGTAGTCTGCTCCCATGGAGATGCATACTGTAGATCTGCATAGACGTTGTAGACACAAAAAGGTAGGACATTTTTAATGAAGACTGCATGAATTAGACATAGCTTTAACAGGGGTTGTACAGATGCATAGCTGCTTTCTTCTAAAAACAGCACTACACTTATCCCAGGTTATGTATTGTATTGCAGCTCAACTCCATTGAAGTGAAAGAAGCTGGATCCCTCTGCAGGTCTGGTCTCGCTGGGGGGGTCTTCCCTTTAACTGTCCCTCTATGACCATTTGAATAGTGAGAGCCCCTACTTCTACTTTATCAGTACACCCACTCCATATACCTAGAATGGACCAATGTAAATTAACAATAAGGCTGGGGAGACACGTCGATCTTGACTGTGACACTCGTGTGACCAATGATTTCAGTGCAGCCACTGAACCGAATAGGGTTGCAGCGTGACTCGCAAGTAGTGATTCTGGGGAGGCAGTTACAGCAACTTGCGAGTCATGCTGCAACCTCACTCAGATCAATGGCTGCACTGTCACACAGCAATTATTGGTTATGTGACAGGTAACATAGTAACATAGTATATAAGGCTGAAAAAACATCTGTCCATCCAGGTCGGCCTGTTATCCTGCAAGTTGATCCAGAGGAAGGCAATAAACCCCTGTGAGGTAGAAGCCAATTTTCCTCACTTTAGGGGAAAACAAATTCCTTCCCGACTCCAGTCAGGCAATCAGAATAACTCCCTGGATCAACGACCCCTCTCTAGTAGCTATAGCCTGTAATATTATTACGCTCCAGAAATACATCCAGGCCCCTCTTGAATTCCTTTATTGTACTCACCATCACCACCTCCTCAGGCAGAGAGTTCCATAGTCTCACTGCTCTTACCGTAAAGAATCCTCTTCTATGTTTGTGTACAAACCTTCTTTCCTCCAGACGCAGAGGATGTCCCCTCATCACAGTCACAGTCCTGGGGACAAATAGCTGATGGGAGAGATCTCTGTACTGACCTCTGATATATTTATACATAGTAATTAGATCTCCCCTCAGTCGTCTTTTTTCTAAACTGAATAACCCTAATTTGGATAATCTTTCTGGTCTACTGTAGTCCACCCATTCCAGTTATTACTTTAGTTGCCCTCCTCTGAAGGTGTTACGGCCAAGATCGCCATGTAGTCCCAGCCTGATGACTATGTATTTTGAGGTGCAAATTCATTTCAAACTCTGCATGCCCCTCCTAATTTTCCAACATGAAATCAGTTTTCCCCATCGATTAGTCTAATTGCATGATTCCAAATTTCAAGCCCTTGTACTATGCTGATGTACGTACATGGATGTGCCGTTCAGCAGTCCAATCATCTCTCCTGTTCATGCAAAGTGACTCTACTGTTTAAAATCCTACCATTTATTATTAATTGTTGCAGCTATAGCCAGTGGCACCCTACAAGCAGCACCTAGAGCTCGTCCCCACCAGTACGCTCCTACTATAGCACATGCTTCTAATAGCGCCAGCATTTCTATTTGCCTTTTCTGATTTCTGAGCAGCAGACACTATGCTACTACTGAGATTTTGAAGCCTACCCTGGTCTAGTTTTAGGACACAATAAAGGCATATGTTCAAGTCCTGATACTGCACAAAGTGAATAATTGGAACAAGTAGAGTTCCCTCCAATATAGAAAATCAGCTTCCTTAATAGGCTATGTGTCATGGAGCGAGATGATGGTCAATAAATCCAAGAATTATGTGGACTTCAAAAGCTGGAGAGGGACAATAAACATGTGTTACATGAGGCTTGTTTGTAGAATTTGGCTTTGCCTTATTAACTGCCCTTCACATAATTTCCTTGGGAAGTGTCTCAATCAATAGGCCATTTCACACTGATGTCTGAAGTGATTTCAGCAATGCTTCATTCCAGCTGTAGATCTTAACTTCCAATAAAATATCTTTGAACGGGCAAGACTTGTCACCCAGGCTCATTCTTGACCAAAGGAACTCATAAATACCTTTATGAGACAAATTAGCTGGACCTTCCAGTCTTAAAACCTTCTGTTCTCAGCACATTCAGAGAATTATGGCAATAAGGTAATTATGCCTTCAGGGATCCTCCATATATCTCAAGGATCTCCACTTTCTTCTCCCAGAGCCAGAAGGCCATAAAAGTGCTTTTCTGAGTTTTCTATATAATGTCTGTAACAGGCAAAGTGAGTAACAGAAGCGAAAACGTGCAAGAAAACTGAATAATTAATATTTTCCTGTGATTGCCTGGATAGATGAGGGAGCTTAGCCAGTTTGTAACGTTTTTAACGACAATCATTAAAGTCATGCGGTGCCGTCTGCGGCGTAACTAGTCGCTGTTTATTTCCGTGGCATAATTTACTTAATCAATATTTTCAAAAGAAATTACATTACACATTTTCTCCAGGCAGGTTCAGTCTGTATAGACTCCTCATACTTTACAACCCCTGACATCAAAATATCAGCAAGACATTTCTATACCAAAGCCAGTAATAATAAAAAGGGGCAGCCACGAGGAAAGGAAGTTTAAAGAGGGTTCTCTAAGATTAGTAAAGATGGGTCTGATTTTTCCCCCCAGAACCAGCACCTCTCTTGTTAATGGGCTGTGTCTGGTATCTTCAGGAATGATAAGGTATGGTCGGCATTAGGAATGGAACTTACCATTCCATTCCTCACCTTTTGGTAGGAGTGGGCTGGTCCTGCTTCCTGCCAGGAGGGGGAGCTCTAAAGAGGAGAGTTAGCTTAAGAAGCCTGCATTGAGGGAGCATGCCCATCTACTCCTGCTCTAAGGGCCTTTGGGACCAGTGATACAGCTCATCTGTGAGGACCACTACTCCAGGGAGACTGCAGGGTCCCAGGCCATTAGAAGATCTGCAAGCTACAGTGTTTACAGTCAGCAGAGTAATCAGCACTATAGGTATTCAGACTCTGGTACAGGTGAGGGGATAACAAGTTAAGACACCCATCGCCACAGTTCAGGACAGGCACACTCATAAGTCTGCATATCAAAAGTGGACACCTATAACCACAAATCAGGAGAGAGAGAGAAGGACTACTCTAGACATTGCACCTTGCACAGACCACAGATAGATGTACTATAACTCATCCTTTGCATTCAGTAAAGAAAAACACTTGATCTTCTACATCTGCCTGATCCTTTCTGACTATCTTTTCACTGCATCAAACAACAGGCAGCGATGGCCTGAGAAAGAACACCATGACACAACATCTCTTCAGGGCCACTACCACTCTCATCCTCTGCACGGCTCCTCAGGGGCTCGCTACAGTTACAATACTAAGAAATTTGTACAAAATTGTTGTCTTGTTTAAAGTGGTTTTCAAGGCTCCAGATACTGATGACCTGTACTCAGGATAGGTTGAAGTAGAAGAGTCACAGCAGCTTCTCCTTTTTTTTTCTTTTTTATTGCAAAAGCTTTTACAGCATGTATGCAAATAAAGTGCAACGTTTCGGCTGTAACCAGCCTTTATAAAGCAATGATGCTTGATAAAGGCAGGTTACAGCCGAAACGTTGCTCTTTATTTGTATACATGCTGTGAAGCTTTTGCAATAAAAAAGAAAAAAAATGGAGATGGGAACGGCTAATCAAGGAGCCGCGTGGTGTCAGACTCTCACTGATATTAATGATCTATCCTGAGGATAGGTCATCAATATAATAGTCTGGAAAACCCCTTTAATGTGGAATTTTTCTATGAAATGTACAATAGGTCTTGCTTATTTTTAGTCCAGGAATTGTTAGTGTATATTTACACACGGTATATTTGCATTGCAAGTTTTGCCAATTTTTTTTGCAAAAAATAAATTAAAAAATCTGCTAATATTTTGATATATTTTTATTACTTTATGTTAGCATTTGTCTTTCAGCTGTCTTCATTGTGGTCTCCATGTCACAAGTAAACTCTATGGGGGTCATTTATTAAGACTGGCATTTTAGACGCTGTCTTAATAACCCCCTATATCTGGTGGTTGATCCGCCAAAGTTATGCATCTAGCGCCGGTCTAAATGTAAGCTAGCTTCCTAGCTGTCTTACCTTTAGACCATTTTCTATACCTAAAACAGGCACAGAAAATGATGAATGAGACGCGCCTACCGAGCCGCCCCCTTCCTCGCCCATGCCACGCTCCCTTTTTTTTAGACCTAACCATTTTGCAGCAATCTGTGCCTTAAATATGCCTAATAGATAATAATAAATAAATGCCTAATAAAGGATAATAAATGACCCCTACTTACTGTTTAATAGCTCTTTGATGTTACAGAATAGCTGATAACCCTCATCACTCTGGTCCCATTAATTGCAGATTAAAGGAATCTGATTGTATTGAGAAATGATTCTCAGATCAATAAGCTCATGGGGCGCTGGCGTTGATAAAAGCGGCCGCGTTCATCATTTAGCTCTATAATAAGAAGACTGGTATATAATAAATGTACTTATCAGACAAGGTTATTCTATATGGGTTCCGCTCCCATTTAGCACACAACCGCTCATGTTTCTTGACATCTTTCTCTACATGAAATCTTAATTTGTACAATTAAGTTGCTGAGGCGCCACATCAGTCAGGTTAATTAAAGCACCTCTTTAAGCGTCTGGATGCTCAGAAATCTGCCTAATTAGTGTTACATTTTAGCATTGCCAATTGCATCCATAATCCTAGTTTTATTGGATCCGCATGACTAGCCTGCAGTTTCACTTCCACAAATTGTGGGTCGCAAGCAAGCGGACTGGCCATAGCGGTGTGAGGCATTCATGTATCCACATTAACCATTTAGGTGCCCAGTGTCACATACAGGGAGAGAAGTGCAGAAATACCTATCTTTATAGCGCACATAAATCTATTTAAATACTAAATACCATTTGCAAGTGCTGCAAAAACTACATGGCGGAAACTAAATAAATGTTACTTACTTGGTGCAGTTTTTTTTATGCTGTAGTCCATTAGTGCCGATATGGCAGTGCATGGAGGCTGTTTGGTACGTGCAGTGCAGTACGGCTCTGGGCCAGTGAACGTGAGCCCTTTATGTGAATAAGACCTTTACCCCTTACCAAGCTCCATAGCAGTCCAGCTGCGATTCTGCTTGCGTTCAGCAGGTAGTAATGAAAACCAAATTGTTACCTAGGGGCACTCAAGTACTTTTGTAGAGGTCCACATTCCTGGGTCCACTGTTGGGTGTAGTGTCCAAGCTGCAAAAAAAACAACAACTCTTTTTTTTTACTATGTCACACCTCTAATGCCACCTAACACCCTTTCTGCCAACCATATAGTAAGAATAGTTTCCCCTTACTGCCTCCCTACACAGTGAGAATGTCCTCTATGTGCCACCTAACCATAATGATGCCCCTTAGTGACCCTTGAACAAAATGATATCCCTTTAGTGCCCCCCATGGAGTAGGATGCCCATTTGGTGCCCCCAGCACAGTATGATGCACCTTGAGTGCCCCTGACACAGTGTAATGCCTCTTGAGTGCCTCCCCACATAGTATGATGCCCCTAAGTGTTTCCTCACAGTAGGATGATCCCTTAAGTGTCCCCTATACCGAATGAGGCCCCTTAAGTGCCCCTAACACAAAGTAATACCCTTTAAGTGCCCACACACTCCACAGAGTATGATGTGTCCTTAAGTTGACCTGACACAGTATGATGCTCCATTAAGTGACACCCACACAGTGTTGTCCCCTCATGTGCCCCCACACAGCAAAGAAATATGCCCCCTTAGGTGGCCCCACACACACAGTAATGCCCCTCATAGAGTTATGCCCTCTTCTGTGGCCCCACACACACACTGCGATGCCTACCTCATAGTTATGCCCCCTTCGGTGGCCCTCAACCACAGTTATACCCCCTTCATAGTTATGTGCTATTAGGTGTCCCCCACAAACAGTGATGCTCCTCTCATAAATGATGCCCCCTTAGATGGCACCCCCCACATAGTAATGCCCCTTAGTGGCCCCCCTCACAGTTATGCACCCTGGATCGCCCCCTCACAGTGTTATGCCCCCTAGATTGCTCTCCACACTGTTATGTCCCCTATATGGCCCCCTCACAAAGTTATGCCCCGCTAAGTGCCTCCAGTACTTACTTATCCTATGTTCCCCCGATGAACAGAGCAGAGCATGTCTGTAGCCCATGATGATGTCACTACATGACGCCTGCCAGTGCTGAACTATGGACAACAGGGTAATGGGGCAGCAGGGAGCTGACGGTTCTATGCTTCAACATTGTGCTCAACTTTATCTACCTCCTGAGGACACAGATACAGTTGAGAAGAGAGACATGTAGGGGTCCAGACAGTTGCAACCAGATTCAGACCACAGTCCACCAGTTAAGTAGCCCTCATCTACAGCATTTTTGGTTCATTTTCTCTATTTTTTTAATGACCCTTTTTGACCAATTTAAAACTAATCTAAGGTAAAGTTAGTATTTACCCTGAACGTTTTTTTTTTATACTGAAAAAAGACATTTCCCATATGTGTATGTGACATACGTGTTACATTTATTTTATCCTCATATGTAATTACATTGAAATGCTATATGCATGTCACATTTAAATATTTTATATGATGTTATATAAGGATTTCCTTTTATATCATTTAACTCCACAATCTCTCCATAGACATAGTTAAACATTGAAAAGTCATTTGGATCATTGATGGTACTCTATGTCTATGACTCGCTTATGTTGTCCCCACAGGGGTCCAGATGCTGCTGCTGTTTTCAGGACACTTACACTGGAGATATGAGATAAGTCAAATTATTTATATGAATTTACACAATAGCAACTTCTCTAGGGGTTTTCTGGACTGGTTTGCATCAACATCCTTCAAAATAATCCTCATTTTGTAATGTACTTCTTTTACCTTTAATGCTCCTATCTCCCGATCTGGGCTGTGGTCACATGACCATGTCCATGCAGCTCTTTCTTATTTCCTGTGACGTTATGTCCATGGGCAGAGCAATGATAGGGGCATGTCTATGTAGCTCGCTGGTAGGAGGAGCTATAAAGTAGCTGGATGTTGTTAGGGGCAGTGATAGGGGAGTGTCTATGTAACTAGAAGGTGGGAGGAGCTATAAAGTAGCTAGGTGTTGCTAGGGACAGTGATAGGGGAGTGTCTATGTAACTAGCTAGTGGGAGGAGCTATAAACTAGCTGGGTGTTGCTAGGGGCAGTGAAAGGGGAGTGTCTATGTAACTAGCTGGTGGGAGGAGCTATAAACTAGCTGGGTGTTGTTAGGGGCGGTGCTGGAGCAGAGAAAGAGGAAGTCCAAATAAAAGCATTGGGAAAATGTACATGAGGCAAGAAACTGCATAACCATACCTGTTATCAACCCTAGTTATCCTGGTAAACCCCTTTACAAGATCCATACAAATTAGACTAAGGCTAAATGACCTGCAGATTTCGGTGGGATTGGCCGACCATCTTATGTGCATTCGATGTTTAGTTGATGTTACTTTGGCAGAGAAAAATAAGATCAGCCTTTGCATTGCCTCTAGGTGTCCTCCTGTCATTTGCACAGCAATGTGACTCCCTTATTTACATATTTGTAGTCTTAGTTTTACACATGCGCTTCCCACAAGGCAGCCTGTAGGCGACTGTTTCTCTATTTTCTGTAAGAAATGAGATGCTTTATGAGAAGTCTGAGGGCAGAACAAGGCGATAAATTAATGATACTAAATATGAGCATGGATATATACATGTGCTTTACACTTTTCCATGGAGAGTTTATTAACTTGATAACTAAAACACAGAGATTTACATTATGCAGATTTTGGGAGGGTTACAAAGCCCCGTGTGTATCTTCATTAATTCTGCTAGCTGTCTGCAGTGTATCACAGGAGAGGATGCGGACATCTTCCGCGTGTTTACATATATGATCTGTACACAGCATACTCCAGTGACTGCACTCATTATTTCAGTCTCGAACACCACTGATTCCTGGAGATTACTCTCCTCTATTAATGCCCAGCTTTGCAAAGTCATTTGTTTACTTCGTTTGCAATACAAATTTTAATTAAGTGGTTTACTATTAATGAGCTGAGAATGGAGATAGAATCATTTTTTCATCTGTTTTTAGTTAATTGAAATATCTGTTCCCTAAAGGGCTGGCGCACGGGCCTTAAAGAGCAAACTGATTTTACCAAGCAGCTGTAGGTAACAGATAATATGTGAGATAAAATAACTTAAAATACGTTAAATACAGTAGAAGAAAACGTAATATATTGAAATAATTATCCGGCGTTGACAGGGTATTCAGTTATATTAATCAGGAAAGGTAGAAATATCCAGCTCGAGGATGTTGAAAAATCGTAGCTTTGTTGCGGTATAAAATCGTCGACATACAGGACAAGTTCAGTAACGCGTTTCAGACCATAAACAAATAGCGGTTTATTGTCTGAAATGCGTTACTGAACTTGTCCTGTATGTCGACGATTTTATACCGCAACAAAGCTATGATTTTTCATCATCCTCGAGCTGGATATTTCTACTTTTCCTGATTGATGGCAACATATCCAGGCGCGTCATCCGTGCTCGGTTGGTGGAAGAGAAGGTGAGAGCTGCTGTGTGCTTCAATGTGATCAGTTATAATAATGCATTCTGATGTTTTAGTTAAAGGGGTTGTCTCATCTGAGACATTGGTAGCATATCGTTAGGATATGCCATCAAAGTTCGATAGGTGCTGGTCCCACCTCTGGGACCCACACCTATCTCTAGAACAGGACCTCCCAAAAAAGTGGAGAACAGCCACACATGCACAGCCACCCTCCATTATTTATATGGGAGTTCCCAAAATAGCAGAGTGTTAATTTGGCTATTACCAGCAGTCCTGTAGAAGTGAATGGAGCTGTGGCTACACTGAGGGGTGGATTAGGAACTTAAAGTTCCCCTGGAAAAAAAACAAAAAGTGACCCCATGTTGTAAGCTGGTCCAAACTGACAGAAGACAGGCCAAAACAAGCAGGCAGGGACAACAGAAGTAGGCGGGACCTGCAATACCAGAGTGCAGCAGAGAATACCGCCCCAGCAGAACCAAATAGGACACCACAAAATCCTGCTGCCCCAACCACAGTATTCAACTGTATCACCATCATGAGGACGTAATATAGTTGAGTTCACAATGGCACCTGTGGCCATAGAGCATCAGATCATTGAGTGGCCCTCTGGGCATCGGCCTACAGGGAAATTTCCCTTTAGGTTCTATGGCTGCGCTGGCACGATGCACTCTCGATTCATTTCTATGGGACTTCCAGAAATAGACGAGTGCATTCACTCTGCTTTTTTTTCGGAACTCCCATAGAAATTAATGGAGAGCACAGCGCACATGCGTGGTACACTCTCCATCACTTTGGGGGTTTATTTTAGAGATAGGTTCGGGTTTCAGAGGTGGGAACAGTGCCTATCTAACTTTGATGGAACATCCTAGCGATATGCCATCAAAGACCAAGATGAGACAACTCTTTTAATCATAACATTGGTACACCAGGTGCAGTGTCCCACTCAGTGATGTCACTTGGGCACTTCAAACTTTTGTACATGTTTATTAACTATATTTCTGTATTTAGCTGCAATTCATATTAACAGGCTGTGAGAGGTCATTTCATCTAATCGCCCCCAGGGTGGTATTGCCATCACTTAGCACAGACCAGTGAGTCTACGTCTGGTATAGAGAAAGTCTAGTGGAGGTTAGAGCTAATTTAGCTAATGGACTTCACAAGCAACAGTGACCAGGAGGAACCTAAAAGTACCTGGACACAGCCGGATGGTTAATGCGCAAAATTATCCTTTACCACGTGGCTCTATGGACATAGTGGACCGTAATTCTTCAGTGAGCATCCTTTCCAAAGAATGGAGCAGAAGACTGATGCCTGCATTTAGGGAGCTGACCTGTGGATTGCTACTGACCAGTAAGAGATATTATATCCAGTACCTGAGTGCAAGAGTGTGGATAAAGTATAGACAGATATAGAAACAAGGTAAACTCCTCAAATTACAATTACCAAGCCTGTTACAAGGAATACAGCTGAATCAATATCTATATTATTGCTTTGCCATATCTATGAACTGTACTGACTTCTAAGACAAAGACTTTATCATTTAAAGTTCAACTGTTTTACTACAACTGACTCCTCATCTTTTCCACCACCAACCTGGCGTCATGAACAACCGGGGTCCCAGCCTCCAAAGCACCCTACACAAACCTACACCATGAAGGGCACCTCAACTACCAATGGCTGGTGATCCCTGTACTAAAGAGTGCCCCGGAGTATTTAGTGCTGTCTTCCCCATGACTGCACGCCGGCCCAGAGAGGCTCTGCTAACTATGATTACAAACAACTACTACCCCCTTCGTCCCACCATAGCTCACGTGTTGCCCCTGTGGACCCAGTCGCTGCACAGGCTCCTCCTACTTTTTGCTGAACTCCTCTGCAAATTTGTCACTGGTAGCTGGGGAGGGGGAAGCTGGGGCAGAAGCTGGGAGCTGAGCTGGAGTGGGGAGGGGGGAAGCAGCAGTGGTGGTTCACATCACTGCTTATTTTTCCTTTATTCTCATCCATCAGAAGAACAGAAAACTAAAAAAAACAAAGCCTATATTTTGAGCATCCATAAAGACTCTTTCAGATGGTCAGTATTTGTGAGTAATTGTAAGTAAAAACCAGGAATGGGTCCAAAACAGAGATAAAATGTAATGGAAATATTTGCATCTCTTCTGTGTTTTGGACCCACTCCTGCCTTTGGCTTACAGATTCTGATCAAATACTGATGCTAAGTACTGACCGTGTGAAAGAGGCCTTATGCTCAATTTGCATCCGTTTTGGCCATTTACATTTGAAATCAGTTTTTTAACAAAGAAAATGGCTTCTGTCACACGGTCAGTATTTTGCATCATTATTTGATCAATATTTGTAAGCCAAAAATTAGAAGTGGGTCCAAAACAGAGATAAAATGTAATGGAAATATTTGCACCTCTTCTGTATTTTGGACCCACTCCTGCTTTTGGCTTACAAATACTGATCAAATACTGACCAAATACAGACCAAACACTGACCGTGTGAAAGAGGCCTTACAGATACTCAAAATACAGGATCCTTTTAAAAAAAATAGAAGAATGGAAAAATAACCAGTGATGTCAATACGGACAAATAGGGACAATAGTGGCCCCATAACAGAGTGGGGATGGGGGCAAACAGCAGTGGTATTAACACTGACAATAGTGGCCCCATGACAAAGTGGGGAGGGTGGCAGCAGCAGTAACAGTGACAATAGTGGTCCCATGACAGAGTGGGGAGGGGGGGCAGCTTCAGGGGAAAGCAGCACAAGAAGGCCTCCCTGCCTCCATCTCTACTGCACACTGCCACGGGCTCTTGGGGTCATCTGCATCGTCTTCATTGTCGCCCTCCAGCTTCTCATGCTCCTCTCCTCTCACTTGGGCAGATAAACCACTTAGTTGGGTGCTCGTACAAACGGTTTAACATATGGAGTATGGAGTTCCAACAGGTGGAAAGTTTCATATCAGGCAATGTTGGGGAACAGCATTTTGCCTTTGCAGCTCAAGGAGGGTGTGTCTTGAATGGTAAGAGTGGCTAAAGTGCATGCACAGTTTCCTGGACATTTTTAGCAGCTCTTGCAGTTCAGTAGAAGACTTGAGGAACCGATGAAAACTAGGTTGAAGACATGTGCCGTGCAGGGCGCATAGGTCAGTCCTCCCTGATGTAGCGCAGACAACTTGGTGAAAAATTCCCACACTGCCGAGTGTGGCAATTTCCCTCCACCACTGAGTGATGAGTGCCTGCCGCTGCGATAATGAATCCGTGCACTGCTAGTGTGTTCCTCACAGGTAGTCTCCTGAGTAGCAGACTATGTACCCTCAGCGTTTGGCTTCAGATCTCCCACTGCTTCCACCCTGCTGTTTCACAGGCATGCTGCCACCCTTGCCCCCTGATGATGACAATGACCCCTCTTCACCCGGCTCCCACGTTTGATCGGCTACATCATCAGCTACACTGTTTTGTTGTCACTTGTACCACCATCACCTGCCTCTTGCACACGTCCCTGACTTTTCACAACATGTGTTTCCTAAAAACTGTCATCACTGATAGTTGCACGCCAAGAATAGTCAGCAGCAAACCTCTCCTCCAAGTCTATGCTGGTCTGTAACTGCTGACTGCCCTCACATAGCTCATCCTTGCTGAAAAGCGGAGCAGAGTCGGCGGCTACCATTACTTGGCTAGAAGGAAGAGGCAGGTGCAGGACAGGTGAGGGCACAGAGGCAGTTCCAATTAAGTGTGGTGTCAGAGGAACCCACCGATTCCTGGCTGTGTGTATCTGTTTTCACTTCAGATGATGTTTGAAGAGTGAGTTAACCATTCCAGTACAGCTGGATTGTTGGTCAAAACACAACCGCTGGATGACAATGGCAGCTTTGGCCTATTGCTGAGGCTGCTATCAACCCCCCCTTCTTCTGCTGCTACTTGTGCAGACTACAGCAACATTTTCGCCACTGCTTGTTCCTTTGGAGGGCCCAGTAAACTGTCTGTTGGCCACAGCATACAGTAACTGTATCAGTAGGGTAACAGATTAACGAAGAACGTGGCAGCCGGTGAACAAGATAAATGCAACAATATATTAGACCACCTGTTAAGACTGTGTCTGAGGCACAGTAAGTCTATGTGTAAAATGTATATCACTGAAACAGTAAATATCCCCTTAAAAATTAACCTTTAATTATATTCTTTAAAATCCCACATACAGTGAACAAACAATATAAAGTGTATTTCAAAGCTTGGGATTTTTTTTTAACACAGGTATGTGTAAAATACTTATTATTAACTGTGAATGTGGCAGCAGTTGAACAAGATAAACACGGCAATATATTAGGTCGCCTGTTAATACTGAGTCTGATACACAGTAGGTCTATGTGCAAAATGACAAATTAACTATAAACGCTGAAGCAGTTGAACAAGATAAATATGGCGATTACACTCAACTTGCAGTCTCCCTATGCTCTCCCTACAGTCTCAAAAAACTCTCCCTATGATCTCCCTGCACTGTCCCTACACTCTCCCTATCCAATATTTTTTTTTTTTACTGTTTGCAGCAACACTGTCCCTAGCGCATTCACTCTTGTCACGTCTCTCCCTGTGCTCAGCTCACAGTGAAATGGCAGAGACCATGCGGAATGAGGGTTTTATAAGGCTGTGACATCACAGGGGATGGCTATCTGTGGACTGGCTGGCTGCACAGCATTATAGGTGATCCCTGCTTCCCAGGCTTCTTACTTTCACTTTGTAACATGTGCAGCAGCCATTTTAGAAAAGAAAAACGATTCATTGCCATGAAGTTCAAGGAAATTTGGATTTGTGGGGAATCAAATTTTTACTAAACTTTGGATTGAAGTTCACTTCGGATGGGACAAGGGAATCAAAACAAAACCAAAGGGTTCAATGACAAGAATTATCTGGACACAGGAGCATTTTTGAAATTATTCCATTTTTGAAAAATTCTATTTTACAAGAAGTAATAGAAACTCTCTTCACTCATATTTCCAATACAGGCTAGATGCAAGACTCATATAGGGTGCATTTAGCGTCCTGAGGTTTGTGGTGGGCTAAGTATCCTTTTACTTTCTGTTGACCCAGTTTTTCACTGCTGTCTCTCTGCTGTCATTCATGCCATTTAGTTAAAATGGTCACAGAGGAGAATTCGGAGCAAAAAATACCAGTGTGTGCTTAGCCTAAAGATGATAAATGAGAGCAAGTCATTTAATGTTTCCATTAGGTTCAGAGCGACTGAAGCAAAAGTTGACTTAGATAATGAAGCCAATCATAACATTCAGAGATGTATATTAAAACCTCTCAAACTCTGACAAAACTTGAGACATTTCCCAGTGAACAAACACTTCTTTATCAGACATGTTCAGATAGATAGCTGACGGTCAACAGGATTACTAGTCTCCAGGTCTATAGCCTCAGGTAAGTTTTTACATGTATATTTTTGTTCATTGTTAACAGGCAATTTATGTAGGATCTACCTGTAAGTTATTTTTATGTTCTGAAGTTAAAACATAGATGGAGATTAATCAAGATTGGTGTTTCTTAAGCTAGTCTTGATCTCCTGTGTGCCGGAGATCAGATGCCTCTTAATAAATTAGGTGCATTTCATGCACCAGAAGCTTAACTTTATACCAGCTAGGGGCTGGCATCAGGGGCGTAACTAGAAATGGCTGGGCCCCAATGGCTGGACCAACTTTCCCTCAAAGCCCCCTCCCACAGCTAGTCCCTTAGTGCCCCTTCACAGTAGTCATGCTCTGTTAGTACCCCCACACAGTAGTTATGCCTCCTTACTGCCCCCACGTAGTAGTTATTTCCATTAAGTGCCCCTACATAGTAGTCAAGCTCCCTTTGTGCTCCCACACAGTAGAATGCTCCATTGGTACTCCACACAGACGTTTTGCCCCCTTAGTGCTCCCTTACAGTGGTTCTTGCCTTTTACTGTCCCCCTTAGAGTAGTGCTGCCCCTGTAGATTTAATAAAATATAAAAAACAGTAATGTTTGCCTAGCCCCATTCCTCCGATGAACGGAGCACAACACTGAACAGGATGGCGCAGGCACGAGATACATGGCAGATAGGGCCAGCAGGAGGAGACCTAGGGGGCCCTGTCAATCAAGGGCCCAACCAGTGGTGGGAGAACGTGGCTAATTAGCATATTATAAAAGTTATATTTCTGGTGTAACGGGGGCATAGATACAAGTAGGAATAGACTAGTTAGGTTCAGCTGACATTAGCACATCGCTAATGTCAGCTAGTTTAATAGGGTTAATGCTGGTGACAGAAACCCTTTAAGTAAAGAAGCACAAAGCTCAAAAAGTGGCATATTGTTGTGTGCACTATAATTTGCATTAAAGGTTTATTCAATCCCCCTCATAGTATATAAATGTGGAAATTGGCTACAGGGTGGATCCTATTTTTTTAGCTTAATGGGGTTCTCTAGTTTGAACAGTCCTCGCTTGATAGAAGAGTAATTTGACAATAAGCTGATCACAAAGTGTCCCCTGCTGGGACCCCCAGAGAAAACCTGCCAGTGAATGTTCACATTTTACTGCAGCGCCACCGCAGGGGAAATAAATCATTACACACTGCCCATTCAAATCAATAGGTGATCTGTTTAATGCAGGCCAGGGTAGGTCCCCTGGATATAACCCCCTCTACTCTGGCCACAAGATATGGATCCTGGACAGATAATTTTCTAAACTAGACAATCATTTTAAAGGACTTGTCTCGCTGAGAAAAACTCCTGGTAGATAGCAAATATAGACAGGTCTGCTGCTAATATCAGTATGGCATAATGGATATGCAGATGTATAGCAGGTCATGTAATGCATAGATAGCGCAAATCAGCTAAAGTGATAGCTGCTGCTTGCTGATAAAGTAGGGTCCACTGCCTATGGGCTATCCTGATTGAAAAACCCCAAATAAAACAGGTGGTGCTGAGCAATATTAAAGGAGTTCTCTGCTTTGGACAATCCCTGCTTTTTAGAAGGGCACCTTAAAAATAAGCTGATCACAAAGTGTCTTCCTGCTGGGACCTCTAGCGATCAGTGGTCATATATGGTGAAATCTGACAATAAGGGGGAGATTTATCAAAACTGGCACTTTCTCTGCTGGTGTTCTGTTAGATTTCCCTACCCGTGAGATTTCCCTACCCTCGTCACTTCCTACTGTGACCCAGCCGCACCAGATATGACGTGAAGGAGGTGTGCTGTGCAGGCGCAAAACGACAGGGTAGGGAAATTTCACAGCAAAGTTGTTCAGAAGCTCAGCTGGACACCGGGACACTGCGCATGCGCCGGGAGCATCACCAGCGGTTAGGGTAGAAAAACATTACGGGCCACTGCGCAAGCGTGACTAACCAATGGGGTAGGCAAATTTCACACTTAGAGTTGCTGTGAATGCGCCCGTAATGTTTCCCTACCATAACCGCTTGTGAGGCTCCCGGCGCATACGCAGTGTCCCGGTGTCCAGCTGAGCTTCTGAACAACTCTGCTGTGAAATTTCCCTACCCCGTCGTTTTGCACCTGCACACTTGAAGGGTTAGACCATCTCTGATGAAGGAGCCCGACGGCTCAGAAACGCGTCGGATGAACTTTGATCTCTGGGAGCACCAGTAGTACTTCGCGGTGACGTCACACGCACAGAAGATCCTGGACGCCGAATCTGCAGTCTGCTCCCTCGCACCACACAGCTACCGGCCGGAGCAGTGTGAATGCTGGTAGGTGAGCAGTGAAGATTTGTTTTCTCCACACTTCCCTGCACACAGGAAGGGGAACTGTGTAAGCATCCAAAGGACCTAGATCGTTTTTCCAGCTCACATCTAAAGAAGAGGTAACTACCACTGCGGTGATTATTTAACCGCATCGTCAATTGATACTTCTTCTCTATTATAGCGGAACATTTATCTAGCCACTGTACTCAATCTGTTATATTTCGACCTACCAGCGCCAGTGTAAGTTTATACCGTAAGGTAACTACATTCTATCAATTCTGTGCCAGATATATGCCCAAAATTGGTGTGTATCTGATAATAAGTGACCCCCATAGTTGCAACTTTTTAATGCTCATTTTCAGGCACAAGGGAGATGATAAATCTCTCTCTCCTAAGTGTTCAGTTTCTCTGCAGTGCCCCCACAGGAGAACACAAGCATTACACCACTTGTATTTACTGTAAGTGAATGGACCGTCTGTGTAATGTAGGACACTATACGTCCTCCAGAGTGAGAGATGCTCTTTGTAACCGATCTCCACTCTGGTCAAGAGATGAAGATCCTGAAGTGAAGATCCCACCCCCTCTATTAACTCTTTTAAGGGTATTTGGTCACAAAGTGGTGAAAGAAGCACAGGGAAAAGACACACACATTTTTTCCACACACATTTGTTTCACCTGTAAAAACCACAACCACATTAAAGTGGCCACAGAACATTACATTTATAGCCACCTTAAACGGGTTGTTTAAGTTAAATAAAAGCTTGGGCAGCCCATGTACTTGCCCCCCTTTCCCCCTGCTTTTTCCACTGACATCAACTTCCTGGCTGCAGTGGAGAAGTCTCATAGACACAGGTCGCCATGCAGCCAATCATTGGCCTTGGCAATGTACGGCATCATCACCGCTGAGGTCAGTGATTGGCTGTATGGTGACCTGTGTCTATGAGACGTCCCTGCTGCAACTAAGAAGATGACGTCAGCAAAAGGAAGAACCAAAGCACAGCATTGGAATAAGTAGAAGAAACATTGTTTCATTTCTTTTTGTATTTCAGCACGTTCACAGGGCCTGCCTGAGTTGTCAACTCGAACAACCCCTTTAAAGTTTGGTAAATACATAAGGAAGCAGCCAAAGTATTACCCATACAAGTTCCAGCAACTCGCCAGCTGTGACATCAACTTGGCACAAGGTATGGTTAGCGTCTGCCAACTGTCCATTGATGAAGGACCTCACTCCATATGACGGATAACTCTTGCATTTGCTAGGAATTAAGGGGACATCTCTGAATGAAGACTCCATCATGAGAAGCACAATCCAGGCTACCCTTTATTTCATTTTATGAAGTGTATCTATTAATAATGTTACTATCCTTGTGTTCTTGTGTTTCTTTATGTCAGTGAAGGATGAAAATGATCTACTAGATTCTGACGTCGTCTTCAATCTGATTTGCCACCTGTCTTGATGCTGAGGCGTGCATACTTAATTAATCTAATTAGTTCACACAGAAATCAAGTAAATTTGCAAGCTGCCACCATGAAAATATGTCCACCTAATCATTTAGTTCTCCCCTGTTCTGTCGACTGTCACAGAGAGGACGTGCGTCCTACAATGAAATCTGATGTTGTATATAGAAATATCTTTACCCTTCATCTCCTCAACCTGCATTCCATTAGCATCCTGTTGATTAGCTAATTGCTTATGAGAATTTGGGAACACACAAGGGTAGAACAAAGTATAGCTCCCATGACAGCTGTTAGCTGAATAGCGAAATCCAGTTATTGTGATCTGCAGATAGAAAGCTGCGAGACACCAGATATAATACAACATTAAAGGGGTTGTGACATCTCAAGCATTGGTGGCATATCAACAGAATATACCACCAATGTCTGATAGGTGCAGGTCCCAAGCCTAGGACCTGTGCCTATTCTTAGAATGGAGCCTGCAAAGTGAAGGAGAGCAGACCACGCATGCACAGCCACCCTCCATTCATTTCTATGGGAGTGCCAAAAATAGCCAAGCAGCGCGTTGGGCTATTTTCAGAAGTCCTATAGAAATGAATGGAAAGTGCACGGTGCAAGCATGGCCTCTGCTCCCTTCACTTCTATGGGGCTGATGGAAATAGCTGAGTCAGCGCTCAGGTATTTTCAGCAGTCCCATAGAAATGGAGGGCAGATGCACGGTCCACTCTCTTTCACTTTGTGGACTCCATTCTAGAGATGGGTGGGTCCCAGAGGTTGGACCCACACCTATTAGACATTTGGGGCATATCGCTAGAATATGGCACCAATGTATGAGAAGGGCCAGCCCCTTTAAGACTGTTTGCACATTAAAAGGAATCTGCCACTAGGAAGTTCACTGATCAACCAGGTTAGGCCTCACGCACACGACCGTTGTGTGTTTTACGGTCCACAAAACACGGATGGCGTCTGTGTGTGTGCCGCCATTTGCGGAAAGGCACGGACAGCCATTGATATAACCGCCTATTCTTGTCCGCAAAACAGACAAGAATAGGACATGCTATATTTTTTTGTGGACCACGGAACCGAGCAACGGATGCGGACAGCACACGGAGTGCTGTCCGCATCTTTTGCAGCCCCATTGAAGTAAATGGGTCAGCACCCAAGCTGCAAAAACTGCGGCTCAGATGCGGACCAAAACAACAGTCGTGTGCATGAGGCCTTACACTGCCTTGTAGGATAGCTCAGCTCAATGCAATGATACCATTTTGGAGAAAAAGTACTTTTAATCCACATGCAAATGAGCAGTTAAGTGCACTGAGGGCAGGCCAAAGCCACTCTGTGCACCCTTGTTCCTCCTGCTTCCTCTGCCAGCTCCTTCCTATTCTTTTTTGTTGACAGGTACCCCAGACCTGGGGGTACTACAGTTTACATACTGTTATGTATTATGTATATTATTGTTTGCTTCTGGCTGTAGTTCCCAGCAAGGAATGGTTGGCAAAGGTTGGCAAGGAACAGGTTTTACCACCCTGTTTCTCCCCTCTTGGTAGAAGTGGTATGGTCCTGCTCCCTGCCAAGTTCCTGTTCAGAGACAGAGAGGAGAGGAAGCAAACTGTAGAGCTCCTGCTATAAATTCTCCAGAGATAACTACTCCAATTATCCTCAAGTAAAGCCTTAAGACTCCAGACAGCATGATGAAAGTGTGGAATTGCCACCAAGAGAGAGGTTGCCAGAGAGGATATGCACTTAAAACTTGCTGCTACTGTATGTATTAAAAGTTCTATGTTGCACTTAGTAAAAAAGACTTTGTTACGTTTAATTCTGGCCTCTTCTTCAATACTATATTTCCACTGCACTGATTCCCAGGAAGCAATGACCTGAGGGAGTTCACCATGACACAACACTTCATCAGGACCACTACCACTCCCATCCTCTACACCGGCTCCTCAGGGAGTCTTGAACCAGGTTTGTGGCACTTCATTGTATAAAGAGTTTTAGCAGTTGATATGACCCTCTATCCTATGGCACACATTCCAAAGAAAAAAAGCCACCACCATGCTATCAGACCACTCTACCAAAAGCTGGTCTTCCAGGATTTTCAGTAGTTCTACAGAACCATAGCAGAGCTGCTGATATTGCAGGGTAAGGGGTTCTGGCCGAACAAGGACATGCACAGGAGAAGTGAGGGAACTTGCAGTCAGCAGCCAAAAATGCCCTTCCTCCAGTTTATCCCCTTGAATCTGAACAGTTGCACAATAGCTGACATTGCATTATAGCGACATGGGAGAGTGAGATACTAGTGGTAACTGCAGTCACACCTAATCTTTCAGGTTTTCAGTAGGGTTAGGATTTCAGCAAGATGTCTTCTAGTACGTCACATGAAAAATTATGGGCCCATACTTAGGCTACTTGCACGCTTGCGGCAGTGTGATCCGGCAAGCAGTTCCGTCGTCGGAACCGCCTGCCGGATCCGCCGATCTGGATGTGACTCAAAGCATTTGTGAGACGCATCCGAATGCGGATCTGTTTCACAAATGCATTGCAAGAACGGATCCGTCTCTCCGCTTGTCATGCGGACAGACGGATCCGTCTTGTATCTTTTTTCACATTTTTACCAGTCTGCGCATGCGCAGACCGGAAGGACGGATCCGGCACTCCGATATTTTGAATGCCGGATCTGGCACTAATACATTCCTATGGGAAAAAATTCCGGCATTCAGGCAAGTCTTCAGGTCCCAGCCACCTGAGAAGGTTATTCACAAATTCATGCTCTCCTGCTGATGACTGACAGGCTTCTACCTAGTTTTCTCCCTTTCTCCCTAGGAGAGAACTGCCAATCATCAGCAGATGGGTGGGAGTGCAGGAGATTATGTATAACCAGGACTCTTCTCAGGTAGATGTGACTCTTTTCAAGGCCCGGGCTGCAATCATTATGATGCTGGTTCGCAGCAACCACTTACTTTTAGCTCATGAGCGACACATCGCTGACATCAGCATTTCTGTCACTATTTTACGCAGCCCTCAGTGAGGTCACCATAAAGTTGATGACAGGTTCCCTCTAAATATTTACAAAAATGTCAAGGGTGTACTCACTTTTGTCTGCAGTATCTACCTGCATAGGGAATACTAGACATGCTCTGTTCCCTATAGATGCAGCGGGTGTCAGGAGACCTCTTCTTCCTGTCATCCATGCAACCAAGGAACCAAAGATGTCCTGCAAATATGTCCCAATTCTATATTAAAGGTAATATGGGCAGGCATAATGTGGATACTAAGCAGCGAAGAGTTGGGCAGAGCTTTGATATATTGGAGTATTAGTTGCTTTTTGAACCTCCTGTTCTTAGAGCCGTTTTCTAGAATACATACTGTATGAATAAATGCATATTTGCTGGAAAGAGTTAAACTTGGGGATTTTTGCTGCACAGTGTACAATGTGCGCTGCAGATGACGGTTGTACAGTCGGAGCATATGATCACAATACACAGCAGTGTGCGCACCTTTGTGCTGCAGAGTGACACGTGGGAGGGTGACATGTGCTAATCTTCAGTCTACCCACACAACGTCTGCGACTGGTCTCTCTCTTGATATAAAAGTGTCACGTATTTAAAGCACATTTCAGTGTGGGATTTGTGTCTTCATTCAGCTTCACCGAGCTTCCCAGACCCCTCACAGGATGTATACCGCCCCCAATCTGACACATTGCCATCTCCTACACAGCACAGGAGAACAAGGAGGTAAAGGAAGGCGAGGAAACAGGCCATTAATCATATGCAGTGGAGGGGGGGGCATAACCTCCAACTTTATCATTTGTGGTTGATCAGATCATGAATGTGCAGCGCACTGGCCCATAGCGGGAGGCGTGAGGCCAGGGAGGATGAGGGGTGTGGTAGTATTTACGGTGGCTAAGCCCTGCTCCAGCACTTCCCCAGGCCACTTGCGCAGTGATGGGAGGGGCGCACCTTTTCTATCCCTCAGGGCACCCTGGACTATATCACAGGGTAGACTTTTCCCAAAGGCTTTGTATAGGTGAGGGTTACTATGCTCAGTAGTATGGAAGGGTGCCAGAGGCAAATACCTCAATCCAACTGCACAGAAGACTGCAGCCATAAACGTACGCACCAGGGGCGTGGTTAGGTCAAAACATTCGGGGCCTGGGCCCCTGATGTTTTGTCCCAGGCCCGAATGTACTGCCTGGCAGCTAGATACAACTGTATTGTCATCCTCAGGACAGCAATACAATTCAATCTAATGCCTTGCAAGAGCTGAAAGATGTTAATTACATGGGACTGTATGTTGAAGGTGGCTGGTGGGGGGAATGATGTTATTTTCATGGGACTGAATGTTGAGGGGGCTATGTTTACATGGGATTGCATGTTGAAGGCGGCTGGGGAGGAGGTGATGTTATTTACATGGGGCTGTATTTTTGAGCAGGCTGTAGATAGAGAGGGGTGTTATTTACATGGGACTGTAAGTTGGAGAGGGCTGGAGAGATGGTGTGATGTTATTTACATGGGACTCTATGGGAGAGAGAGGGAAATAGTGTTATTTACATGGGGCTGTATGTTGGAGGGGCTGAAGGGAGGGTAGTGATGTTCTTTACATAGGACTATATTTTGGAGAGGGCAGTAGAGATGATGTGATGTTATTTACATAGTGCTGTATGGTGGAGGGAGGAATATAACTACAGGAGGTACTGCAAATCCAGGGGACATTATAGGTGTTCTTATTACTACTAGGGGCTCTATAGGAGGGTCTTATAGATCCTCCTTATTTTTACTAAGAGCACTATAGGGGTCTTATTACTACTGAGGGGTATGTAGATAGCTTTATTACCACTGGGGAACAATAGGTGGGCTTATTTCTACTGGGGGCTCTGTGAGGGCATTATTAATACTGGAGAGCTCTTCTACTAATAGGGGCACTCTTGGGGAGCGTTATCACTGTTGGGTGAACTGTAGGGGGCAGTATTACTAATGGGGCATTCTGGGAAGGAATTACTTTTGGTGGGACTATGGGGGGCACTCGTATTTCTTCAGGATAGTATTTGGGGGTATTGGGGGGCACAGTAAGCAGCAGGATAACACTGTGGGGGCTGCAGGTTGGGGGATGATGATAGAAAAATGAGGAAGCTAAGATGTCTGTGTGTCACACTCTGCAGAGACAAGGCACGACTCAAAGAAGTTGTCCGGAGCAAATGGAGAAGATGATGACAGAGAAGATCTACACCGGAGGAGACGTCACAAAATGCGGTGTGTGGGGGGAGGGGGCGGCGACTTAGGGAACTGGGCCATATTCATTGGGGCTTTGCCCCCGGATCTTTTGAGACCCTAGCAACGCCCCTGGTATGCACAGTCCCTTTATGGTCCTCAAACTTCTGTAAAAAGTGTGTTCCGTTCTCCCTCAGAGGTTGGTTTTTGGGAAAGTTGCTTTTCTGGCAGCTTTACACTCACTGGGATAGTGTTTCTCTGGAGAAGAATTGACTGGCTTACATACAGTACCAGCAACTACATACAGGTCCTCTCTCTTGGCTTACTTGCAAGCAACTTACTAACCAGAAGAGTGGGGCCAACTCTCTAACCAACAACTATCACTAAGGACTACCAGTTAACTAATTCCTTCCATATACAGTCTTTTAGAATACAAGTGCATAATAAAGCCATATTAACCACTTGTACCATTAAAGGTTCACAGCATCACAGTAAACATTTTTGAAAAATCTGAGGAACCATTTGGCAACTTTAGCCGTGAACCACTGGGTCACTGCAATTGTACCACACATAGATAGTTACATGTTATACAGTAGATGTATAAATACATTTCCAATAAGGGGTGGTGGCGTGACATTGGTTTTTAGGGCTCATGTACACAAGCATATTTTGCATCCGTGTCCAATGCCATTCATTTTTATGGATCTGCCAACAAAAAAAAATAAAAAATAGACTGCACACTGATGTCATCGGTATGTCCGTGCCGCAAATTATACAACATGTATTGTTATTGTCCATATTGTGGATGAGAATAGACATTTTTAGTGATGGGACTGAGAAAAATGCAGAGGGCACACAGAAGATAACCATTATTTCCAGGTCCGTGGTTTGTTGACCGGAATATGGACACAGTCACATGCACAGAGCCTTATTATAAGACCACATGACCACGACCATGTCCATATTGTGGTACACAAACTACGGATCTGCAAAATACTGAAACTTTCCGCGTGGAAGATGGATTTTTCTCATTCGCATCACTAGAAATGACTATTCTTTACCACAATATGGACTCTAATAAGACATGCTTATAATTTGCGGAATGGACACACAGATGACATCTCGTCATGTGCATAAGGACTAACATATAGTTATCCTGATGCTTGTCTCAAATGCTGATTAGATGAGATATATAATCCAAAACTAGCAATTAAATCACTGGGTCACAGGAACCCTGTTCACCCAACATTTTGATGTTTGTGTACAGTAGGGGTGCACAACCCTTTTTTGGTCTGGGGGCCGCATTGTCACATCGTATTATTTCAAGGGGCAGCAAAAAAAAAAGTTAATCAGCGCTTGTTTGCATCAGCCTATTACACAGGCTAATGCAAAGCGACTGGGGAGGAATGATCGCTACCACAGTCATTCCTCCCTCATTCACTTCTATCGATTATCGGTAGCACATTCCCAATTACACGGTGAGATGTGCTGACGATAATTGTACATCTTTCATCCTGATAAAATATGCAAATCAGCTGACAAATGAGCGATTCCTTGTTTATCGGCTGATCAGCGGCACGATTATACCGGCCAGATATCAGGAATGAGCGTAATTGTCCTGAATATAATGGCGTGTAACGGGATTAGAGATTTCCTGGTAAAAAATGATTAGTAACACGTTAGTAACTTGCAGCATGAGCCTGAAACTGAAGATTCATACTTTCCTGCTCCCTGCCGCTCCCGCTGTCTCCATCTCTTGGTTCCGGCGCTGTTTACATCCGGCTGGCTATTGGCATGGTCACTTGTACCTCTTCAGCCAATGACTGGCTTCAGTGGTGATGTTGCCACAAGCAGCGTTCCACTGCTAAAGTCAGTCATTTGCTGGAAAGGTGCTCCGAGACCGGAAGATGGAGACAGTGAGAGCAGCACGGAGCAGTCCCCCTTCTGTTATGTCACTGGGTCATATGCCGATGGAGGACAAGTCACTCCTTACTTGATAAGCTAGATAGTCAGAATGAGTCATGTTAAGGCCTTTCACATGAGCAGATGAATTGCCTGTTACAAGCGCCAGTCAAGGATAGAAAGCCCAGGATTAAAATATACACCTCGGAGCACACTGACACAGTGGAATAACAGGCCCTTAAAGGGAACCTGTCACCTCTACTATGCTACCCTCACTGAGCGTTTCTAAATGTTCATTGTGTTACCCTAAACATATAATTTACACTTTTAATTTCATTTGCAGACAAATTCAATAACTTTTATGCATTTTTGTACTTCCCTCCTTTTATGCAAATTAACATAAAAGAGTCATATCTTACTTGTGTGACCAGAGAAGAGTCATATTTTCAAGCTCTGACTGCTCTCAGGTTAATTTTCATATGTATCAAATCTGGGTTTTTTACACAATAAAAGCACACAGAGCTATGGGGACTCGGTATTGCGGATGTGCTAGCGGCCATCTAGCAACCCATGTCCTCAGCTCTATACCCACAATCCCGGTGACAGGTTCCCTTTAAAGAAGCTGAAATAGGGAAACCGGTCGGGTTATGCCGGTGACAGGAGATGTTTTCTAAATGCAATTTGCCAAGATACGTATCTTGTAAATACAATAAATGAGAAGACCATTTGTTTTTAGAAGGTTCCACCCAGTCTGTCATTTTTTTCTCCCTTCATTCTGTCCTCTTATCTATGGTCCCCCCCACATTCAAAATCTGCGCTTTTTAGAAGGATTGTGTTTAAATGGGTTCTATGTCCCATATAAAATATTCTCCAGTTTTAAAACCAGCACCTGGATCTGAATCATTTTGCAATTGCATGTAATCACGTTTATGTCTCCTTAAGAGGCTATTTACGCAACCGTATTTTAGGTCTGATCCGCAATTTTCTGTGGATTGAAAGTGCACCCATTCATTCCAGTGGGGCCGCAAAAAATGCAGGCAGCACACTGTGTGCTGTCTTTACCCATATGTCCATACCGCATTACCTCAACAAAGATAGAACATGTCCTATCCTTATCTATTTTGCGGACAAGAATAGGCATTGTTACAACGAAGCCAGTAAAAAGTGCAGGATGCATACAGACTGCATCTGTCTTTTACAGGTTGCAAAACGGATATGGTTGTGTGAATAGCCCCTAAAAGATGCAATCAATAACAACAAGTGTTTTCTCATTTGGCGCTACACGCTGAGCACGTTGACATTGGACAATGATTGGAAACTAGTGCAAAACGCTCATTTATTGGGTAGTCGCATTTTTCATGCGGTCACCTAAATCATCGTTTGCGGGTAGCAGATCGTACCACTCTGCTGTCGGCGAATAATGATTCTGCATGGGGATGAGCAATAGCATTAGTGCTCACTCCTCCCCATACTGAGGAGGAGATCGATGCTTGTAATAGCAGGAGTCTCCTTCTCTGATAAGCAGGCAATTGTCAGGAAGGAACACTCATCTGCTCAATTGAGCAGTGTAAAGGGACCTTTAACAACTGGTAATGTTTATTACAATGAATGGTTTATTCAGTCTGGCAATCTTTTGGTGTGTCTTGTAATTATCTGTTTACGGGCGCAGTAAATAATAAGGCAATACACAGCGTGAAGGTATCAGCCCTGTGCTAGATCCAAAAACTGCTAGAGATCATAGACCAAGGGTTCTCGGGAAGTCTGGGAATTGTTCTCCAGCC
This sequence comes from Bufo gargarizans, assembly GCF_014858855.1. Taxonomy (NCBI): domain Eukaryota; kingdom Metazoa; phylum Chordata; class Amphibia; order Anura; family Bufonidae; genus Bufo; species Bufo gargarizans. Next base: position 114,476,526 of record NC_058083.1, read on the forward strand.
AACACTATCCTAAACACAATGAAGTGCCAATTGTCCCTACGAGTGGCTCTGCCTGGTACTGTAGCTCTATATATTCATACAGTCATGTGAAAAAATTAGGACACCCTTTGAAAGCATGTGGTTTTTTGTAACATTTTTAATAAAAGGTTATTTCATCTCCGTTTCAACAATACAGAGAGATTAAAGTAATCCGACTAAACAAAGAAAACTGAAGAAAAGTCTTTTCAAGATCTTCTGTAAATGTCATTCTACAAAAATGCCTATTCTAACTGAGGAAAAAGATAGGACACCCTTGCCCCTAATAGCGAGTGTTACCTCCTTTGGCTGAAATAACTGCAGTGAGACGGTTCTTGTAGCCATCTACCAGTCTTCGACATCGGTCTGAGGAAATTTTACCCCACTCCTCAATGCAGAACTTTTTCAGCTGTGAGATGTTTGAGGGGTTTCTTGCACGTACAGCCCTTTTCAAGTCACCCCACAGCATCTCAATGGGATTCAAATCTGGACTTTGACTTGGCCATTCCAGGACTCTCCATTTCTTCTTTTTCAGCCAATCTTTGGTTGATTTACTAGTATGTTTTGGGTCATTGTCATGTTGCATGGTCCAGTTCCGCTTCAGCTTTAATTTTCTAACTGATGGTCTCACATGTTCTTCAAGCACCTTCTGATACACAGTAGAATTTATCGTGGATTCTATGATGGTGACCTGACCAGGTCCTGCTGCAGCAAAGCAGCCCCAAACCATGACACTTCCACCTCCATGCTTCACAGTTGGTATGAGGTTCTTTTCTTGGAATGCTGTGTTTGGTTTACGCCAAACATGTCCTCTGCTGTTGTGTCCAAATAATTCAATTTTGGACTCATCTGTCCAAAGAACATTATTCCAGAAGTCCTGGTCTTTGTCAACTTTATCTCTGGCAAATGTCAGTCTGGCCTCAATGTTTCTCTTGGAAAGCAAAGGTTTCCTCCTTGCACACCTCCCATGCAAGTTAAACTTGTACAGTCTCTTTCTGATTGTAGAGGCATGTACTTCTACATCAACAGTAGCCAGAGCCTGCTGTAGTTCTCGAGATGACACTTTAGGGTTTTTGGAGACCTCTTTTAGCATCTTGCGGTCTGCTCTTGGGGTGAACTTGCTGGGGCGACCAGTCCTGGGCATGTTGGCAGTTGTTTTGAAAGCCCTCCACTTGTAGACTATCTTCCGGACAGTGGAATGGCTGATTTCAAAATCTTTTGAGATCTTTTTAAATCCCTTCCCAGACTCATAGGCTGCTACAATCTTTTTTCTGAAGTCCTCTGACAGCTCTTTTGCTCTCACCATGGTGCTCACTCTCACTTCAACAGTCAGGAGCACACCAAACTAAATGTCTGAGGTTTAAATAGGGCAAGCCTCATTCAACATGCAGAGTAACGATCTACTAATTATGTGCACCTGGTGTGATATACCTGTGTGAAATCTGAGCCAATTTAAGAGGGAATACATGTGAGGGTGTCCTATCTTTTTCCTCAGTTAGAATAGGCATTTTTGTAGAATGACATTTACAGAAGATCTTAAAAATACTTTTCTTCAGTTTTCTTTGTTTAGTTGGATTACTTTAATCTCTCTGTATTGTTGAAACTGAGATGAAATAACCTTTTATTAAAAATGTTACAAAAAACCACATGCTTTCAAAGGGTGTCCTAATTTTTTCACATGACTGTAGATATCTAGAAATACTGGGCAGCAGCCACTTTTCTGGGATTGGGGAAGAAGGTGGTCACCAAGGGGGTGAGCCAGCTTTCCAAAACTTCTGAATGATAAATCTACAAACCGGATTCCCAAAAAGTTGGGACACTATACAAATCGTGAATAAAAACTGAATACAATGATGTGGAGGTGCCAACTTCTAATATTTTATTCAGAATAGAACATAAATCACGGAACAAAAGTTTAAACTGAGAAAATGTACCATTTTAAGGGAAAATTATGTTAAATCAGAATTTCATGGTGTCAACAAATCCCCAAAAAGTTGGGACAAGGCCATTTTCACCACTGTGTGGCATCTCCCCTTCTTCTTACAACACTCAACAGACGTCTGGGGCCGAGGAGACCAGTTTCTCAAGTTTAGAAATAGGATTGCTCTCCCATTCTTGTCTAATACAGGCCTCTAACTGTTCAATCATCTTGGGCCTTCTTTGTTGCACCTTCCTCTTTATGATGCGCCAAATGTTCTCTATAGGTGAAAGATCTGGACTGCAGACTGGCCATTTCAGTACCCGGATCCTTCTCCTACGCAGCCATGATGTTGTGATTGATGCAGAATGTGGTCTGGCATTATCTTGTTGAAAAATGCAGGGTCTTCCCTGAAAGAGATGACGTCTGGATGGGAGCATATGTTGTTCTAGAACCTGAATATATTTTTCTGCATTGATGGTGCCTTTCCAGACATGCAAGCTGCCCATGCCACACGCACTCATGCAACCCCATACCATCAGAGATGCAGGCTTCTGAACTGAGCGTTGATAACAACTTGGGTTGTCCTTGTCCTCTTTGGTTCGGATGACATGGCATCCCAGATTTCCAAAAAGAACTTTCGAATCGGGACTCGTCTGACCACAGAACAGTCTTCCATTTTGCCACACTCCATTTTAAATGATCCCTGGCCCAGTGAAATGGCTTCTTCTTTGCACTGTAGAGTTTCAGCTGGCAACGGCGGATGGCACGGTGGATTGTGTTCACTGACAATGGTTCACTGACAATGGTTTCTGGAAGTATTCCTGAGCCCATTCTGTGATTTCCTTTACAGTAGCATTCCTGTTTGTGGTGCAGTGTCGTTTAAGGGCCTGGAGATCACGGGCATCCAGTATGGTTTTACGGCCTTGACCCTTACGCACAGAGATTGTTCCAGATTCTCTGAATCTTCGGATGATGTTATGCACAGTTGATGATGATAGATGCAAAGTCTTTTCAATTTTTCGCTGGGTAACACCTTTCTGATATTGCTTCACTATGTTTCTGCGCAACATTGTGGGAATTGGTGATCCTCTACCCATCTTGGCTTCTGAGAGACACTGCCACTCTGAGAAGCTCTTTTTATACCCAATCATGTTGCCAATTGACCTAATTAGTGTTAATTGGTCTTCCAGCTCTTCATTCTGCTCAAATTTACTTTTTCCAGCCTCTTATTGTTACTTGTCCCAACTTTTTTGGGATTTGTTGACACCGTGAAAATTTGAATCAATGTATTTTTCCTTTAAAATGATACATTTACTCGGATTAAACGTTTGATCTGTCATCTACGTTCTATTACAAATAAAATATTGACATTTGCCATCTCCACATCATTGCATTCAGTTTTTTTTCACAATTTGTTTAGTGTCCCAACTTTTTGGGAATCCGGTTTGTAATAACTTTAAGGGGTACTTGGGTTGTTAAAACTCACCCCCTATTCACAGAATAGGAAATAACTATTAGATCAATGGGTGTCCTACCGCTGGAACCCCAACCGATCACGAGAATGGGTACCCTGTCCCCTAAAGAGTTCCCCAAAATTAACAGAGCGGCAGGTCGGGCATGTGAACTGCCTCTTCATTCATCTCTATGGGATCAGTGCTGTACTTGGCTGCCTCCAGAACTGTAGTGAAGTTGCAGTGTGCACGCTCGACCTGGTGTTCCTTTCATTTTGAAGGGCTCCCAGTGGTACCAGGTACTCATTCTCATAAATGGCGGGGGCCCCCGGCCATAGCTATGAATGCTTCAGAATAAAGTAGAAATAGATGAATAGATATGCTACATTGCCAGGATAGGACATTTGTTGCTTATACTAACATTACTCGGCTAATATTTTTAGTTTAAGGGCCTTAGGACTCTTATTGTCCCTAATTTCCTGTCTTTAAGTCATTACCGGCTAAGGACAAAATATAAAGTGATGTGTAAAGGTAGCACTATAATAAAAGTATTTGTTCTCAGGACAATGACTTAACTGGCCCTGCCACCTATTCAGACCTGTCACAAGAGCTTGACTATTTCTTCACTGAAGTTTGCATCTCATTACTGTCACTAAGAAAAAAACATTATCGATGATGGATTATTTAGCATCATTGCATAAAGTGAAACTGTTAAAAGGTAACTCAACATCCAAATTATTTTTATTGATGTCAATATCAGATTGGTGGGGGTCCAACACCCGGCACCCCTGCTTATCAGCTATTTGAAGAGAAAGTGCGCGCAAGCCAGTGCTGTCTCCTCTTCATTGTTCACCTGCTCTCCGTAGCATCCGCAGCGGTTATCGGGTGTAATTACCCTTATGCCATATCATTCATTTCAATATCGGGGAACTACTTTGTTGTTGTGGCAGCCATGAGCCTTAGGAAGGCTTCAAGGCTTACCACAGCTATGTACCTATGGGTAGGGAAACATAGGAACCTACTGAATCTCCCATAGACTGAAATGTTAATTCCTTTCAGTCTATAAGGCAAGAGCTCAGGGGACTTGAAAAATTGGTAATATTTTTTTTTTTAAGTTTAAAGAAAATATATGCCTTTCCCGATACTAAAAATAAAAATAAACAATAAAAAAATAAAGATTTTAGGCATCGCAGCGTCCCAAAAGTCATACACTCTCCAAAATTATATCCATATAAACTACAGTTCATCTCTCAAAAAATGAGCCCTCACGCTGCTCCATAAGTTTATTTATTAAAAAGTCATAGGGGTCAGAATGTGGGCGATTAGAGATTGAAGAGAGTGAAGTTTTGAAAAATTCAATTCCGCAGCTTTGGCAAAGTTCCCCAAGAAATTTGTTTTATGAATTAATTGTCACTGCTCACTATACATCAAGTATACCCAGGCCACTCTGCCACTGCCTGTGCTGCAGGCGGGTTGCTGCCATGCTATGTGAACAACCATGCCGCCAATTAGCCCGCAGCTGCCTTTCATTTTTCTGTCAAGTATAATGGAACCTTTATTTGTCCCTTTAGACATGTATTAGGACAGAGCAAAATGGAATACCTCTTAAAGCCTTCCGTTTTGCATACCGTCCTTAAAGGGAACCTGTCACCTCACTGAGGGCAGCATAAAATAGTGACAGAAATGCTGATGTCAGCGATGTGTCACTCATGAGCTAAAAGTAAGTGGTTGCTGAGAACCAGCATCATAATCATTGCAGCCCAGGCCTTGAAAAGAGTCAGATCTACCTGAGAAGAGTCCTGGTTATCCATAATCTCCTGCTCTCCCCCCCCCCCCCCCCCCATCTGCTGATGATTGGCAGTTCTCTCCTAGAGAGAAAGGGAGACAACTAGGTAGAAGCAGGAATTCATGAATAACCTTCTCAGGTGGATGTGACTCTTTTCCAGGTCAAGTCTGCAATAATTGTGATGCTGGTTCTCGGCAACCATTTACTTGACAGACCATGACAGACCGCTGAAACCAACTCACCTGTCTCTACGTTATGCTGCCGTTAGTATGGACAGTACAAAGTTGATGACAGGTTCCCTTAAAATTCTGTAATATTCTGTTATAACTCTGTATGATGTATGATGGAGTTGTGGTGATGTATCTAAGGCTAGATTCACATCTGCATGTGGTAAATCCAATAGTCTGTTCCAACAAAGAAGCAGCCCACTGGAATTCCCGTATCCAGTATAGTCGGACACTGCCGGGGCCCACCGGATCCCCATTCATTAAAATGGGGTCAATCAGATTTTCCTGGTACGAATGCCAACTGCAGACACCCAACAGATCCCATTATAGTGAATGGGAATCTGGCCGGCCCCGGTGGTGTCTGGCTATGCTGGACAGGCAATTCCTCTGCCAGAACAGACTACCAGAATTACTGAATGCAGATATAGACACAGTTTACGCATTTTAGGCCTGGCAGTGTAATGGGGCATATTTTCTAATATACTAATATTCATTTTCTGAGCAGCGCAAGACATTTAGAAACTGAGCTTCAACTCCACCAGAAGAAGCAGGAAAAAAATCTCATTATAAATATAGTCCAATAATTTGTGTTGGGATTATTTTTTATCAGTCCTGTAATCTGGAAGGTTTTATAATCCAGCTACTTTCTCCTACAAGGAATCAACTGTACACTTTGTATGGTGGCTGAGAGAGGCTTTCCTTTGTTTGCTTCTCCATACAGTGTGGAACGGAGGAATATGCATCTTTTTTAAGGTCTACATTGGACCTGCCGCAGGAATCGCTGGGGACTCTGATTGATACATATGACCTTGCTGCAATACCAGCTAAGTGTGAACTGCTTCCAATATCCATTTATTTGACTTTGGGTTAGAAAAGTGTCTGTGATTTGCACTTTACCTTCAAGTTCTTAATCATGTTGGTTTTGAACGATAGGCATTTTGTATGAATTGTTCTATATAGGGGCCTACCAGATTTATCCCCTTTTAACCTGGTCTGCTCACCAACAATTGAAAGTAGTGCAGTATCCTCTTTCCTTTAATAATTTTAGTTGCTCTGTTTGTTTCTCTTTTACATAACATGGCATTCTGGGCTTCCCTCAGCGGGACAGCCTTCTGTCTCTCCATTATATCTTGTGTAACCATGGCATGGTGCCCAATGAGTGGGCGTCAAAGTAGGAGGAAAAAAAGGATCTGTGTGTCATTCCGCCACTATGACTTCTGTTAATTGGCAGACATTATCCATTTGGGGTTGTGGTCTATATGGCAGGTTGACATGTCCCAAGATGGCACATCGCAGAGATGTCTATGACTCAGCAGTGACAGAACTCCCTGCCCACAAGCAGAAAAATGGAGAAAGCAATTGCTCTAAACAACAGCCCTGACATTTCCCTGTCTTTTTACTTGTCATTATTTATGGATATGTAATCACCTCACACAGATTTTACATGGGGAATCCAGGCCAAACATACCAGCTTGGATCTGCTGGAAGCTTCTCAATACCACAGCTCCCCTTCAGAAAGACGTCACTGATGTACAAGCCCCGTGTGTCTTTCATTGACACATTATTATTCAGACTTGTTTAGCTGACTATATTTCAATATGTCTCGTGGGTTTCATCAAATAGAAATTTAAAAATATAGTGTGAACATAGCCAGAAACGTTGCTAAAGCCAAAATGTTGACTACTGATAAGAGTCACCTGACAGCCCACTATGTGGCCTCTATGTGACTTGTGTATCTTGGCCACAAGCTCTTACTCATAGGTGTTGAGCCTACATAAGATTCCCCATCTCCAAAGTCACTGAACCACTGGCAAACAAAGGTCTAACATATTTTGGAATTGAGCTGAAGCTACAATATAAAAAGGGAAGGGGAATGGTGTACAAAATCTGTCTAATCCAGCCTTTTTGTGGTTTTATAGTATGAGCAATTTTTACTTTCACCATAAAACTACATACAATGGCTAACAGCAGAAATGTCTTATTCTGTCATATATGGTCCTTGCACATGGCAGGGTGCTGAATCTCCTTAAAGAGACAATCTCTTTATGGAAACTTCCTGGAAGCACTTGAAGGTATGGAGACTTATTGGCAATGCTCCATGGAAAACGAATATTCAAATAAATATCTCCCAAGCAGGGGTGTAACTACCATAGCGGAAAACCATGCAACTGCTATGGGGCCCAGAGCAAGAGGGGGCCCAGTCTTAGTTGGGATTATCTGCTCTTCTACTGGAGGTGAAAACTTGGTCAGGACTCTACACTCTAAACTTTAAAGGAACAACTTTTAGCAAAAGAGGCAGTGAAAAAATGGCCCAAGGGTCATTGAAAAGGGTTTAGGCAGAAACCCTTCTGTCCTGTGTGGGGGGCCTGGTTTGATCCTTGCTATGGGGGCCTTACTTCTCTATGTACGCCACGCCACTGCTCCAAAGCAAGAGAAGTGGCCTCGTATGAGTCAACATCCAACTTTCCAACAAACCTTGAGATTTGACAAGGGTATGTAACCAAGCCAGATATTCATCCAGTAGACAGCTGTTTCGGGGTGCTTGCCCCCGTCATACAGTGCTTTATGGAGATTCAGCACCCTGCCTAAGCTGCATTCAAGACATCGCACCCAGTCATTTAAAATCCTACGCTGTACTGACAAAGGGCAAGCACCCCACGAAAGTCAGATTTTGACTCATAGGGAACCTCTTGGCATGTTTAGTCTCCATTTTGTATGGTTAAACAGAAGACTAAGGAGGAAGTACTGACTAACCACCTTTGAAGGTTCTTCATCCTTACAAGAGGGAGACTTTTCGATAACTCAGAATATATCTTATTGTGGCATTTTAGTTCGACACTAGATTAAAGGATTATTTCTTTTTAAATTAAACTCACTACCAAAAATTAGGTCTGAAGTTCTGAATTAACAAAATGAGAAGCCCTGATGCTATCAGAAAACACAACAGGGTAGAATTAACTTGTCCTGCTTTTCATGTGCAAATTGTCCACTGGGAGGCACTATTCTATTGTTGTTTGCATTCAGACCAGATACTGCATAAATGCAGACCAGACCCCACAAGGGTTTGCAGAATAACAAAACTTGGAAATGTCTCTGTTCAGTTCCCACATGATCCTAGTGTATTTTTTCTTTCTTTTATCCACAACGAGGTGAAATATTGGACAACTAACATTTTATTTTATTTTATTTTTTTACATGGACTGAAAAATATATGAAGAATGATGTTCTTTTGTCATCAGTTGTCTAATGTGTTTAGTCTTCATTTTACTGTGTGAAAAAGATACCTCCTAGAAAGCGAAGAAGTACATTCTGTACAGACTTTGGTTGGCCCCTGTCCCACTTTTAAAGATCCCTACACTCATTAAACTATTATCGGACAAACCCATTCTCGGTGGGGCCATGTAACAATTTAATGTATAGGAAATGGGGAAGCCAGAGGAGAGAGCTGTTTGCGGAAGGAGAGATCTGCTGAAGGTGCATGGATAAAATAACCCCGACACTCGGGAGCAAATGGTCTAAAATCCCTAAGTATACATACCTGCTTCCTGGCACGGTGATCCGGATGCTTTGATGCTTGGCTGCTTTGCTGCACTCCGTATATGTAAATTTTTTGTTTGACGCTGCTGCGGCCAATCGCAGGTTGCAGCAGCGACCTGCTTTTTTTGCATCACTTGACCATATGTCATGGCACAAGGTGAACAGTTCACCACTGCAGCCACAAATTATCTGGTTGCGTCAAACAGGAAATTTACATCCACGGAACCCAGCGGATCAGCCAGGGCCGGGAAGTGAAGATTCTGGGCATCAGTGCAGGTGAGCAGGTATACGCATGCAGCTCTGTGCAAGAGGGGATATTTGCCACCCCACCAAGGTGCACAACCTCTTTAATAATTATATTAAAAATGAATGAGCCAACCGTTTTACTAAACCATACGGGCTCATGGGCACCATAGTTGCCAACCATCTTGAAATTCCTGGACAGTCCGTAAAAATAGGCAACTTTTTTCCTATGTCCATTAAAAAAATTTGAAGTGTCCATGAGTTTTTGAGGCTGGGGGTACTTGACTAGATTATTTTGGTGGTAATTATTATGATTTTACAGCTCACAGTAAATGCTGGTAATAAGTTATCATTAGTATCTTGATCTATATTATACATTATGGTTTTCCAATTTGTCCTAAAAAAATGTTGGCTGTCCATAATTTTGGGATAAGTTGTCCAGAAAGAAGGAAAATTCCAGTTGGCAACCCCAATGGGCACACACCAGCTCTTTACAAGTGACACACTGGGCCCCTACAAGTCCATATCACATGTGCCCCACCACAGAGAGAGTTCAGAGAAGAGCTACTAAACTGGTACATGGATTGCAGGATAAAACTTACCAGGAAAGATTAAAGGACCTTAACATGTATAGCTTGGAAGAAAGACGAGACAGAGGGGATATGATAGAAACTTTTAAATACATAAAGGGAATCAACAAGGTAAAAGAGGAGAGAATATTTAAAAGAAGAAAAACTGCTACAAGAGGACATAGTTTTAAATTAGAGGGGCAAAGGTTTAAAAGTAATATCAGGAAGTATTACTTTACTGAGAGAGTAGTGGCTGCATGGAATAGCCTTCCTGCAGAAGTGGTAGCTGCAAATACAGTGAAGGAGTTTAAGCATGCATGGGAGAGGCATAAGGCCATCCTTCATATAAGATAGGGCCAGGGGCTATTCATAGTATTCAGTATATTGGGCAGACTAGATGGGCCAAATGGTTCTTATCTGCCGACACATTCTATGCTTCTATGTTTCTATGTACCATATACAGTACTTTTCCAGAAGTAACCCTTATAGGGGAGAATATGTCTGTAGTTCGGCATGGGATGGAAGACCATAATTTATGTTTCTCCTGGATTCTAAATATATAACCTCATGGAGAGACACTTGCTGTATTTTCCCAGAGAAGGAATCAGAAATTGATTGACAGATTGCCAGGAAACAGCAGTAAACTAGAGGTGGGAAAACAAGCTCTGCACCCTCTAAATGGCCATCAAGTCAACTGACTTTTTCATTGTCTTCTTGCAGTGATTGACATATCAATGGCACGCTGGAGCTGTTTTGTAAACTTAATCCACAATGTAGGGATAAGGGATCCCTTTAAATTATGCTCATAGAAAGTCACATCATGTGATGATTGATCACACAATCTAAAGTTTGAAAACTTTTTATTTGTTATGGGCCCTTTCACATTGTCCATCCTGTTTTTGTCACTGAACTGATCCGGGCTACTTAAAGAGGTCCTGTAACCTGTCCTGACATGTTTCATCCTCCTTGTAATAATTCTGGAGCTTTTATTCTCATGACTATGTTCTGCCAATCCTTTATTATTCCTTCTAGAGGCTATGAATGAATTGCATTCAGTTTGCAATGAAGGTCTTGTCTCATCGTCAATTGATATCAGGCAATTATTGGGAACAGACAGTTTATTCTCAATAATTGCCTTCACAGGCCAGCTGTATAAAGGGGCCTTAAAATACACTTTTTGAGAAGGACAGTACAAGTCATTGCATCTATTGATGACTGACCATTGCACCCAGGATTGCACAGATAGTAATTCTATCAGGGGCCCTGGAAAATAAGGGGCCCACACTCACAGGTAAAAACACTGCATAGGAGCTATGAAGTTTCACTAAAATGAATTCACTTGATAGGTAACATAGGCAAATCTGGCTCCTAACATAGTGCCCTTCATTTCACAGATGCATGAGTTGGAAGATCCAAAACATAATGTAAAGTAATGCAGCCATTCATTCACATTCTAAATGCAGAGCATGTTCTCCCGGTGTCCATATCGGCATCATTTTCTTCTCTGTAGAAGTCAGAAAAATAAGTGGTCTCTTATTATTTTATTCATAGAGTGCAACCACACGGTGTGTTCCTGATCCGGTCAGGTTGTGGCCAGCTATGTTCAAGAACTGTGCGGACAATTAGGCCGCAGCCGCATGTAGGCGGTCTGAATTCTTATTGGCGGTGCAGTATTGAAAATTCCATGCAGCCATTAAGAATTCAGACTGTCTATACAGTGTGGTCTTCATTAAAGGGGGTTGTCTGATAGGTGCAGTTCCCACCTCTGGGAGCCACATCTATCTTTAGAATGGAGCCGCAAAGCATGCAAAGCCGCCCTCCATTCAGTCATACGGGACTGTCGAAAATAGCTGAGCGCTGGTGTTAGCCGCTCTTGCGTGTTGCGCTTTCCATTCATTTCAATGGGACGGCCGAAAATAGCAGAGTGTGACGCTTGTATATTTTCTGCGCTCCCATAGGGATCAATGGAGGGCCGCCGTGCATGTGCGGTGCGCCCTCTGGCACTTTTTGGGCTCCGTTCTAAAGATAAGTGTGGGTCACAAAGGTAGGAACCGCACCTATCAGACATTGGGGGCATAACCCCTTTAATTAAATTTCAGCAACTGCTCTCCCTAAAGCTGCCATCGCCTCCACCTTTGGGTGGGCCGACTTTGTCAGCATCACTGAAAGCGGAGGAGTAAAGTTGCCGGGAGGATCGTGAGGTGAGCATTTTCTCCTGCTCGTGCAGCTCTGTCTCCATTGCCCTGATGCTCTTTGCTGCCACCAGTGAGTGCTGGGGACCCGGATGTAATCCACAGCACACACTGACACGAAGGACTGATTCGACATTATTAGTGGTTCCCCACCGCAGGACCACCAATGACTATGCGATACATTATAAGACCACTCTGTCACCAGCATTTTATTTTTGGGTCTTAAGAAGTTTTTACATAAGGGTAATATTAGGGATGTCTGAATACAGGGCTGGAAGACATGCCTAGACCTGTCAATCCAAGAGGAGGGAGGCATGCACAGAGGAGATGGGCATTAGAATAGGACACGATAGGTCATAACTGATCGGCGAGGGTCAGACTCCTGGCACTCCTGCTGTTCATTTGTTTGAAGAGGCCGCAACGCTCCAGTGAGCACTGAGGCTTGTTCCTGGGCCATTGACGTCACATTCATCGGTTACGTGGCCTAAGTGCAACTCGGTCCCATTCAAGTCAATGGTGCTGAGCTGCGATACCAAGCACAGCTGCTATCCAATGCTTCCAATGCTTGGTAAGCTGTGAGGAGGCCTTGTCACCTTACTGGAGTGCTGTGGTTTCTTTGCACAGCAGATCGGCCGGGGTCCCGGGAGTTGGGCCCCCACGATCACATATTGAGGACCTATCCTAAGGATAGGTCATCGGTATGAAACACTTGGAAATCACAGGTTATTAAGGACACTATAGAATGCAGTTGGAGCAGAGCACATATACAATCTTCTCAGGATAGTGGCTTTTTATCGACCTGTCACGGTCTGTTCCTGCAGACTGCTGTCTCTTCTCTTCCTGTCCCCCGCCATAATCTCTGACCCTTGGTTAATAACTGCCTCCCATCTCCCTGCGCCTGCCTGCAGACTAATCTTCTCCATCGCTCAACCTCCACCTCTCTCCCTCTGCAGCTCATGTAGATTTCATAAAGAGATTTCCATCTCTAAGGTGAAGTTGGTCGCTGTATAGGGAGTTTACCGTCATTTTCTCTGCATTTGTTGACAGCAGGAAATTGGTATTCAGCAGATTACGTCTATACTGAATCTTCTTTGCATTTCGGTTACTCGGCGGCGTCAGATCTGAGGGTTTTAACATCCCACTTTTCATTGTAGATACAGCTAGGCGATCCGTCATCATCTCTCAACACAATGCGCAATTACAATCCACATCTGGGGAAAACATTGTGCTTCTTCTCCCCAGCCTTATCTTGGCGGCCGTGATCAATGTGGTAATACAATTCTTTCAGAAGAGGGAGACGCTTTTGTTCCAGGTCTGACAGCTGTCAGTACACGTCACGTGGGGCAGACTCCATCACTCACTCAGTCACTTGTGGCAGATGGCTGCCACCCGGTCACCGTGACATGGACCTGGAGAAAACGGCGTACTGTCAGCTCCCTGTATGACCCATCTTTAACCCCTGGTCCCTTGACTAGGACAGTAGTTTAGAACAATGCCTTCATCCATGTACGCTACTATCTCGTGCAATCACAATAGATCTGATAGCCTGCATAGCGAGACAATGCTATCTTCACCGAGGCTCCATCTAAGGATCCTGTGACAGAGTCTTTATCTCTCCACTTTATATGTAATTGACACTGGGTTCTCTGTATTGTGTTGTCTTATTGCCTCCATTATATTCCACAGCCTTTATCACAGCAGATTTACCCTCAGAAGTGGCCAGAGTTAATGGCAATGTGTTACAGCGAGAACTACATTTGTGCCTGTTGTGGGCTAAACCCAACAGAAGCCATTACACAAAAATACCTTTCTAGCATGACAAGAAATAGCAATAAAAAAAAAGGGAAAGTCTGCACTTTGATCAAATTCTACAATATTCCACAGTTTAAAGGTGTTATGCCAAGTTACCCTCTGTCGACAGGATAGGGGATAGCTAACTGATGGATGGGGTCAGACTGCTGGGATCCCCACTGATCCCAAGAACAGGGGTCCTGATCCCTCGGTCTGATAGAGCAGCAGGTCGGGCATGTGTCCTGTTGCTCCATTCATTCTCTAGGGAGCGGCGGCGATTGGCGAGTACAGCGCTCGCTTTTTTAGCATTTCCTTAAATCATTCCTATACGCATGTATCACATAGGCTACAACAGGGGTAGGACGAGTAGGCGATTGCCTAGAGCACTACTGAGGAGACTGATGCACAATTTACGAATTTAAAAAAGACTGCCTTTAGATGCTTCTGGTGCTGTATACAAGTGGTTGATTATTTCTGCCCAATCTTCCCACTGGCCAATGATTGGGAACGATGGTTCTAATCAACAGTTGTTATAAAAGCCCCTTGAAGTCGTCACCCCTATAAGTATGGATGGTGTACTGATGGAGGTGCAAGAAATATCAGATTCTGTAGGAATGCTGATTTGCATTTTTGAAAGTTTTTGGGAGCTAATTTGAGAGAAGACTGTTCCATATTATCTGCTCTCTCCAATTTACAAGTGACTGTTTGTGCCGCTCTCATCTCCATTTTTAACCCTATAATTCCAAGCTTCTGATATTGATGGCCTATTCTGAGGATAAGTCGTCAGCATCTGTTCGGTGGGGGTTTGACACACTGCACCCCCTTAGATCAGCAGTCGCCTTCAGCCTCCGGCGCTGGAACTGGCACTTTGAAAGGAGCCGAAAGTACAGCTCTGTACAAAGTATAGCGGCGCTTCTGTATGACTATAGCCCAGCTCCCACTGAAGTGAATGGGAGCTGTGCTGCAGTAACCCAGTACGGCCACTATACTTTGTATGGCGCTGTGCATGCGCCTCCATTCACAGTTCCTATTCCAGGCTGCAGAGAACTGCTAACTGGTGGGGCTGAGTGGTGTCGGACCCCCACCGATCAGCTAACTGGTGGGGGTGACGGGTGTCGGACACCCACCGATCAGATATTGATGTGCTTTCCTGAGAATAAGTCATCAACATCAGGAGCCTGGGAGCCTCTTTTAAATCATTTTGCTCTTAGATTTTGGAGTTATGGCTTTGATTCATATTGCTCCCTTTATACTGAATTACTGACACCTAATAAACATATGTAATATTGTAAGGCTTTCTTCTGGTAATTACAGTAGTTTCATTGCAGACAGCTGCTCCAGTGAAATGGTTGCACTGAGGGAAATGAAATGTCCACAAGGTGCCACAAAGAGTTTCAGGGCAGAGCCGCCCATACACATACATTCCTGGAGAGAAAGGGTTTGCTTTCCTGATGTGTCTTGAGATGTCAACCTCCTGCTAAGCCCCTCATTGTCCCTCTGCTGACATTTCTTATTCGTCTGTCCCATTTATCTTGGTTGAACAGAATCTTCTCTCTGCAAGACATATGGAAAGAGTTCACATCAGTCTTTCTGGTTGGACCCGGTATGTAATCACAATCGCCGTAACGAGCACCAAACAATAATTTGGATTGGCAACTATACATGATAATGCTTTTTTGTCATCCATACGATCGTTCATGTGATCCTTCATTTTCCCCTTCATGCTCTTCCATCACAGGTTATTGTCGGATGCCGGTGTACGGGAGGGGATGTGCTGCCGACCAACAATCATTATTAGGTCAGCGAGCCCCCCTCCTATATACACCCAATAGGTATTGTGAACCGGGTTTTCTTCGACACTGGCTGTTAGGGTCACCCTCTCATGGGTAATCACACAGACGCATATATATATATATATATATATATATAGTATTGGGGCAATGTATTATGAGAGTAATAGTTTTGCTTGAGTTTTGTCGTTCTTTACACCTAACACTTTTGTCTAGAAATGTTTTTTATGGCTTTTTTGTGACTTAAAAAAAAAATACATTGCAGTGATAAATGTGAGTGACACTAATTACCATACCTAACCACCCCACTATCCCACCCGCTTTTTAAAACTGGGGTCAGTGGTGTAAAAATGGTAAAAATTGCATCAAAAAGTTAAGTTTTAAGTCAGAATAATAAGTTTCCCCTTATACGTCAGAGAGTGGGAAGAAGAAAAAATTGATAGAAGAGAGCAGGTTTGGGGGGGGGGGGGTCATGACAAATGGTCATGTGACACAAGGGGAGCAGGTTACCCCCACGACCAGTGATTGGTTGCAGCCGTGTCAAACCAGATATTTTCAGAGATGGAGCGCAGCGTAGAAGCCCAGGCCTGAAGGAGAGGAGAGCCAGTGTTGGGAAGCAGGTTTGCAAACTACCGCCCCCCCAATTGCACAACCACTTTAAGGTTCTTTTCTCTGCTGCAAATTCTGAACTTGTTGAGAAAATGTCAGGTTTTCAAAAGAAATATTAACATGTATATATACCCACAGTTGTCCATAGCAGCTTCACTGTAGAATTTTATGTGTAATCAGAAATCAAATAAATAGCAATTACTGCCGATTGCTCACGTAAACCAGCATCAAACGTGGCCATAGACATTAGACAAGAGTAGGCCGTAGAAATAGATTTTGGTGGGATCAACCAACTATCTAGTGTGTATCGGCATATCCTGACTCTCCTGATGGCAGATGTGAGGGAAAACATTAATCATTCCTGACCATTTATTCCCATTGCCACATGGGTCCTCAGGATAGGTCATCAATATCTGATTGATGGGGATCAAACTCCCGGCACCTCGGCTGATCAGCTATTTGAAGAGGCTGCAGGGCTCACCAGCTCTTCCTATGGTAGTGATGTCACATTCATCGGTCACATGGCCTAGGCATCGCTCAGTCCCTTTCAAGTGAATGGACCTGGTCTGCAGTACCTAGCACAGACGCTATACAATGTATGATGCTGTGCTTGGTGTACCGTGAGGAGGCCACGGCCTGTTCAAAAGGCTGATTAGTAGTGATGTTGGGGATCCTGAGGATAGGTCATCAGTATCTTACTCCTGAAAAATCCCTAAAAAGTCCTCATGCTCATGGCCCTATGTATTTTGTGGTCCGCAAAACGCGGAACCGCAAAATACTGATGATGTCTGTGTGACGTCCATTCTGCATCCGTTTTTTGGCAGACTGCAAAATATATACGGTTGTGTGCATGAAGCCTTAAAGGGTTATTCTCATCTCAGACAATGGGGGGCATATCACTAGAACTCAAACCTATACCGAGAACGTAGCTCCGAAAGTGGTGGAGGGCGCACTGCGAATGCGCAGCAGCCCTCCATTCATTTTCTATGGGGCTGCCGAAAATAGCCGAGCACTGGCTCGGCTCTGTCCATCGGGCCCATAGAAGTAAATGGGAGCGGTGGCCGGTCATGCATGGTACACTCCCATTCACTTCTATGGGGAGAGCGCTTGGTGGTTGTCTTCCAGCCACCACTTTGCGGGGCTCCGTTCTCAATATAGGTGCAGATCCCAGAGGTGGGACCCACACCTATAAGACAATGAGGGCTGAGATGAGACAACCCCTTTAAGCTCAGATCTGAGATCCGATGAGTTCCAGTGGCTGTCATGCCTGACAATGAGCTACATAGGTCTCTAACTCAATCACATCATATTTTGCCTTTTACACTAGGGCCCTACATTCACTATTGGGAAGTAGTCAATACATGTTACTATGACATTACTACACTTAAAGGGGTTGTCTCACTTCAGCAAATGGCATTTATCATGTAGAGAAAGTTAATGCAAGGCACTTACTAATGTGTTGTGATTGTCCATATTGCCTCCTTTGCTGGACTCCTTTCCAGGGGTTACAACCACCGTGCAATCCAGCTATGGATCGTGCTTGCACACTATAAGAAAAAGCACCAGCGTCTCTGGTGGCCAGACCCATGGGAGTGCACAGAGGCTGCCACTTTTTCCTATAGTGTGCAAGTACGACCACCGCTGCTGGATTACAGGGTGGTCGTAACCATGGAAACAAGCAGTGTATAATATGATGTAAAAATGAATCAACAATCACTGGAAAAAGTGCACCACAATGATATGCAACTGACAATACTGGCCAATCCCTCAGGCTGAAGTTAAAAACGGAGACCTTAGCCAATGAATTCCAGTCAGGAACACAACGGAGCCCTTTTGCACCACCGTCAAGGTATCTCAGTGTGGCATCGGTCCTACCACTAGACTACCTATGGTGTGTGAACATGGTCTGAAAGATCCAACTCACAGCCAAGCCTTATCCCTTCTCCCACTGCATGAGTGATCTCACTATGGAGGTATGTGGGATCTTGGCTGTGAGTTACATCTTAGCACCACTCAAACCATGTTCACACACCATAGGTAGTCTAGTGGTAGGACCCATGCCACACTGAGATACCTTGACGTTGATGCAAAAGGGCTCCGTTGTGTTCCTGACTGGAATTTATTGGCTAAGGTCTCCGTTTTTAACGTGAACCTGAGGGATTAGCCAGTATTGTCAGTTGCATATCATTGTGGTGCACCTTTTGCAGTGATTTATGTAGTTTTATATTTGCATCCGCACATTATCCCATCTTGTGTAGGATGCCTTTGTGGTGCATGTGGTCCGCTGTCGACATCCTCCATTGTATGCATTTTTGAGGGGGTTGCCGCTAGCAACTGATCACATGCGGAGGGATTGCTCCCCTGGTTATAAACACGCTACAGTGTTTGGGTCTTTTGAGCATTTCCTCCCATTTAGGCCATTTTAGTGATTTTTAAAAATGAATCAAGCCAGCAAAGTAGGCAATACGGACAATCACAATACATTAGTAAGTGCCTTGTATTAGTTTTGTCTACATGATAAATGCCATTTGCTGAGGTGAGACAGCCCCTTTACCATTTCCTAATAAGAAAAAGGTAGCAAGAAACCTTGTAGCCGTCATTACAAATCTAACCCTGTCACAATTTCTGCGATTTTTACAAGGTCACTTGCAACCTTCTTTCTCATGGGAAAATCAATAGTCACAGGTTACCGCTATGAGCCATTGCACAAATGGACCCTTTATGATTAGGATGGTCATTTTGGGTACAAATCCCAATCTTTTCATCTTATCTAGCCAAAGCTAAAGTCAAATTAGAAGCCAAGCTGGCTTTTATGAGGTCTGGGAATTCAGCTGGAAGGATTAGCTGTGTCCCTCTATAACATAAAACTGTGCATGCTGCTCATAATATTTTAATTTGGGCTTTAATCCTGAGAGTAAATGGTAAGGAACCGAGGAACCTTCCTGCACAAGAGGTGTTAATTTCTATCTCCTTTAAGTCTGTCAGTCTTCACAGTGCCATTCAGTGGGGAGAAAGCAGGCTGGATATGTTTTATGAGCGCGCTGGTTTCCTGTTTCTGCCTCTACACATCTTTTAAGAGGCAGGTGCATGGGTTTAACATATTCTTGTTTCCTTTCCTGATGTCTGGCTGTGAAATGTAGGTCTATGGTGCCTCTGCAGAAGTCATCCCCGGGGGTTTCACCTCACACGTTACAGATAACTGGCTGATGTGGTTACGGTTGGATGTGACTTTCACCGTCGTCCCTTTAGTCCTCCCATATCTTTCTTCATCTCCAGTCTACAAGTGTAAGACACCTGACATATAACCATAGAATACACTTGTCCATCACATTAGGATTTACTAATGGTGCTCTAATAGTGCATAGGCCTGTACATTGACATGTTGCTAGGATGACAAAGATGGATGCTGAATAACATAAAAGGATAAGATCTACATGTCCAAAATCAGAACCAACTAATTAGATTTTCTAGGACTTGAATTTTTCTTGTCAGACTATGTCCACCCTCGTATCAGAATTAATTTTAAAATTTACGATGACAAATAAAGCAGCGTTATAGTGTGTATTTTTCTGTAGTTTTCATGGTGCCATATGAGCAATAACTTCTTAAACGTATTAACCTAAAACACTTTAATAAATAATGACGCATAACCTTCTATGGTGAAATAATGGCCGCAGTCCTTTATTAAGGGTTAATTTAAATACCAAATAATTAATCCAATCAATAAATATCCATTAAAACCAGTACTTCAATACTGTCCCCCCAGCAAAGCTGGGTGACTAACCCCCCTCTAATTCAGGACTCCGACTTTAAACTGGGGAGGGTGGGTGGGATGACGTCTTCTTCTTTCAATGTTCAAGGACAGACAAGCTCCGGACCACCTGTATAAATACTCAAATTTCCCGCCTCTGAAGCTTGGCTGACCAATCGCTGATGGGCAGAAAACAGGTACCCAGCAACAGGTAGGCAACCAGAGGACCAATCAGAACCTTTCACTAGAATTCACCTCAGATGAGTAGAAACACCTGTGATATAGGGAAAAAAACTGAGAAAAGGGGGGACAACGCAGTATCACAAATATTCTAATATGCTCAATGTCATCATGGTGGTAACTTTGGCATAAGCCTACGTGCTCACTTACATTCTTCCGCTCCTATGCTGACCTATCTCTAAGAATGCAGACTACAATCACTGTGTAGTCTATTCCTGCAGCATCTGCCTCTTAAATTTAGGCTACTTTCACACTTGCGGCAGGACGGATCCGACAGGCTGTTCACCATGTCGGATCCGTCCTGCGGCTATTTCGCCGTGCCGCCGCTCCGTCCCCATTGACTATAATGGGGACGGGGGCGGAGCTCCGGCGCACAGCGAGAGGCCGCCGGACTAAAATTACTTCATGTCAGGCTTTTTAGTCCGGCGGCTTTCGTCGTGCACAGCCATGCTTCGCCCTGTGTGATCCTGAAAGTACTCATTGGAAATTGGGCCCCTTTGCACATCTTGGCTGCAAAAAAGTGTCACACATGTGGTATTGCCGTACTCAGAAGAAGTAGGGCAATGTGTTTTGGGGTGTATTTTTACATATACCCATGCTGGGTGAGAGAAATATCTCTCTAAAAGACAACTTTTCCCATTTTTTTATACGAAGTTGTCATTTGACAAAGATATTTCTCTCACCCAGCATGGGTATATGTAAAAATACACCCCAAAACACATTGCCCTACTTCTCCCGAGTACAGCGATACCACATGTGTGACACTTTTTTGCAGCCAAGATGCGCAAAGGGGACCAAATTTCCAATGAGTACCTTTTAGGAGGGCATTTTTAGGCATTTGGATTCCAGACTTCTTCTCACGCTTTAGGACCCCTAAAATGCCAGGGCAGTATAAATACCCCACAAGTGACCCCATTTTGGAAAGAAGACACCCAATATATCAATTTCCGCTAACTTGTGCCAAAAAAAAAAAATTCTTCTATAAACTCGCCATGCCCCTCAAAAGTGATATTTTTTATAGTGCCACAGCGGTTTTATGGTAGTTTTGCAATGATCAGAAAAAAAAAAATTCTGTCACTGCGGTGGGGCGGTCAGGACTGATCAGGCGAACACTGCGTTTTTTGTAGAGCCTATAGAACATGTCCTATTCTTGTCCGCAATTGTGGACAAGAAAAGGCATTTTCTAGGGGTGCACCGAAATGAAAATTCTGGTCCGAAACCAAAACCGAAAATTCAGGATGCCCTTGACCGAAAACCGAAACCGAAACTGCCTTTTTGCCCAAATACTTTTAAAATACTTTTTTTAAGTAAAAAAAAAGGAAAGTGAATTAAAATATAAAGTTAAACAGATACATAGATATTATACACACAATGCCACCCAAAGTGGTTATTTAAAAAAAAATGTCACTCTCCCCCCCTCCCTCCCTTGTCACTCTCCCCCCCTCCCTCCCTTGTCACTCTCCCCCCCTCCCTCCCTTGTCACTCTCCTCCTCCCTCCTTTGTTACTCTCTTCCCCCTCTCCCTCCCTTGTCACTCTCATTTCTCCCCCCTCCCTTGTCACTCTTATTCTACCCCCCTCCCTTGTCACTCTCATTCTACCCCCTCCCTTGTCACTCTCATTCTACCCCCCCTTGTCACTCTCATTCTACCCCCTCCCTTGTCACTCTCATTCTACCCCCCCTTGTCACTCTCATTCTACCCCCCCCCCTCCCTTGTCACTCTCATTCTACCCCCCCCCTCCCTTGTCACTCTCATTCTACCCCCCTCCCTTGTCACTCTCATTTTACACCCCCCCCTTGTCACTCTCATTTTACACACCCCCTTGTCACTCTCATTTTACACCCCCCCCCCTCCCTTGTCACCTCTAGTGTAGCCTGTGTAGCGTGGCTGAGCTCTGTTCGGTCCGCGGTACAGGAGCATTTGTTTCTTGTACCCGGCCGGACTGAAAGGAAGTGCACACTAAGTGAGCACTTCCTGTCAGTCCGGCCGGGTACAGGAAACAAAAGCTCCTGTACCGCGGAACGAACAGAGCTCGGCCACGCTACACTAACAACAGCAGTAGCACAGAGCAGACACAGCAGGCTGCGCAGCACTGAGCCAGAGATTCTTTAGAGCGGCAAGCGTTTAGGAGGCACAGCATGAGGGGCGCCGCCGGCCGGCCGCCCGAACTTATATAACCAACCATATTTTCTGCTGATATGTACCAATATCGGAATTTCGGTGCACCCCTAGCATTTTCTATATAGTGCGGAAACCACATTGCCGGTGTCCGTCTTTTGCAGATCCGCGGTGTCCGTGTTTTGCGCATCCGTGGATCCGCAAAACACATACGGACGTCTGAATGGAGCCTTACAGGGGGGTGATCAATCACAGGGGGGTGATCAGGGAGTCTATATGGGGTGATCATGGGTTAATAAGGGGTTAATAAGTGACAGGGGGGGTGGGGGGTGTAGTGTAGTGGTGTTTGGTGCTACTTACAGAGCTGCCTGTGTCCTCTGGTGGTCGATCTAAGCAAAAGGGACCACCAGAGGACCAGGTAACAGGTATATCAGACGCTGTTAACAAACAGCGTCTGATATACCTTTCAAGGGTTAAAAAAATCGCATCAACAGCCTGCCAGCGAATGATCGCCGCTGGCAGGCTGTAGATGCACTCGTTTATCTGCCGTTTCCTGTGAACGCGCGCTCCTGTGTGCGGGCGTTCACAGGAAATCTCGCGTCTGGCGAGATGACGTGCTGGTGCGCCGGCGAGGAATAAACCGGCCGCCTCCGGACCGCAATCCTGCGTTAGGCGGTCTGGAGGCGGTTAAAGAGGTCGTCCAGACTTTTAATACAGATAACCTCTCCTCAGGAAAGGTCATCAGTATCAGATCGGTGAGGGTCCAACACCCGGCACCCTCGCTGATCAGCAGTGTGCACGTGCTGTCTCCTGTCTCTCTTCCTGCTCGCTGGTGCTATGTCTATGGGACAGCAGCAGTGGACAGGAAGAGAGAAGGGAGACAGCACATGCGTAGTGCCTGTGCCATCTCCTCATACAGCTGATTAGCGGGGATAGGTTATCAATATTAAATGCCCGAACAACCCCTTTAATTAAGAAGACTATTTTCAAAGATGTTTCACTTTTTTTTTTTTTCATTTTTGATACAATGGAACAGTAAAAATAGTTATAAAAGTGGATAGTAAACTCTCACGTGACAACCCATATGGTGCGCACAACCGTGCGTCAATCTCATAGGTCACATGGGTGGCGCAGCCACGTGAGAGTCGCGCAGATGATGACGACAGTGTTCTCTTCTGGCTGCCTATTGGCCGGAGACGTCAGTGCCGGCCGTAGTCATGGTGACTGATGGCACTTCCGGCATGTGAAGCCGGCGAGCCGCGGCTGCGCAGTGGAGGAGACAACACGCTGTGGCGCACATGATGAGGATGGAGGCCATGCCGGCTTCAGTAAGTAGCAACTTGCACAGATTCATTCCATTACAATAATTGGCTATGTTGATACAATGTGGGGCGTGTTTTTTAATGTGGGGGGGTATTTATATGCCTACCAACACTGATGTCATTAGGCTTGATAAAGACTGGTGAACAGTCGAAACGTTGCCATTTGTGTCTGGAGGTACAAATAAAGAAGTTTTGATACTGCTACATGCTGCCGAAGCCATCTTCCTTTCTACACACGTATTCCAAGGCCTGATGGATCAAGGGCCTACGGCTAGGCTGCTGCATTGATCAACGCATTATCTTGAGACCGTAAGGTGCTGCTTCTACACTTTTACGTTTATCTATTGTTGATCAGGGAGGCGTGCACCAGGGGGTTGAAAATCGTGGAGTTATACACACCATGGAGGGTCCCCCAGGTCCAAGTAAGAACATGGATACCTCGTTAAGACACATGTATGTTTATACTGATGAGGACATTCAGCGGCTTATTAATGTCGATGGAGGTGATATAACCTTTTTAAGTTCCCCCTGGGTTGATATCTTGAAACGTAAAGCTGAACAAGATCTTAAGAGATTAAATACCATGGAGTTACATCTAATAACTCTGAGAGAGTATTATAAACAGCAAAGAATACCAAGGGGCCTCAGGTCCAATCTTCGCCCGAATCTATTTCCTACCAACGGCGACTTTTGCAAAGCTTTTGAAGCAATAAATAATCAATACTCTTTCGAGTTGATGCTGCTTAATATAGATTTTCTACAGAAAGAAGTGGATAACCTGAAGAAAATCACAACCGATTTGGAAACCCAGATTCGGGACCTGGTGAGTGGCGAGGAGTTTACAACCTACAAAGAAAAGACGACTCAACACGTTATGCGGCACAAATCGGAGGTTGAACACATTAAAAGGGATAAGTGGCACAGAGACTTAGATGATTACCAATCTGGCAAAATATACAATTGGCAGACATCTCAACCACAAAGATTCAACAGGCGGAGACGTGGGAAACGCTTTGATCAAGGCAAATTTGGCTTCAGCACTGGTGAGTCCTATTCTGCTGATGAGTCAGGTGCGTCCAATAATTTTTTAGGCCATGGCCGAAAAAGAGGCGAGGGCGATACAGAAGGGGTGGTAGGAGACACCATCGATCCAGCAAGGGCCCTTCTCCTATACCTATGGAGGCCTCTTCCCATCCACAGGGGAGAATAACGAGACGCGGGCTACGGAAATGAACCTAGTTGTGAACATTTCATCTTCTCAACTTGATAATATACAAACCAATGTATTGAGCCGGGGCCTGACATTTTGCCCCACTACCCCACGTGACTGGTTCGAACTTGAACTGGACTTACAAAAGTTCTTTAGACGCCTTAGGTTGAAAGCCTTTTTCTCAATGAGAGACATTGACACATCTAAGTGTCTACCAATTGTATCCACTGATATGCTTATGTGTAAAGATTTTGATTTACGTAACAAAAGTCATTTTTCGCCGCCGCAAAACAACCATGTGGTTGAAACATATATCAGCTTTGTCAGGAAACGAATTGACCAATTGAGGGAGGGTAGCACTGACCAGTTCAGGCATAATCTGTCCCATGCTGAGAGGCGGGCTTTGTCTGAGCTGGAACGGAATAAAAAATTAACTATCAAGCCAGCTGACAAGGGGGGTGCCGTGGTCGTCATGGATACCTGTAAATATATTAATGAGATCACACGACAGGTAGGGGACGTTAATGTTTATGAGATATTGAACAAGGATCCTAAGTTTGATATAGCATGTGTTATAGGGGTATTATTGGATGAGGCACTTAGTCAAGGAGTCATCGATGATGAACTATATAATTTTCTACATGTGGGCCACCCGATTACCCCTGTAATATATGTTCTACCAAAGATCCATAAGAGTTTGGTGGATCCTCCTGGCCGACCCATTGTGTCGGGCAGGGGCTCCATCTTTAATCCCATATCCATCTTTTTGGATAAGGTATTGCGGATCCATGCGACCACGGCCCCCTCCTATATCAGAGATACTGGCCATTTCTTGACTAAGCTGAACGCACTGGTTTTGCCTGCGGAATTTTTACTTGTAAGTTTTGATGTTGTATCGTTGTATACATCCATCGACCACTCTTATGGTTTAAGTGTCGTCGATGTGGCCCTGGCCAGCACGGAACTCTCCCCTGGGGCGTGCCGGCTGATCCTCGCCCTCCTGGAGGTGGTCCTGAGGAGAAATTACTTTCTCTTTGGGGACACCTTCTACCAACAAAAGCGTGGTGTGGCGATGGGGTCTAACATGGCCCCCACCTACGCTAACATCTTCATGGCGGAGGTCGAGGATCGGCTAGTGTATCGCTCCACATTCTTTGAGAGGGTTCTGTGCTGGTGGCGCTACATCGACGACATTTTCCTGATTTGGACAGGCACTATACCTGAACTGGAGGATTTCCATGTGCACCTGAACTCTGGGGTCCGGGACCTGCAGTTCACCGTGATGCACTCTGCCCGTGAGCTGCAGTTCCTTGACGTCCGGGTTCAGGTGCACAATGGAAGGATCAGCACTGATCTATTCCAGAAACCCACAGATAGGAATACCCTACTAATGTACGATAGCAATCACCCTCAGACCATGGTGAACTCTCTTCCGTGGAGCCAACTACTCAGGGTACGTCGTATCGTATCCGATGACACCCAGTTTGACTACAGAATAGATGAGATGTGTATGAAATTTGCAAAGAGAGGCTACCCTAATCAATTGATCAACCGTACCAAACATAGGATTACATCCATGAAACGTGGGTCTACATTGGTGAGGAAACCACTGAAACAAGAGTCTGCCCGTATCCCTTTTGTGTCCATCTTTGGGGGTGACAGCCGCAATATTGCTGCCATCTTACGCCAGGATTGGCAGATCCTTCAGAAAGGACTGCCAACAGTTAAAGAGTTTTCTGTCCCCCCAATGATGGCATATAAACGGACCCGTAATCTACGTGACAGATTAGTTAAAGCGGACATAGGGGGTAAGGATTTAGACAAACAGAAAAGACTGGCACCACTTAAGAATGGTAATTTCCCTTGCCTCTCCTGCTGCAACTGCAGTTGCATCATGAGAGGTGATGGTTTTACTCATCCTTATAGTGGTAAACGGTTTAAGAGTAAGGGACACTTCACATGCAAATCCACAGATGTGGTTTACATGATACAGTGTCCATGTAGCCTAATATATGTGGGTGAAACCACAATGGAACTGAGGGAAAGAATTAATAAGCATAAGAGCACTATTAGAACAGGAGCTATTGACAAACCGGTTGCCAAACATTTTATCGATTGTAAACATGCTATTAATCAACTAAGATTTCGAGTAATTGACAGCGTTGGGTATCTGAGAAGGGGTGGTGACAGGAAGGTGATTCTGAGGAAAAAGGAACTCAAGTGGATCCATACCCTTAGATCCCTTCAACCTTATGGGTTAAACTTGGAGTTTAACGTTACATCCATCGACTGATGTGGGTCGCTTGATGGTCCTCTTCAGTATAGGGACATCACTATTAATTAATTTTTTATAATTAATTTTTTATATGTGACAACACATCCCTAACATAGAGATTGTTATATTTGTATGATATAATGCCTTTTATTGTCTGATGGGTGTTATTTTGGAAAATGTATTATACATAACGGTTGTGGTATGCGGCGCTGGACATGGTCTCCACCTCCGTTTGATATGTGCATCATCTAGGGAGAATGTGGCGATCACTATTGTGATTTTGATCTGGCAATATCAATCCAGCCACCTATGTGCATTGATTGGGTACATGTTATCATATGGATTATGCACATTACTTTAGGGTAAGTTGCGCTGGTCACGGCGTCGCGGTTACCATGGCTCCGGTACTTGCACTGTGTCTCCATTGGCTGCGCCACCCATGTGACCTATGAGATTGACGCACGGTTGTGCGCACCATATGGGTTGTCACGTGAGAGTCGCGCAGATGATGACGACAGTGTTCTCTTCTGGCTGCCTATTGGCCGGAGACGTCAGTGCCGGCCGTAGTCATGGTGACTGATGGCACTTCCGGCATGTGAAGCCGGCGAGCCGCGGCTGCGCAGTGGAGGAGACAACACGCTGTGGCGCACATGATGAGGATGGAGGCCATGCCGGCTTCAGTAAGTAGCAACTTGCACAGATTCATTCCATTACAATAATTGGCTATGTTGATACAATGTGGGGCGTGTTTTTTAATGTGGGGGGGTATTTATATGCCTACCAACACTGATGTCATTAGGCTTGATAAAGACTGGTGAACAGTCGAAACGTTGCCATTTGTGTCTGGAGGTACAAATAAAGAAGTTTTGATACTGCTACATGCTGCCGAAGCCATCTTCCTTTCTACATCACAGGAGATGTCACTGGATGTAAGATGTATATGGTGCTGTATTCTCATCCATATCTTTTTATTATAATTATATGTATTTTAAATTTGGCGACCAAATTTTTCAGTTTAGGACCCAATTTGGGGTAATTTGGCGTATTTTCTTTTTTTGTCTGAAGATGTCATATGGCCTAGGAAGAGACTGTGGTGCTTATGAAGCACTGCAGCCTCTTCGTACAAAAAAACTAAACTAAAATGGAGGGAGGTGCCCAAGTTGGGTAGACAGCCCCGGGCCTATCATGCACTTAATCTGCCCGTGGTTTCTTAAATAATGTACAAATTTTTATATATGAACATAGACTGGTTGAGATGTTGTATACTGCCTATCTATATGTAGTGCAAGCACTCTACTATGTTATGTGCCACTTGTACAGGGGGTAGTAGACTAGTGGCCCTCCTTGCTCAGGGGCCTACTGGGGGATTCACCTGTACTTTGTGGGCCAGTCCAAGCCTGGATCTTATATTGTGCCATGACCACCATCAGGAAAGGAGCCCCTCCAGAAAGGGTGGGGTGGGGGTGATAGAGGTGACATCTCTCACAACAGAAGCACGCCTGAATGAAGTCCCCACCTCCATGGTATATAGACCAGATGCCAAAATTAATTCAGAGCCCTGAACAAACTCAAAAATTGAAGGGGTATTTTGGCTATGTAGGATAGGAGATAACTATTAGATCAGTGGAGGTCCTACAGCTGAGACTCCCACTGATCACGAGAATGGAGCCTTTATCCCATGGAGGCCCCCCCCCCCCCCCACTATATTAATAGAGCGGCCAGTTTTGGCAAGCGTTCGGCCACTCCATTCATTTCTATGGGAGTTCCGGAGAAAGCCATGTACAGCCCTCACCTATCTCTGGAGCTTTGAAGGTTTCTACTCTTTCTAACTTAGTGGACCTCTCTTCTGCCATTTATTCATCTCATAGACTAATTAGCAGCAGCTGTAAGAATGGACCAGAAGCCATTAACAGTGACATGTGAACCTCATGTGGCTCTCTGGCACGATGCATATGGCTCCCAGACTTTTGGCAAGCACCGTTACTGTAATACACTAATGAAAAGCAGCATGGAGCCTTACTATCTTATAATAATACTGCAAACCACATGTTTGAGAAAGTAGGCCAGTGGTCATTCAGTGAAGTGCTATCAGAAATCACATCCTCTGCAATCCCTCAGATGAACCCGATAGACATATGTCTTTTTTCATTTGTACTAATTCTGTAAATGCGAAAGTAGGTTATACATTTATATATATAAAAAAGGATGCATGTATGTGTGTATCGTATACACATCCCTTGCTACCTGGAGGTCTCAGCTCTGTAGGACGTACCGTTCCTGAGATATTCCCAAAATATGACCTGCATTAGCCAATAGAAGCCTGCAAGTCTTTCTCTTCATACCCCAACTGCCATACACACGGTCACATGTCCTTTATCAGCCAATAGAAGCTCGCAGGCTCTTACTCTCCACACACAGATTTACTCCTGGTTTCCATAACAACCCAGCCAACCTAAGTCGCACGACACATAGGGCACAACTACACTGCTACATGCATCCATCTTGGATGGATTTTTTTTTGCGACTGTCGTGTCGCATTCGCAACATGCCACAGTGTGACACCATAGCCTATCATTATAAAAATTGTTGAGACAAAATGTTGCACAACACATGTCGTCGTGTAGCCCTAGCCTTAAAGGGGCAGGGCCCTGTGGAGGTCACTGTTAAAGGGGCGGGGGCACTGTGGAGGTAACTGTTAAAGGAGTGGACACTGTGGAGGTCACTGTTAAAGGGGCGGGCACTGTGGAGGTCACTGTTAAAGGGGTTGGCACTGTGGAGGTCACTGTTAAAGGGGCAGGCACTGTGGAGGTCACTGTTAAAGGGGTTGGCACTGTGGAGGTCACTTACAGGAGTGGGCAGTGTGGAGGTCCCTTAAAGGGGCGGGCACTGTGGAGGTCACTTAAATGGGCAGGCACTGTGGAGGTCACTGTTAAAGGGGCGGGCACTGTGGAGGTCACTGTTAAAGGGATGGGCACTGTAAAGGTCACTGTTAAGGAGGCGGTCACTGTGGAGGTCACTGTTAAAGGGACGGACACTGTGGAGGTCACTGAGAAAGGGATGGCCAATGTGGAGGTCACTGTTAAAGGGACAGACACTGGGGAAGTCACTGTTAAAGGGGCAGTCACTGTGGAGGTCACTGTTAAAGGGGCGGGGTGCTGTATAGGTCACTGTTAAGGGGGCATGCCCCTGAGAAGGTCAATGTCAAGGGAGTGAGGTGCTGTGAAACTCACTGTTAAAGGGGTGGGCTGCTGTGAAGCTCAAAGTTAAGGGGACGGACTGCTGAAGACATCCCATTGTAAGGAGGCGCGGCACTGTGGGGGGTCAGTGTTAAGGGGTGAGGCGCTGTGGAGGTCACTGTTAAGGGGGCGGGGTGCTGTAGAGGTCACAGTTATGGGGGGGATACTGTTGATATCTTTTAACGACACACAGAAACATTAAATGAAATAGATGAAATATACCCCTGCGAAGCCGGGTCCTTCTGTTAGTATATATATATATATATATATACACACACATTTGTTTTCCTCTCCACACCCTTTCTATAACACTTGGGCCCATTCCCCAACATCTTTGATGGCCAGCAATACAGGTTATTTGGAGAGGGATGTCCTGCAGAGGTTTCTCCCCAAGTAGCAAAGAGGATGGGGCAAAACAAGGCTGGATCTCCTTTACTTGAAGGGGTATTCCTATCTCAACATGTATGGCATATCACTATGATATGCAACAAGTGTCAGATAGATAAATGCTAGTCTCAGCTCTGGAACCCGCTCCTATCTCCAGTTCGGGGGTGTTAGGAGTATAGTAGTAATCCTTTTAGGTGCACGCCAGCTTGAGAGAGAGAGAGAGAGACCACAATGGAGTAAGATAGAACTGGATATTTTACTCAAGAACTTCTTCAGCAAGTGGTTCAGTACAGATATTTAATATTGCCTCTTTATGAACAGGAACACAAGCAATGGTAGCTCAAACTGTTATTAACGGTGACAGACTCTGTCTAGATTATTCCAATGTTCTTTATCCACCACCAAGGCACTCCTAGATATCAGCCAGTGCACAATGTATATGTATTTATAGTCCTCTTACATGCCAAGTAACATAACACTTTACTTTATGGTTTCCCGCTGGTTCTTCCTGGGCAGAGGATGTATCTCCTGCAGTGATGATGTTTCAGGTGTATAGCATCACATTAGGCCCACGTGCGGCCTGCTTTGGATAAAGTCTCTGTGTGTAGTCTGCACTTGTTAGAGGAGGCTTCTCTTCTACAAATCATCCTGATTTGTAGCCTTGCAGGACTTTATGCAATCTTATTCTCTTCTCTCTCTCTTCTCTCTGCTTCTCTGCCTCTCAGCCAGAACTTTCCTGTTCCTCTGACATCATCCAGAATCTTCCTACAATTAATGTCCAAAATAGATGCAAGGTCTTGCCCCTAGATAACAGCAGAGCACCAGTAATGGCATTGGAATGCACAAGTCAATATAGTTTTTAAGGGGGTTCACCATTATTGAACTTGTACCCCTCACATGGGCCCAAAGTCAAAGTAGAACAGCCACACACGTGTGGCCACCCTGCATTCACTGCTGTGGGAGATGCCAAAATAGCTAAGCACAGGCTAGTGAATGGGTAGGTGGCCACGCTATCACGGCTTGCTCACCATTCACTGCTATGTGACATTCGCAAATAGCCAAGCTTGGCTATTTTTGGCAGTCCTATAGCAGTAAATGAAGAGAGAACAGCGGGCATGCTCTGCTTCACTTTGGGGGAACCGTTCTGGAAATAAGAGCTGGACCCTCACCTATCCGACATCTGTGACATATACTAGTGATATGCCATAAATGTTGTTATAAATGTTGAGATGGGACAACCCCTTTAAGAGCCCAATAGTGATTGGTCTGCCTCCATGCTATATGAACTCTTTCGTAAAAATAGATATTAGGGCTCATGCACACAAACGTATTTTTTTGTGTCTGTTCCGTTGTTTTACGGCCCGTATAAGGAACCATTCACTTCAATGAGGCTGGAAAAAAAGGAAATTACTCTGTGTGCATTACGTGTCCGTATGTCTGTTCTGCAGAAAAATACAATATGTCCTATTATTGTCCGCATTATGGACACGGATAGGACTGTTCTATTATGGGCTGGCTATTCTGTTCCGCAAAATGTAGAAAGCAGACGGCTGGTATCCATGTGCAGACGGCTGGTATCCATGTTTTGTGGATCCACAATTTATGAACCGCAAAATATACAACGGTCGTGTGTATGAGTCCTTAGGGAAATGTTACATATGCAGTTCCCTAATTTAGGCTACATGCACACGAACGCTGTTTGTTTCCGTGTCCGTTCCGTTTTTTTTGCAGATAGGATGCGGACCGATTCATTTCAATGGGTCCGCAAAAAATGCGGACAGCACACTGTGTGCTGTCCGCATCAGTATATCCGTTCTGTAGCCCCGCAAAAAAAATAGCACATGTCCTATTTTTGTCCGTTTAAGGCATTGTTACAATGGATCCACAAAAAAAAAACGGATGGCATACGGATGTCATTACTTTTTTTTTTGCGGACCGCAAAACACATACAGTCGTGTGCATGTAGCCTTATGAGGATAATTTCATACTAGGGCCGCATTCACACGACCGTGTTTTACAAACCGAGGATCTGAAAAACACGGTTATCGGCCGTGTGCATCACAGTGCAGACCCTTTGACTTCAATGGGTCTGTGCGCCGCATGTTCTTTTGCGGAGTGGCCGCACGGATGCGGAAGCACATGGAAGGGTTTCTGCTTGCTTCAGCATCCATGCGCCCGGATCGCAAAAGATAGAACATATCCTTTACTTCAAGTCAATGGGTCCGATGCGGCATTTACATGGCCGGTAACAATGTTTTGCAGATCCGATGTCTGTGGACTGCAAAACCATTACGGTTGTGTGAATGCGGCCTTACACAGGAAATTTTTACAACAGGATTTTATCGGTTTTATTGTGCCTAGTTTTTTGCTATTGTAAGAATAGTCTGTCGCAAATAGCAATTTCATGGTAAATGGGACATGCTGTGAATGTAAACTACATTTCATGTGGCTAGGTCAAAGCCAAAGAGAAAAAAAATAATGGAGCAAGAAATATTATTTCTCACATCCACGGTGAGAAAAATCTATTAGGTTTTTCTATAGGAACGTGAAGCTGCTGTCAGACAGAAAAATGAGGCCTCCGCTGAGTATTTTCTTACATGAGAGGGACTACTAAGCTGCTCGCCATTAAGCAATGTGCGCCATTCTCCACTTCATTTTTCCTGCTTTTCTTTACATCAATTATGTACCTCTGCAGTAAGGAAGATGAATGTTACGTGAGCGCTGTCAGATGCGGCCTGTGCTCTAAACGCTGATTTACACCTTGTACTGTGCTGTTTTACAGCACGATTCGTCCTTTGAAATGCAAGCGCGGCCATTAAAAACTCTCTCTTCCTATTGCTTGCATCGGTTTAAGGGCCTGTAATTATATTCCTGATTAAGTGGCCCGCAGACAATCTCCCCCCCGCCCGTAAATATCTGAGGATTGAGGTCTGAGCTTTAGCTTTGTATACAGAGCGGCGGAGAACAATGGTGTCGGCATCTGTATATAGAGCTAACATGTGTGGGGACAAGGGCTGAGCCATGGAGGAAAACAAACAGTCATTTCTCTCCTTCCCGAGAGTTGTGTGCGCTCAACGAAAATGGATTTTTGGTTAAAGTACAATCTGATATCACTTCATCTTCCTGTCCGACAATTAATAGTATAATCAGACACGCTGGAGCAAATACTTGTTTGTCGGGGTTATTTAATGTGGGATCATCGCCAAACTGCTAAATATTTAGAGGGAGATTTATCATGAGAGGAATTTGTAAAGTCAGCAGTCTGCGTGTAATTTGCACCTAATTTGTCAAATATTGCAAGATGTTTGATACATGTGTTATATTTTTAATTAAAGGGCATCTGTCAGCAGATTTGTACCTATGACACCGGCTGACCTGTTATATGGGCACTTGGCAGCTGAAGGCATCTGTGTTGGTCCCATGTTCATATTTGTCCACATTGCTAAGATTTTTTTTTTAAATATATGCAAATGAGCCTCTAGGAGCAACGGGGGCGTTGCCGTTACACCTAGAGGCTCTGCTCTCTCTGCAACTGCTGCACCTTCTGCACTTTGATTGACAGGGCCTGGTCGTGTAAATGTGATCACGTGTGGCCTTGTCAAAGTGCAGAGGATGCGGCAGTTGCACAGAGATGTAGATGTACCGGCAACGCCCCCGTTGCTCCTAGAGGCTCATTTGCATTATTTTTCTCAGTAATGCGGGTACATATGAACATGGGACCAACACAGATGTCTTCAGCTGCCAAGAGCACATGGTTATAACGGAAAATAACAAAATACCCAGACAGAATGCAAAACGGAAGCCTTTAAGTCTACTTTCACACTCGGGTTTGGTTCGGATTCGTCATGGATTTGCACAGACGGATCTGTTACAATAATACAACCGTCTGCATCTGTTCAGAACGGATCCGTTTGTATTATCTTTAACATAGCCAAGACAGATCCGTCTTGAACACCATTGAAAGTCAATGGAGGACAGATCAGTTTTCTATTGTGTCATAGAAAACGGATCCGTCCCTATTGACTTACATTGTGTGTCAGGACGGATTCCGTTTGGCTCAGTTTCGTCAGACGGATACCAAAACGCTGCAAGCAGCCTCCAAAGCGGAATGGAAACGGAACAGAGGCAAACTGATGCATTCTGAGCGGATCCTTTTCCATTTAAAATGTATTAGGGCAAAGCTGATCCGTTTTGGACCTCTTGTGAGAGCCCTGAACGGACCTCACAAATGGAAAGCCAAAACGCCAGTGTGAAAGTAGCCTAACAGGCATTCCGTTTGCTTTCCATCCTAATAGAAGCCTATGGGAAAGCATAATGGATCAGTCGACAGGACTTTGTTTTCTGTCTTGCATAACGGGAACCAGACGGATCTGTTTTGATTCCCATAGACTTCTATTAGGACGGAGAGCAAATGGAATGCCTTTTAAAGGCTTCCGTTTTGCATTCCATCATAATACAAGTCTTTGGGCAGAAGAACGGATCTGTCCTTCCGTCTTATGGATTCTGTTATTTTCCGTTATAACAGCCATAACGGAATCCCTAAAGCTAGTGTGAACCCACCCCAAGCCATTTTTCATTTACACCAGTTTGATAAATCTCACACAATGTTTTTTTGGGCACAGATTTTCGGTGCACTGTTTTTCCATGAAAAAAATGCCTCTAAAAAAAGTCCTATTCATTTCAGTGGGAGGGGTAGCTGCTCTTCTCACTTTACGCTATTGAAATAATAACCAATAAAAATTGTGGTGAAAAGCTAACCTGCAACAAGAAAAGTCGATAATGTGACAATACTAATAAGATGTTTTTGCACTTAGTCTCTATTATGGAACTTTTATTACATTCATTAAAACTTTGTGACTTATATGTGTGTGTGTTTTAATGTGAACAAGTATTTAATAAAAAGAGTGATTAAAAGCGATTCTGAGTGATTCTTGCTCTTGTATTTTACAGTTTTAGTATATTGCCTTTACTAAATTATGCTGGACTTGTAAATCTTTAAGATTTTACTCAAAGGATAATTGTGACAATGTATCAACAATATTTATAAAGCTGTGAAGCTCTTATGAGGAGTGCGGTATCTATACCCACTGTCAGCGTACAGTCCCCTGAGGTTTGCCGGTTATTAAAACATGAGGGACTGTTGTTGCCTTGGATTGAGTTCTTAAATATAGCGGAGTACAGAAGAGCAGCTTTAATAATTGTGCAAGTAAGGCTTAAAGTATTCAGTTTAGGCCACATTCACATGACTGTATTTTTGGTACGCATTTTTTGAAGATCGGATGCAGACCTAATCATTTCACTGTCCCAAAAATGTTGGACAGTTCCGTTCCTCAGTCCCGCACAACAGAAAGAACATGTGCTATTCTAGTCCGCTTGGCAGATGAAAAAAGGCATTGTTACAATGGGTCCGCAAAAAAAAACTGATGCAACATGGACATCACGCGGATGTTAACAGTATTTTTTGCAGATCTGTGTTTTTGGACCGCAAAATACATACAGTTGTGTGAATGCACCCTTAATGTAAGACTTCTATAATGACTTGATTATCTGATGCAAAAACATCAACTGTCTATTCTCCCAACATGTTCTGGTGGCACTGACGTCATCATGTCATGACGTGCTTATGTGTCAATGTGATATCATGACAGCATCCACGTGTTGCCATAAAAATGCTCATTGATTTTTATATTTGGGGCTGTTACCACCGACTGCTATGGACCTGGCAAAGTTGAAAGATTGCTCCTTGCAAGAGCTCCTTGACCTTGGCCTTAGAAAGAGATCTTGAGCAAGTGAACATACCCATGACTAGAGTTGAGCAAATTTCCCAAAAATTTGATTCGGTTCGATCCGAATTTATTCGTAGCGAATCATGTTAAAAAATGGCTATTTCCTGGCTGCAGAGAGCCTTTATAGTGGTGTAGAAAACTATGCCTTGCAGTAACACGCATAGGGAGTCTGCTATCAGGTGTCACTCTTAGAATCACTGCATACTTCACTTATTTGGGCAGTTACAGGGCCAAAACTGACCAAATAACTCAAGTGTGAACTCAGGTTCTTACAGCTGTTACATAGACAGGATCCGTTGTGCGTCCAGAAAAGGACAGAGGCAGGTTGAGGACAGGTGAGGGCACAGGGCCTGCTCCCGGGCCATGCCAACTAAGGGTTGTGTATGATTAACCCACAGGTTGTTGGTCAAGACACGACCGCTAGATGACACCGGGAGCTCAGGCCTCTCCCTGCGACTCCTGCTGCCATGCCCCCTTACTCTACTGCGACCTGTGCCTGCGCCAGAGACATTTAGGCTTCTGCCCCTCCCCTGTGCAGGGCCTGGCACTTCTCTGTCTGACATACTGTTAGATCAAATAAATAAATAAAAAGGAAATTAAAACCCAAAAAGTCTGTAATTTTTTCACTTCACCACACAACGGGTAATAAGCCCTTTTATTTCCCACTAATACATCCCAAAAAGGGCTTTAGAACATATAACTGCCCCGATGAATGGCAAA
The DNA here is from genome assembly GCF_014858855.1 of Bufo gargarizans. Taxonomy (NCBI): domain Eukaryota; kingdom Metazoa; phylum Chordata; class Amphibia; order Anura; family Bufonidae; genus Bufo; species Bufo gargarizans. Next base: position 114,513,702 of record NC_058083.1, read on the forward strand.
TAAGCCCTTATTTTTTTCCACTAATACATGCCAAAAAGCGCTGCAATTTTCTCACTTCACCACAAACGGCTAATAAACTCTTTTTTCCCACTAATACAAGCCAGAAAATGCTTTACAACATATAACTGCACCGCACAAAGGCAAATAAGACATATAAATATCTCCTTGTAATAAACCCTGTAAATGGCTGTATCAAACAGCACTTGCACCCCAATAACAAGAACGGTTTGCTGGAATTACAGAGCTGTATAATGGCAATTTGGATCCCCAGTCAGTGCAGCAAGGTGTAATAGGATTGTTCCTATTACCCAGGCTGTAAACTCCCCTACTGAACCCTGTTATGCTTCAGTACTGTGGAATGATTCATCCCTATCCTTTCCCTGAACTTCTATACAGCAAAATAAAAGTTTTAAAGTCTTTCCTACCACTGTAAAATGGCTGAATCCAAAATGGCTGAGGCTATTTATCGGGTTATGATATCACAGGGCTGGCTGCTGATTGGCTACATGCATGGCATTGTGGGTGATCTCTCATTCCCAGAGTTCCTTGCTGCGTGTCCTAACATTTGCAGCAGCCATTTTAGAAAAACTTTGATTTGTTACCACAAAGCATGAGGAAATTCGGATTCGGTGCGAATCTAATTTTTCCTAAAATCCGGATAGAATTCCACTTTGGCAACTTTGATTCGCTCATCTCTACCCATGACATCTACAGTATATGCCCTGTAAAATAGATGTAGGGGTTCGACAACCACTTTACAGTATCTGGGGAACTATCAAAAATTGACCGCAGGTAGCCCTGAGCAGTGATGGCCAGTTCGCAGTGTTAGCCAACGAACACATGCGGGCTGCCATCTTCACTCACCCGTCCTGCGATGCACAGGTAAGCCCTTACCTGTGCCGGGAGCCGGTCTGAAATCAAATGCGGTCACCGGGACCAGGCAGTTCTGAGAACAGCCCGATGAAGGCCCCCTTATAGGTGTTCAGATTTAATATCCGTTACTCAGTCAATTATAAATAATTCGGATGTGGCTCTCTATTATGATTCTGAACCTATCTCATCTGATATCCCTTATCAAACTAATTTTGAAGTATGGAAAATGTAATCTTATTATACATAAATACATGAAGAAGGGTTGAGTGTGGATGATTTCATTGGCTTTAAAAAGTTTCCCCCCTCTTTTTTTTTCTTCTTATTTTTTTTTTTTCTGAACAAGCTTTTACCAGACTTTCTTGGGGTTATGATGGGGTTGTGAAATTATGTTTGGATATAATTGTTTAATTACAATTTCTATCTATTATTATTTAGTTTGATATTTTTTTTAATAATGATGGAAATTTAAGAAAATATAATTGTAAAAAAAGGTAGGGGTGTCCTGCTGTCCTCATCCCCTTAGGGTATGGCCACACGGTCAGGTTTCTGCATGCAGTTTTGAAGCCAAGTGAATTAAAAAAAGAGAAGTCGTATCTGTCCTTTATACTTCTCTCCTTTTATGATCCACTCCAGATTTTTTGCTTTCAAAACTGCTTGCAGAAACCTCGCCGTGTGGCTGTACCCATACTAGAGCTATCATGTGGCATGGTCAAACCTGCTGACAGATGCTCCTCAAAGAACGATCCATTCCACTTTCCCCTATCTAAATATACAAAATAATTAAAAATAATCAATCTTGGTTCGATGAGTTATATTGACCTATTCAGTGATTATACCAAAATGAAAACAAACTTGGTGCTGAAAGCTAAAAGTGCTACACCCTATTATCAAAAAAATGTGAAGCGATTCTGGCAGTGACTTCCTATTATGTACCATGGCCTGCAGTAAAAGTATGGCATGGACTCCTGTCAACAAGCTGGTGAAATACGTCCAGGTTAAATCCTTTCTTCTGTTTGTAGCTTAGTCACAGTGTAGAACATTGATTACAAAGCTGGGGAGAGCTCTCAAATTCCTTCATTGTTAATCTTCCCTTTCCTTTCCTTATCAGTTCACCTCATCCATCAAGCTGCTAACATCCTATAAACATACTCCATCTGCTGTCTGTCGGAGTGTTGCTTTATACTGTGTCCAAAGGTGAACCTTGTGATCAAACACGCTGCTGATGGAACTCATTGCTGGGAATGCCATATCTTTTGCACATTGGGGGCAAAATGATTTGACCTTGTTATAAGCACCTTGTACACATTATTACAGCTCTGAAAGCAGGCTACCATGGAACATCGAACCCAAATTCCTTTGCCTTAAAAAGGAAGTAGAAATTCAGACTGTTGTTCCTCATCTTACTTCTATCACAACCATCAAGCTTCTATCAATTTGTGAATCTAGAACGCTGACAAACTGTATCACCTACAAACTGGGAATAAACTAAATCCAGAGACGAGGTGAAACTTAAGACATATGACTGCCAGGAACTAGGGAATTCTGAGCATTATTGCCTGGGGTATGCAGATACCAACAGGGCCCCAAAGATAAACTTAGTAAGGGGCTCCTCCCAGTGAGTTTTCCAAGAATTTACAGTGTTTTCGAATGTATACAGTTACCATTGAACTCAGCGTCAGCTGTAAAAATCTATTTGCAGTGAGCGCCCCCCTAGTGGTGGATGCAGTAAATGCTTTGTTTTTCTCTTGGGAGGTGGAGAAAGAATTTAACACCAAGTCCCATAGAAGTTGTGTGGTCGGCCCCATGGTAAGGGTGCATTCGCATCACCGTTTAGCTTTCCGTTCTTCTGATCCGTCAGAAGAAGCGAGAGAGAGAAAAAAAACTGATCCTGTTGCATCAGTTATGTGTAGGATTGCATAGGATCATTTTTTTTTCTCTCTGTCTTCTTCTGACGGATCAGAAGAATGGAAAGCAAAACGGTGATGTGAACTCAAGCTAGGTAGTTACTAATTAAGAACATAGAGAAGGCAGACATTTTGTAGGCAGAATCAATGTATCACATCTCCTCAGGGGCGTAGCGTGGGGGGGGCCGGGGGGGCCGTTGCCCCGGGCGCCACACTGCAGGGGGGCGCTGTCCGCTTCAACAACAAAATCTTAAATGGCTGATGCTGTGTTTTTTTCTTTACACAGCAGAGCAGAGCAGAGTGAGGAGGCGGGGCGCAGTACGATCACACTGATAGGCTCCGCCCACCACCAGGCAGGAAAGACAGTGCGGAGCCAGGAGCCAGAAGAAGATAGAAGCAGAAGATGGCTGCCGCACTGTCCCTGCTTCAGCACTTGTAGCGGCCAGAGAGTCTATCCAGAGTCCAGACAGGCAGCCTGAAAGCAACCCTGACAGAGTATGTGACACTGCAGTCAGTGTCATTCCCAGTCCCAGCCTGAGTGAATTAGGTCAGTCACAGTGTGTATGTTGGCATGGGCTGAGGGTAGGCGTTAGGGGTAATATATGAGTGAACTAGTGAAGTGCCACTGTGCCAGTGCCATGAGAGCCAGGCCAAGGCTGCCAAGTAGATGGCATCATGGCAGTCAGGGTGCTGGTGAAGGATGACCAGCCCAGGGACACTGACAGAGAGACAGTATGCCTCTCTGGGATGCCATCTGCAGTTTCTGCCCATCTCTGCTGCCCATATACCAGGCCTACCCTGGTATATGGAGTGGACAGCAGAGATGGGCACATGGCATCCCAGAGACAGTACTTCACCAGCACCGCCTGACTGCCACGGTCCTGCGTGGACTGGCTCTCATGGCACTTCAGCTTCCTCTTGGTCTTTTACATCCTGCTTTGGAATCAGGTTTTGAGCTGGGTCCCTGTAAGCTTCAGGGCTGCAGCCAGGTCTGCCCTCCTCTCAGTCTCAGGTCCAGACAGGTCACTGACCAAGTTTAAGTCCCTCTGAGGCTCAGCCTAAGGGTCCATTCACACGTCCGCAATGTGTTTTGCGGATCCACGGATCCGCAAAACATGGACAGCGGCAATGTGCGTTCCGCATTTTGCGGACCGCACATTGCCGGCACTAATAGAATATGCCTGTTCTTGTCCACAATTGCGGACAAGAATAGGACATGCTCTTAACGGAATTGCGGACCCGGAAGTATGGGTCCGCAATTCCGTATCTGGGCAGCACATTGTGCTGCTCCATAGAAATTGATGGGTCCGCAATTCCGTTCCTGCAAAATGCGGAACGAAATTGCGGACGTGTGAATGGACCCTAAGGCTACTTTCACACTAGCGGCAGGACGGATCCGACAGGCTGTTCACCCTGTCGGATCTGTCCTGCCGCTATTTCGCCGGACCGCCGCTCCGTCCCCATTGAGCTCCGGCACAGAACGGCAAAAGGCCGCCAGACTGAAAGTACTGCATGTCTGACCTTTTAGTGCTGCGCCGGCGCTCCGCCCCCGTCCCGATTATAGTCAATGGGGACGGAGCGGCGGCACTGCGAAATAGCGGCAGGTCGGATCCGTCCTGCCACTAGTGTGAAAGTAGCCTTAGACACTGAGCTGAGGCACAACTAAACAGTGCCTGGCCTGCTGCACCACTCAGACCAGTCAGGGAGTCAGGGCAGCAGTAGTTGTATTTCTTCAGGTAACGACTGCTTGCTGCCCAGAGAGGTCATTTCTGTGGGGAAAATGTGTCTCAGCCCAGGCTCAGGAGGAGTCATACTGGACCAGTATTAATAATGGAGGATTATTACTGTGGGGGCCTAGGTGGAATATGCACAGTGAGTAGTACTAGTAATATTCTTTCCCATAGGCCTATTGTGCATCAGATTCCACTTAGGCCCCCACAGTAATAATCCTTTGTATTAATCTATTGTTAGTCCTCATTAGGCCCCATGCCCCAGCCAGGCCTCACTGAGAATCTCAGAGGGCAATTTACTTTAATAATACATTAACAACAAAGAGGGGGCAAATACATTAATAATAAAGAGGGGGCCATTATATACAGGGGGAATAATATTATGGGAAATGGGGGACTATCTGTCTGGCTCTAGCACAGTATTGGGGGGCAGCAGGAGGAGTTGTTGAGACACCAGGAAGGAGAGGATGATAGTAAAGTGAGGAACCTAAAAAAATTCTGTGAAACTCTGCAGAGACGAGAAGCGGCTGAAAGAAGGCGTCATGGCGGTCTTATCTCTGAATGAAGACGTTGAGGAAAGTCTACATCACAGGAGAGGTCACTGGATGTAACAGGTATGGGGCGGTATTATACTGTAATAATAATGCCCATGCACATATCTGTTTCATGGTAGGGTTGGGGGAGCAGATTGAGAATATCGCCCACCCTGCTGCATCCTGGCCCCAGACTTCAGGTCACACGGTGCGTGTTCTGAATTCTGGGGGCTCACACCCATCTACTACATTATCTGTACTCAGAGAGTTATCACTGTGTTATCTGAGGTGTTACATAGGACTGCAGTTGAATCTACTACATTATCTGTACACGGAGAGTTATCACTGTTATCTGTGGTGTTACATAGGACTGCAAGTGATCTACTACATTATCTGTTAATGGGAACCTGTGACTGGGATTTTAGAGCTGAGGACATGGGTTGCTAGATGGCCGCTGGCACATCTGCAATACCCAGTCCCCATAGCTCTGTGTGCTTTTATTGTGTAAAAAAAACTATTTGATCCATATGTAAATTAACCTGAGATGAGTCCTGTATGTGAGATGAGTCAGGGACAGGACTCATCTCCGGTTAATTTGCATATGTATCAAATCGTTTTTTTTACACAATAAAAGCACACAGAGCTATGAGGACTAGGTATTGCAGATGTGCTAGCGGCCATCTAGTAACCCATGTCCTTAGCTCTATACCCAAAATCCCGGTGACATTTTCCCTTTAAAAGGGGTGTGCCCACGGGCTGGGGGGGGGGGCGACATTTTTGGCTTGCCCCGGGTGCTGGCAACCCACGCTACGCCACTGCATCTCCTTGCTTGACATAGTGATTGATGAATATCAAGGAGAATGAGACATGTCCATCCAAGACATATGAACATATGGTGCCCAGGTCCTTCATATAAATTGCTTCTTATCATTGGCAGAACATTTAGTGAATCGGCCAGATGATATATTTTACCAGTTTAAATGAAATATTATTTAGCAGAGAGATCTCCAACATGACATTAAAGGGAACCTGTCACCAGGATTTTGGGCATAGAGCTGAGGACATGGGTTGCTAGATGGCCGCAAGCACATCCGCAATACCCAGTCCCCATAGCTCTGTGTGCTTTTATTGTGTAAGAAAAACGATTTGATACATATGCAAATTAAACTGAGATGAGTCCTGTCCCTGACTCATCTCACGTACAGGACTCATCTCAGGTTAATTTGCATATGTATCAAATCGTTTTATTTACACAATAAAAGCACACAGAGCTATGGGGACTGGATATTGCGGATGTGCTAGCGGCCATCTAGCAACCCATGTCCTCAGCTCTATACACAAAATCCAGGTGACAGGTTCCCTTTAAAGCTACTAATATGGTATTGGACCATAGTATAAAGTTCTACTAATGGTATGACATCCCAGGTGCCCCCAGTGCACTATATCATTGGTGAAATGAGCCTCCGTCCCCAGATTAAAGTAGTAATACGGAAAGCAAACTTCGCCCTATTCCTTCTAAAAAAAGCCCTACCGTTTCTCCCCAACACATGCAGACAGGTCGTGGTGGGAGCTCTAGTCAACTCCCACCTGGACTATGGTAATGCAATGTATGCGGGGCTGCCAGAGAAAGATCTGGGAGCTCTGCAACACTGTCAAAACAGAGCCATCCGGCTCATCAAGAAACTAGACTGGACCGATTCTGTCACAAAAGCACGCAGGGAACTCCACTGGCTCCCAGTGAAAGAGAGAGTGCAGTTTAAGCTGTGCTGCTTAACACACAAAGCTCTCTACAAAACAGGTCCCATCTACCTGCAAAAGAAGATAACACGTCACCATCCTCCTAGAGAACTGAGATCCACCTCAGCCTCCCTTCTGTCGGTGCCAAGAACTCGCCTCAAGACAAGGGGGGACAGACGTTTCTCAGTATTGGCCCCCAAGATCTGGAACTCCCTCCCAGAACACATTAGAACAACATCAAATTACCTGGAATTTAGGAAGTTGGTTAAGACCTGGCTTTTTGTGTAGGATGACGAGGGGCCCACCAATATAGCCGTCGACAAGCGCTTCGATCGGATTGAGTTCCTCTAGAGCGCTATACAAGGACTTAGTAACATAACATAACATAACATATCATCTGTTTCTGATGGAGCCACGTGCAAGAGGCCTGGGTCACCGGTTGGTTGACTCTCTTCGTAGCAAAATTTAATTTGAAAACTGCATCACTGGTAATTGCATTAAAAATGTATGGGCTCTGGTGAGGCAAGTTCGTTAGACTTTGGTGAATAACTTAGGGATTTGATTTTTCAACTTGAAAACAACTTGAAAACGTGCGTCTGAAGCGGCTTCAGTAACAAGGTACTAGTGCAGTGTCCCAGGGGGTCAGTAGTGTGTGCTGGGCTTTGTAGTGCAGATTGACCACTAACCTGGGATCCACTGTCGTCTTCAAATCGGGGCGAATGCTGGAACAGGCAGGTAGTTAAAGAGTTCGTGACGCCAGTGTCAATTAAACGGTGACACGCCGTGTAAAGTATGGTGGAAAAATGAAGCAAGCACAGGATAGCCAACAAAAACTGGAACTTTTACTGGATATCAGTCAGGATAATACATGGACACAGGTACAGCACAGTTCCATGAAAGACGGTTGGTTTCTTATAGCAATACAGGTGGTTCTTGGGAGTTACAGAATGGCCGGTCTTAGCAAGGCATTATACAGAGTGTTGATTACAGGAGATGCAGTACAGGCGGATTGCTCAATATTCCTGACTGGTCCTGCTACATGTGACTTTCTCTCCAAGGTCTAATGCCCTTTATCTGGCGTACCCTTGAATCGATCCTTATCTAGTACCTCCTCTGTTATCTTGAGTACCTCTTGCTTTCTCTGATCGGCCTCTGTGATATTCTGTGTCTTCAGGCTGATTAGCTATGCCCTTCTGACTTCTATGCATGGACTCAGGAGGAAATCCTCTCTGCACTGAGTCTGGAAACTTCTCTCCCTGCTACTACTTCCTGACTGGGCCTTATATAACCTAGGGTTCCCTAGCTCCCTCTAGTGACTCAGAGCTGGAATGACACCCTAGCCGGCCTGCAAAATGCACGTTTCACAGTAACAGGAAAATACATAGCATGACATTATAAGATATTCTATACCAACTTCCCCATAAATACAGGGGGAACGACAGTACCCAAGTGACCCTTCAGTAGTGACGGGCATCTCGCTCCTGTACACTACATACCCCGCTGCTTTAAGCTGAGTACGACCTCGTACTCCATCAGGGCCCGTCCAACTGGAATCATGACCTGCAATAGAGGAAGACACATGCACGCATACAGATATGTCATTTACACTCTTATCAGACCCAATTGGAAATGGCGAAGTGCGGTGACAAGGGGCGTCGTTCTCTTTTTTCACAGGATAGTGAGTGGAACGGGGGCGCTGACCTGGCACAGCGGATGTTGAAAGAACCAGGATAGTCCATGACAATAAATAAGTCCATAATAAATTAACCTCTCAGAGGCTTGCACATAGGAAGTCCATCTCTGGGCACATATACTTGAATAAGAAAACCGGTTATTAAATATAGTCAGCAGCACATATATAAAATGACAATACAGGACTCTGACAATACCAGGGCCATGTTATCCTGGCAAGTCCTGCTTACCCTTTAAAATATTGCTGACATAAAAATGTCTTTTCAACCTGAAATGGGGGTAAAAGGGGTAAATTTGTGCAAAACTTCAAGGCACAACCGGGAATTCAGCAGCAAACCGGATGTCCCAAACAAAACAGAGGCAGCTGGGAGCCTTGGTACACAGTGGCACGTTATAGAATTAGAATGCCACCGGCCGTGGGTAACTGGCAGCGAGCTACACCAGCTCTGCCAAACTGGAGGGACAAACGGCCATTAAGGAAAGGAACAAGAGGGCAAAAGTACTCACAGCCGGGTATCATGTTCCTCTTCTGACGATGAGTCGACATATGGCACCTGCAGTAGTTGTTCCGGCAAGGACGGCCACATTTGAAACCCGTCTCCCCTGACAATTTTTAGAGGGGGAGGTTTATCTTTCACGGCCTCCATTTCGGCCTCCGTTCTCGGGAATGGAAACCACTGCACTCCTCCAGCGCAGCCAAGGTCCGCCACCCAGTACACCCTCTTGCGCAGGGCCTCTAGTTCAGCTTTCGTGCAGGTCGTCAGGGGTACCGGAGGTTCAGTGACAGTGCTTGCTGGGGTTCCGGTGGCAGCTGCTGCTTGACGTCGGGCCTTTGCGCATTCTTCCGCCCGCTGGCAGCTGTCCAGCCGCTCTCTCTCCTCTTCTCTCACTGGGTGCAAGGACGACACTGGCTCCTCCCACACACTGGGCCGGTCAACCTCCATCTGAGGCCCGCCTCCCAGGCGTAACTCTTCGGGGACGTCAGCCGCATCATCACTTCTCCAGGTGGGTGGCGCTCCAGGACAATCTCCTCCTTCTTCTTGGAGGGTTTCGGCGCCAAATATTTGCGCCTCTGCACATCCTGATGGCGCAGTAAAAAGCCTCATGGCGTCGGCGGCCATTTTAGGTGTCCTGATGCTGCAATTCACTGACAGCAAGCAGGATGATGAAAAGTCCAGTAAAACACAGTCCACAAATGCGATTTTCTCTCTGGGGGTAGCGCAACACAGTATAGCGTCTTTGATTCCTCCCAGGCGCAATTGTAATCCACAGATTTCAGAAATAAAGGTTACAGTCTTTGTAATACGGTGGTGGAGTAATTAAAGCACACAGTTCACACTTCTCTGCACTTCAGAAGTATGCGGATCCTGTTCGTGACGCCAAAAAGAGCGATGCAGTGTCCCAGGGGGTCAGTAGTGTGTGCTGGGCTTTGTAGTGCAGATTGACCACTAACCTGGGATCCACTGTCGTCTTCAAATCGGGGCGAATGCTGGAACAGGCAGGTAGTTAAAGAGTTCGTGACGCCAGTGTCAATTAAACGGTGACACGCCGTGTAAAGTATGGTGGAAAAATGAAGCAAGCACAGGATAGCCAACAAAAACTGGAACTTTTACTGGATATCAGTCAGGATAATACATGGACACAGGTACAGCACAGTTCCATGAAAGACGGTTGGTTTCTTATAGCAATACAGGTGGTTCTTGGGAGTTACAGAATGGCCGGTCTTAGCAAGGCATTATACAGAGTGTTGATTACAGGAGATGCAGTACAGGCGGATTGCTCAATATTCCTGACTGGTCCTGCTACATGTGACTTTCTCTCCAAGGTCTAATGCCCTTTATCTGGCGTACCCTTGAATCTGTCCTTATCTAGTACCTCCTCTGTTATCTTGAGTACCTCTTGCTTTCTCTGATCGGCCTCTGTGATATTCTGTGTCTTCAGGCTGATTAGCTATGCCCTTCTGACTTCTATGCATGGACTCAGGAGGAAATCCTCTCTGCACTGAGTCTGGAAACTTCTCTCCCTGCTACTACTTCCTGACTGGGCCTTATATAACCTAGGGTTCCCTAGCTCCCTCTAGTGACTCAGAGCTGGAATGACACCCTAGCCGGCCTGCAAAATGCACGTTTCACAGTAACAGGAAAATACATAGCATGACATTATAAGATATTCTATACCAACTTCCCCATAAATACAGGGGGAACGACAGTACCCAAGTGACCCTTCAGTAGTGACGGGCATCTCGCTCCTGTACACTACACTAGCCAGTACCAAAGCCAACTTCTGATACCTACTTTAAAATGGTTTTCCAGTTTAATAATCAAATGCCGATGTTATTCACCAAATTCTAACTCCTTTCACCTCAGTGGAGCCCATACATTTGAATACTGTATGGAGATGAATATCTGTACAGTATTCAAATGAAGTTTTGAGTGAAGCGACTTCAGATCTAAGATCCAAAGTTTGCTTTGCTCAACACTAAACAGGATGTTGACTTCGGTTCAGCAGGGAGATGAAGAACAAGCCGTGGAGCAAGGGAGACCGAACCCAGCGGCAAGGACCAGGTAAGCATGACCACCACCACGGGTCAGCCACTCTGTGAGGTCTTTTATAGTCTTCAAGCACATGAGTATTGAAATGTTATTATACAGAGGTTATGCATCCAGTGATGTCACAGTACAGAAATGATATACCCAGTGATATCGCAGGGTTAATGCACACTGTGATGTTACGGTACAAAGCTAATGAACCCGGTGATGACACAGTATAGAGATAATGCTGACAATGATGCTATACTACATGAATAAGCCCACATTGATGTCCCAATCGTGGACTAACAAGCACATGTCACAGGATTGGGGTGGTGGTGCACACAGTGATGTCACTTCAGTGGGATACTGCACACTACATCATAGCACAGGGAAAATGCAGGAAGGTCAACATGTGACATCACAGTATAGTTAACAAAAACTCATGACCTCAGAACACAGGGTAAAAGCGGAATAGAGGCGGAACGGAGGCAAACTGATGCATTCTGAGCGGATCCTTATCCATTCAGAATGCATTAGGGCCAAACTGATCCGTTTTGGACCGCTTGTGAGAGCCCTGAACGGATCTCACAAACAGAAACCAAAACGCCAGTGTGAAAGTAGCCTTAAATATGTGGCTCCATGGTAAAATTAAATTTCTATCATCCACAGTCATCATTAACTCCATCGTATCTCTCAGTGAAAATGACTCCCCCCCCCCCCCGACCTTGTGCCCGAGCTTCTATGCCTGTTACCCTGGTAGGTACACCCATGTTTTTATCTGTTCATGGTTCTACATGAAAATAGTATTTTATGGAATTTTCAGAATCCAGAATATCACAAATTCAGCCATCAGAAAAGGTATGTATATATATATACAGTCATGTGAAAAAATTAGGACACCCTTTGAAAGCATGTGGTTTTTTGTAACATTTTTAATAAAAGGTTATTTCATCTCCGTTTCAACAATACAGAGAGATTAAAGTAATCCGACTAAACAAAGAAAACTGAAGAAAAGTCTTTTCAAGATCTTCTGTAAATGTCATTCTACAAAAATGCCTATTCTAACTGAGGAAAAAGATAGGACACCCTTGCCCCTAATAGCGAGTGTTACCTCCTTTGGCTGAAATAACTGCAGTGAGACGGTTCTTGTAGCCATCTACCAGTCTTCGACATCGGTCTGAGGAAATTTTACCCCACTCCTCAATGCAGAACTTTTTCAGCTGTGAGATGTTTGAGGGGTTTCTTGCACGTACAGCCCTTTTCAAGTCACCCCACAGCATCTCAATGGGATTCAAATCTGGACTTTGACTTGGCCATTCCAGGACTCTCCATTTCTTCTTTTTCAGCCAATCTTTGGTTGATTTACTAGTATGTTTTGGGTCATTGTCATGTTGCATGGTCCAGTTCCGCTTCAGCTTTAATTTTCTAACTGATGGTCTCACATGTTCTTCAAGCACCTTCTGATACACAGTAGAATTCATCGTGGATTCTATGATGGTGAGCTGACCAGGTCCTGCTGCAGCAAAGCAGCCCCAAACCATGACACTTCCACCTCCATGCTTCACAGTTGGTATGAGGTTCTTTTCTTGGAATGCTGTGTTTGGTTTACGCCAAACATGTCCTCTGCTGTTGTGTCCAAATAATTCAATTTTGGACTCATCTGTCCAAAGAACATTATTCCAGAAGTCCTGGTCTTTGTCAACTTTATCTCTGGCAAATGTCAGTCTGGCCTCGATGTTTCTCTTGGAAAGCAAAGGTTTCCTCCTTGCACACCTCCCATGCAAGTTAAACTTGTACAGTCTCTTTCTGATTGTAGAGGCATGTACTTCTACATCAACAGTAGCCAGAGCCTGCTGTAGTTCTCGAGATGACACTTTAGGGTTTTTGGAGACCTCTTTTAGCATCTTGCGGTCTGCTCTTGGGGTGAACTTGCTGGGGCGACCAGTCCTGGGCATGTTGGCAGTTGTTTTGAAAGCCCTCCACTTGTAGACTATCTTCCGGACAGTGGAATGGCTGATTTCAAAATCTTTTGAGATCTTTTTAAATCCCTTCCCAGACTCATAGGCTGCTACAATCTTTTTTCTGAAGTCCTCTGACAGCTCTTTTGCTCTCACCATGGTGCTCACTCTCACTTCAACAGTCAGGAGCACACCAAACTAAATGTCTGAGGTTTAAATAGGGCAAGCCTCATTCAACATGCAGAGTAACGATCTACTAATTATGTGCACCTGGTGTGATATACCTGTGTGAGATCTGAGCCAATTTAAGAGGGAATACATGTGAGGGTGTCCTATCTTTTTCCTCAGTTAGAATAGGCATTTTTGTAGAATGACATTTGCAGAAGATCTTGAAAAGACTTTTCTTCAGTTTTCTTTGTTTAGTTGGATTACTTTAATCTCTCTGTATTGTTGAAACGGAGATGAAATAACCTTTTATTAAAAATGTTACAAAAAACCACATGCTTTCAAAGGGTGTCCTAATTTTTTCACATGACTGTATATATATATATATATATATATACAGTACAGACCAAAAGTTTGGACACACCTTCTCATTCAAAAAGTTTTCTTTATTTTCATGACTATGAAAATTGTAGATTCACACTAAAGGGATTAAAACTATGAATTAACACATGTGGAATTATATACATAACAAAAAAGTGTGAAACAACTAAAAATATGTCATATTCTAGGTTCTTCAAAGTAGCCACCTTTTGCTTTGATTACTGCTTTGCACACTCTTGGCATTCTCTTGATGAGCTTCAAGAGGTAGTCACCTGAAATGGTTTTCACTTCACAGGTGTGCCCTGTCAGGTTTAATAAGTGGGATTTCTTGCCTTATAAATGGGGTTTGGACCATCAGTTGCGTTGTGGAGAAGTCAGGTGGATACACAGCTGATAGTCCTACTGAATAGACTGTTAGAATTTGTATTATAGCAAGAAAAAAGCAGCTAAGTAAATAAAAACGAGTGGCCATCATTACTTTAAGAAATGAAGGTCAGTCAGTCCGAAAAATTGGGAAAACTTTGAAAGTGTCCTCAAGTGCAGTCACAAAAACCATCAAGCGCTACAAAGAAACTGGCTCACATGTGGACCCCCCCAGGAAAGGAAGACCACTGCTGCGGAGGATAAGTTCATCCGAGTCACCAGCCTTAGAAATCGCAGGTTAACAGCAGCTCATATTAGAGACCAGGTCAATGCCACACAGAGTTCTAGCAGCAAACACATCTCTAGAACAACTGTTAAGAGGAGACTGTGTGAATCAGGCCTTCATGGTAGAATATCTGCTAGGAAACCACTGCTAAGGACAGGCAACAAGCAGAAGAGCTTGTTTGGGCTAAAGAACACAAGGAATGGACATTAGACCAGTGGAAATCTGTGCTTTGGTCTGATAAGTCCAAATTTGAGATCTTTGGTTCCAACCACCGAGTCTTTGTGCGACGCAGAAAAGGTGAACGGATGGACTCTACATGCCTGGTTCCCACCGTGAAGCATGGAGGAGGAGGTGTGATGGTGTGGGGGTGCTTTTCTGGTGACACTGTTGGAGATTTATTCAAAATTGAAGGCATACTGAACCAGCATGGCTACCACAGCATCTTGCAGCGGCGTGCTATTCCATCCGGTTTGCGTTTAGTTGGACCATCATTTATTTTTCAACAGGACAATGACCCTAAAAACACCTCCAGGCTGTGTAAGGGCTATTTGACCATGAAGGAGAGTGATGGGGTGCTGCGCCAGATGACCTGGCCTCCACAGTCATCGGACCTGAACCCAATCGAGATGGTTTGGAGTGAGCTGGACCGCAGAGTGAAGGCAAAAGGGCCAACAAGTGCTAAGCATCTCTGGGAACTCCTTCAAGACTGTTGGAAGACCATTTCAGGTGACTACCTCTTGAAGCTCATCAAGAGAATGCCAAGAGTGTGCAAAGCAGTAATCAAAGCAAAAGGTGGCTACTTTGAAGAACCTAGAATATGACATATTTTCAGTTGTTTCACACTTTTTTGTTATGTATATAATTCCACATGTGTTAATTCATAGTTTTGATGCCTTCAGTGTGAATCTACAATTTCCATAGTCATGAAAATAAAGAAAACTCTTTGAATGAGAAGGTGTGTCCAAACTTTTGGTCTGTACTGTATATACTAAACAAACATCAATTTGCTATGCCAAAGCTAAAATAACTATATAACATTCAGGTTAACCCCATTCTCAGGGTTGCCTGCCATTGTATGTTATGCATTTGATCTTATTGTAGTGTTCAGTATTAGTCAGGATTACCTTCCCTTTAGTGTAGGCTCCATGACTAATGAAAACCACATTCAAACTTCCACTTTTGAACATTTGAAACTTTCTAAGGTAGAAGTAAGGTCAGTGTTTTATCCTAACAACTCATTTCAAACTGAAGCTAGCTCGGGTATGAGCTCTTCTTGTTGGTGGATGGTCCAGCTGAAGTGCAATTGGAAGTGTTGTATTACATGCTGGCCATAATAATGAATAGCCATTCAAGTAATGACCAGTCCACCGGAACCATAGCAGCTGTTTGAGTAGAGCTCTCCTCTGGCTTATAGACAGAGTACCTGAGAATATCTCCTAATGATTGCTCCCTAGACAAAACAAGCTATTCTAAGTACTGAAAGGTATTTGTGAATATATTTATTATAAAATAATATTTAAGTATTTAAATTTTTTTAATTCCTGGATAACTCCTTTAAGGATAATTAGCTTGCAATTAACTTTGCTACATTGGGAAGATCATACACTGCAAATGCAGGCAAAGTCAGCCCAACCTGCACGTTGCCATGGTTTTCAAATTGTAATGGTCGTGTGGTTTTGCAGCACAACTCTTAAAGGGGTTGTCCAGAGGTACAAACACATGGCTGCTTTGTTACAAGAACAAAGCCACATATGAGTTGTGTCTAGTATTCAGGGCTGGTGCAAAGATTTTTGCCACCCTAGGCAAAAGCTAATTTTGCCGCCCCCTTGACTCCACCCATTGACCACACCCCTTTACCCGCCCCTTTTTCAGCCACTTATTGCATGTAACATTTAACTATGGTCGTGTACCCTGTGCCAGTCTATGGTCATGTACCCTGTGCCAGTCTGACTATGGTCGCGTACCCTGTGCCAGTCTGACTATGGTCATGTATATATAATATCCAGCCATTGTCTGCCACCTAGTACCATCCCAGTGATGCCAATCACTCTGCGCTGTTCAGCAGGTTGGCACACCAAACACGAGCAGTGCCACCTATTCACTGCCAGGCGCCATTCAGCCACTGTCGGAAATCCTGTGCCACCAGGGCAACATAAAACAGTATGCTGCCTTGTGCCCTCTGCCAGTCTGGCACTGTCCTGCACCCTGTACCATTCATAGCCCTTTAGACAGTCTGTGCCACCTATTAGGCTCCATGTGACACTGCTGGGCACCCTGCAGAATCTATGGCCCCTAGTCAAGCAGCAGGTGTGCCCTGACCCCTGTACACAAGTGTGTGCCACTCTGCTGCCAGTCACTGTCCTGCAGCCTCTGACACCCTAGTGCAGGTTGTCAGAGTGCGGTTGCCAGGGGTGCTCACCAGGTTCTGCTCCTCGCTGTGCTCCAGGTCCACATTGCCTTGGCTCTTGCCAAGATCATGTGTCTTCGTCGCTTGATCCCGCGAAACCCACCTCTGGAGGTCACTGGTCTCGCAGGATTGTGCGCCTGAAGTCAAGGATTTTTGCCAACACAAGAAAATTTACATTTTGGCGCCCCCCCCCCCCCCATCATTTCACATTTCTGCCCCTCATGATTCATGTCCATTTTCTGCCCCCCCCATGTGCTAATATCATAGTGCCATTCTCTCCCCCTGCCCCCTAATGTGCCAGTATCAAGTGCCTCTCTCCTCCCCCCTCCATGTGCCAGTATGATGGCGCCAATAGCCCCTCATCATTTCACATTTCAGTATCATTTCACATTTCTGCCTCTCATGATTCATGTCCATTTTCTGCCCCTCATGATTCATGTCCATTTCTTCCTCTCTGTGCTTCATGTCTCCTCATGAACTCCATTCCTATTCTTCAGCTGATGATCATATCATCTATATTCAGGATCATAATCCCTGACAGAGCAGTGAGATGGATGAGGCAGCTCTTTACCTTAGTGATGTGAAGTAACTTGTCCTGCTGTGTGATTAGGACAGGTATTGTGTGTATTAATAGGATGCCAGCCATTTTCTTTTCCCTGATTGCTCCCTAGACAAAACAAGCTATTATAACTAATGAAAGGTATTTGTGAATATATGTATAATAATAAAGTAATATTTAAAGGGAACCTGTCACCGGGATTTTGTGCATAGAGCTGAGGACATGGGTTGCTAGATGGCCGCTAGGATATCCGCAATACCCAGTCCCCATAGCTCTGTGTGCTTTCATTGTGTAAATAAAATCGATTTGATACATATGAAAATGAACCTGAGATTTTTTTTTACACAATAAAAGCACACAGAGGACTGGGTATTGCGAATATGCTAGCGGCTATCTAGCAACCCATTTTCTCAGCTCTATGCACAAAATCCTGGTCACAGGTTCCATTTAAGTATTTTCATTTACTTAATTCCCGGAGAACTCCTTTAAAGAACTTCAATCATTGTTGTACCCTTGTTTATAATTTTTTATGATTCTCTAGGTACTGGTACAGTGCCAAGTGACTGGCACAATGAAAATGTGGTGCCCATATTCAAAAAAGGACCTAGGTCCTCCACAGGTAATTATACACCAGTTAGTTGAATATGGGAAAAATGTTTGAATGACTCTTAAAGGACTATATACAGGAGTATGTGACTGTTATAACTGATAGCCAACACAGGTTTACTAAGGACAGAAGTTGCCAGATTACTCTGTTTTCTTTTTAGGAGGGAAGTAGAAACCTGGACAAAGGGGCAGTTATGGATGTAGTGTTTAGTAAGGTCTATAAGCTTGGAAAGCATCGTTTGTAATTGGATTGAAAACTGGCTGAAAAACCATATCCAGAGAGTTGTGGTCAATGATTCCTATTCAGAATGGTCCCAGGTTATAAGTAGTGTATAAGTGATGTGTCCTCTATTATTTAATTTTATTATTAATGATATCGAGGATGGGATTAATAGCACCACTTCTGTTTTTGTAGATGACACCAAGATATGTAGTACTATACAGACTATGAAAGATGTCCATAAAATACAAGCTGACTTGGACACTCTGAAAGTTTGGGCATCGACTTGGCAAATGAGGTTCAATGTGGAGAAATGTTCTGCATCTTGGTAGTAATAATCTCTGTGTTTCATATGTCCTAGGGGAGCTAACACTGAGAGAGTCACTTGTAGAGAAGGATTTGGGTGTCCTTGTAGATGGTAGAATAAATAACAGTATACAATGTCAATCAGCTGCTTCTAAGGCTACTTTCACACTAGCGTTCGATCGGATCCGTTCTGAACGGATCCGATCATAATAATGCAGACGGAGGCTCCGTTCAGAACGGATCCGTTTGCATTATTTTAGCATATAAAAGCTAAGTGTGAAAATAGCCTCGTACGGATCCGTCCAGACTTTCAATGTAAAGTCAATGGGGGACGGATCCGCCTGAAGATTGAGCCATATTGTGGCATCTTCAAACGGATCCGTCCCCATTGACTTACATTGTAAGTCTGGACGGATCCGCACGCCTCTGCACGGCCAGGCGGACACCCGAACGCTGCAAGCAGCGTTCAGCTGTCCGCCTGTCCGTGCGGAGGCGAGCGGAGCGGAGGCTGAACGCCGCCAGACTGATGCAGTCTGAGCGGATCCGCATCCATTCAGACTGCATCAGGGCTGGACGGAAGCGTTCGGGTCCGCTCGTGAGCCCCTTCAAACGGAGCTCACGAGCAGACCGACGAACGCTAGTGTGAAAGTAGCCTAAGGCTAGCAAGTATTGTCATGTATTAAGAGAGGCATGGACTCGCGGGGCAGGGATGTAATATTACCACTTTACAAAGCTTTGGTGTGACCTCATCTGGAATATGCAGTTCAGTTCTGGGCACCAATCCATAGAAAGGATGCTCTGGAGCTGGAGAGAGTACAAAGGAGAGCGAATAAACTAATAAGGATCATGGAGGGTTTTAGATTTAAAGAATGACATTTATTTAGTCTTGAGAGGAGACGTCTAAGGGGGGACATGATTAACCTATATAAACTAGAGAAGAAAAAGTTCATTCTCCAGAGGCAACAAGGATTCTTTACTGTAAGAACTGTAAATCTGTGGAATCTTCTACCTCAGGTCATGGTCACAGGCGGAACAGTGGACAGTTTTAAAAAGAGCTTAAAAGTAAATGACATTAATGCTTATGAAAATGTGCAGAAATCTGGGTTTCATTGCTATTTTCCTAAAATTTGTGTCCCCTCTTATCCCTCGGTTGAACTTGGTGGATTTATGTCTTTTTTCACCTGTACTAACTGTGTGTCAAGCTCTTACAGGCGAGCTTAAGGAAAACAGCAAGGAGGAAAACCCACTGGCAGGTAGCAGCCAGGAACGGGGTACCCAAGCACAATCCCAGAGTAGTCAGGCAAAATCCAAGGTTAAGTCGGAATGCACAGGGACAGAAACAGAGGTTGGTCAAAGTTGGTACACAGAAAGTCAGTAGGGAACAGCGAACAAAATGCCAAGGAAGCTTCATATGTCTCACCATAAGGTGGAATAACTCAGCATGGCTGGGGTGTCCATGGTTCTGCCAGGCCGAAGGGAGGACCGTATCCCACCCACACCCTCCGACCCTGGGGGGAGATGACGTCCCCGGCTTCCTGACTCTATATTACATAGCTGCTTATGGTAAGACCAAATGGTCATGGCTGTGGTGCAGCTGTCCACATGTTATTTTCCATAAGACCATTGGCTGCTGCAAGTGGATATGACCTGCCATATGCTGCCAGCGGGACTGTGGCTCCACTATTTGTCTTTACCCTTCCAAGAGCTGCTAATATCTTAGCAATAACATTAACCAGGTCTAGCTGTATACACATATAAGCCATATTAGCAACCTAGGATAGGTCTTAGCTGACCAGCTACAATGTTAGGCTACTTTCACACCTGCGTTCGGTGCGGATCCGTCTTGTATTTGCACAGACGGATTCACACCGATAATTCAAACGCTTGTATCCGTTCATAACGGATCCATTTGCATTATTCATAAAGAAAAAAGTCTAAGTCAAAACGGATCCGTCCTGACTTACATTGAAAGTCAATGGGGGACGGATCAGTTTTCTATTGTGCCATATTGTGTCAGTGAAAACAGATACGTCCCCATTTGACTTACATTGTAAGTCAGGATGGATTTGTTTGGCTCTGCATCATCATACGGACATCAAAACGCTGCAAGCAGCGTTTTGGTGTCCAGCTCCAGAGCGGAATGGAGGCTGAACGGTTCCAAACTGATGCATTCTGAACGGATCCTTATCCATTCAGAATGCATTGGGGCTGAACTGATCCGTTTTGGGCTGTTTGTGAGATCCCTGAAAAACTGATCTCACAAGTGGACCCAGAAACACCAGTGTGAAAGTAGCCTTAATGATATGCAAATTATAGAAAATCAAGTATGAGACCATGCGTATAAATACATTCACTTACAGGCCTTGTCATGCTATCAATGAGGTTATTAATGGTTGTCTGAGGAGTCATGCTGAATGCACTTGGGTATGCAAATCATCAAGATTCGCTGCTGGCAGCTCCCTTTGCAATTGACAACCAATGACATTCCAGATGTGCTGGATGGGAAATCCGGAGACACTGCAGGCCATAGTAGCACATTTAGGTCATGCAAACTGCTCATAGTAATGTGGCAACACAGAGCCTGGTGTTGTCCTGTTGAAAAACTGTTCCTGGGACACTGGAGAAATGACCATACCACTGGTAACTCCACCAAGTCATTGTAACACCGAGCTGTTAGGGTACCTTTAATGAAGACTAGAAGAGTCCAGCTAACATTCATTTTGCAATGCCAGGAGTAGAGCCAGTGTGACATTCCCTTGAGAAGGGCTTTTCATGGTGTTTCCCAATCTAGACCAATCTTCTGCTATCACTGTATCTGACACCAAAGCGGGACTCATCGTTAAAGAGGATAGACCTCCATTCCAGCCTCCATTGCCTTCTTGCAGTGCACAATGATAGCCTTTGAGAATGGTGGCGTGAGGTCATTGAAACACCTGTAGCTGGACATCTGACTTGTATTAATGTCATGCAAATGCCTTTTGATGGTTTGTGTAGACACTGTTTGCCGCCCTAGGCTTGTATACGATGTCCAATTTTAGTTGCAGTACAGAATGGATCACTATGCATCATTCTTCCAATGAGACAATCTGTCCTTGCAGAAGTTCGCCTATCGTTCCAGTTCTCCCAACCACCTGGATACACAACATTGAACAGTGCTGACATCTTGGCCTAGGCACGTAATGGTCTGCTAGAGTGACAAACTGGGTCTCTGGGTTCAAGGATTCTGTCCCTCTCAGTTTGCGATAAATGGCACATTGATGAACTGACACAATCATCCCACATGACATAATCCGATTTTTGAGGTTTCATGGGACTAAAAAACTTTGATTTCAATCTGGCTTTTATGTCCCCCTCACATGCCACAGATTGGAGCGAGTTGCTTAGAAATTTGAACATTTGCAGATCCTTGCAGATTTTTAATAGATACATTTCATTGGCTTTTTTTTTTAACATCCCTACCCCTTTAATTTCATTAACATCGTTATTCATGTTTTGATATCTACCGTATTTTTCGCCCTATAAGACACACCCCCCCAAAGTGGGGGTAAAATGGCAGTGCATCTTATGGGGTGAATGCTGAAGTTTACACTGATACACTGCCGACCGCATGCTGCACAGCGCAGTCAGTGGGTGTATCAGTAGGGATGGAGGAGGGGCTGCGAGGCGGCATCTAGTTTTGAATGGCAGCGGGGCCCGGTAAAGTCACTGTATTCCATTGCACCGGGCCCCGCTCACTGTAGTAATCCTATCTATAACTGTAGGCATTGTTTAACTATAATAATCTTCAATACAATCCATGGATCTTCACTTACTAACGTCCGTATCAGGCAGGAGGCCGGGCGGGCAGGCGCCCACTTTATGAATGAAGCAGGCGCCGCGGGTGCGTGACGTAGTGAGTTACGCTGCCAGTGCCCGCCCGCTTGCCCTCCTGCCTGATACGGACGTTAGTAAGTGAAGATTAATGGATTGTATTGAAGATTATTATAGTTAAACAATGCCTACAGTTATAGATAGGATTACTACAGTGAGCAGGGCCGGTGCAATTGGCCCCGCTGCCATTACAAAACTAGATGCCGGTCCCCACCCCCTGTATTGGGGGTCATTCATACTACACAGGGACAATGTAATGGGGGGGATCTGTGGATGACATAAGATGCTATATGTGTCATCCACAGATCCCCCATAACAGTGCCATCCACAAGTGCCATTTATTTTATTGAGTAATAATATTTAACAATAATATAATGTATTTAGTGCATTTATTTCACAGTCTATTAGGGTAATAATTCTGACTCACTTTGCATATTGCACTTACTAACTAATAGATGTAGTTTATAGGTAGAATATTTAGCACTTTAATTCAAATAGCACCTCACTTAGCTCACTTTCCTTCTTTTGATATTTTATTATTAATGTAGATATTTCTACTATACAGTCTACCTATTCTTCTTGTGATAATAATTAATTTATCCTCTATTGATTTATATCTACATTCATAGCAATATAAATGTAGGATTTTTTAAATCTCAGTATTAGGGTCCATTCACACGTCTGTTGTTTGTTTCCTGATCTGTTCCGTTTTTTGCTGAACAGATCTGGACCAGATCTGGACCCATTCATTTTCAATGGGTCCTGAAAAAAAACGGACAGCACAATGTCAGAATTTTTTTCAGGACCCATTGAAAATGAATGGGTCCAGATCTGGTCCAGATCTGTTCAGCAAAAAACGGAACAGATCAGGAAAGAAACAACGGACGTGTGAATGGACCCTTAAGGTCATGTGCGCATGGTGATCACGGCGGCTACAGCTCTTTTGCCTGTTGCCAAGGAGATAAGATGCCGTCAATGTCAACCTAGGTCACTTCGGTGCGGTAGGTTGCCCTTGCCGGTGTTGATCTCAGGAAGTGGCTATGACATGGCCGGTGGTGATTAGTGTTGATCACAAATATTCGAATTTCGAATTTTTATCGCGAATATAGGTACTTCAAAAATTCATTAATATTTCGAATATAGTTATATATATTCGTAATTTCGAATATACATTTATTTATTTTTTATCCGTACACATGATCCTTCCCTGTTTCTAGCTTGTGGGCCAATGAGAAGGCTGCAGTATATTTGACTTTAGGAGTAGTGTTGTTTGCGAATTTTTGTAATGCGAATTTTCGTAATGAAAACTTTTATTGCGAATTTTTCAACTTACAACTATTAGACAAAGAAGATTATAGCACTATATTATCTAAATTGCTCTATATTCGTTTTTTTCGAATATTCGCGATATTGCTACATATTTTTGTTTTAGAATATTACGAATATTTGAAAAAACTAAGTTATAGCAATAGAGCGAATATTCGAAGAAAACAAAAACAAATATAGAGCAATTTAGCTAATATAGTGCTATAATCTTCTTTGTCTAATAGTTGTAAGTTGAAAAATTCGCAATAAAAATGTGCATTACAAAAATTTGCATATTACACGATCATTACCTTGCCGATTTTTTTAGTAAAAAAATCGTAGAATATAACGAATATTCGAATTACCGAATATTTGACGAATATTCTACAAAATATTCACAATATATCACGAATTCGAATATGACCCCTGCCGTTCATCACTAGTGGTGATGCGCCAATAAGGTGAGAGCAGTGCATGATAGTCACATGTAGCAGTCCTTAGCATGTAATAGGCTGATCTATCGCTTAAAATCTATCCCGGCATTCCCCAAAGCCTCTCCTCCTGAAGAAGCAGTAACGCGAAACTCGCGTTGAGGGGAAGTTGCAATTTTTATTCACCTCATTTAATTCAATGAATAGAAAATCATTTGGCATACTCTCCAACATTGAAGCAGATATTATGGTCAGATAGTGCCACAAATAATTCCTACTGTTCAAGAAGGTGTGCTCCACACGCTTGGCAGCGTTAAGTCAGACGCACTGAGTCACCAATAGTTTAAACTTATCTGTTCCACGTTGGATGGTCATGGTGTACAGAGGTGATGCGGATATCCTCACCGGCGTCCTGCTTATGGCAGCTGCAATGTGAGTGTGTCGGTGGTTCATTTAAAACACCGCGCCACTCCGCCCATCAGCCGCCCACTTACGCCTCTTTCTCGCATCACGTGATCCGGTCACATGTGAAGACTTGTGATATTCTTCCGGTCACGTGATTCGGCGGTTCCACAAAGTACACAGGATAGCGATCCCCTGTGAGTACCTAGCAACCGCTACAACAAGGTGACGTGCAGAGTGGGCGGGATGATCGCATTACATTCGACTCAAATATTGGGCGCAGTATTGAATCCAAAGCAACGCTCCTATAAATTACCTGTAAGTGGCACTTGCAAGGTCCACAAGTACCAGACAGGTGTAACAGAGCTTGCATAGCCCGTATTTCTATTCTATAGCGTAAAGATAATTACAAAGTGTGGCAACCTAGTCTACAAGAGCAGACTCAAGAACCCAAGTAGTGGGTAATTCTCAGATGTATAATAGTGACGACTCATATCCATAGTGAAGGGACACTAGATGGTTATGGTTATCCCGAGGACTAAGATGGGAAGGATGATGATCTATCAAGGGTCAATGTAACAGCTAAGGGTCCATTCACACGTCCGTTGTTTCTTTCCTGATCTGTTCCGTTTTTTGCTGAACAGATCTGGACCAGATCTGGACCCATTCATTTTCAATGGGTCCTGAAAAAAAATCTGACATTGTGCTGTCCGTTTTTTTTCAGGACCCATTGAAAATGAATGGGTCCAGATCTGGTCCAGATCTGTTCAGCAAAAAACGGAACAGATCAGGAAACAAACAACGGACGTGTGAATGGACCCTAAAGGATAGCTGTTCGTTGAGCCCCCTGGGGAATACAGTGTTGAGTTGAAAGAGCCACCAGGTTTCTTTCTGGAGGACCCTCCTATCCCAGTCTCCTCCTCGTACTAGAGACAGACCTAGGGACACCTAGGGCTTGAGACCCAGCATTGTGTCCTTCCGTCTGTTTTTCCTCTCACTCTATCTATATCACTGTCCCTTCACTAGGTCCCTTCCTCACCTTTAGCTATACTGCTATTTAACATACTTAGGCTACTTTCACACTTGCGGCAGGACGGATCCGTCAGGCTGTTCACCATGTCGGATCCATCCTGCGGCTATTTCGCCGTGCCGCCGGACAGCCGCTCCGTCCCCATTGACTATAATGGGGATGGAGCGGAGCTCCAGCGCAGCACGGCGGTGCACGGCGAGAGGCGCCGGACTAAAAAGCCTGACATGCAGTAAAAGCCTGACATACGTTGATTCAAATTTTCACGGTGTCAACAAATCCCAAAGAAGTTGGGACAAGTAGCAATAAGAGGCTGGAAAAAGTAAATTTGAGCATAACGAAGAGCTGGAAGACCAATTAACACTAATTAGGTCAATTTGGCAACATGATTGGGTATAAAAAGAGCTTCTCAGAGTGGCAGTGTCTCTCAGAAGCCAAGATGGGTAGAGGATCACCAATTCCCACAATGTTGCGCAGAAAGATAGTGGAGCAATATCAGAAAGGTGTTACCCAGCGGAAAATTGCAAAGACTTTGCATCTATCATCATCAACTGTGCATAACATCATCCGAAGATTCAGAGAATCTGGAACAATCTCTGTGCGTAAGGGTCAAGGCCGTAAAACCATACTGGATGCCCGTGATCTCCGGGCCCTTAAACGACACTGCACCACAAACAGGAATGCTACTGTAAAGGAAATCACAGAATGGGCTCAGGAATACTTCCAGAAACCATTGTCAGTGAACACAATCCACCGTGCCATCCGCCGTTGCCAGCTGAAACTCTACAGTGCAAAGAAGAAGCCATTTCTAAGCAAGATCCACAAGCTCAGGCGTTTTCACTGGGCCAGGGATCATTTAAAATGGAGTGTGGCAAAATGGAAGACTGTTCTGTGGTCAGACGAGTCACGATTCGAAGTTCTTTTTGGAAATCTGGGACTCCATGTCATCCGGACCAAAGAGGACAAGGACAACCCAAGTTGTTATCAACGCTCAGTTCAGAAGCCTGCATCTCTGATGGTATGGGGTTGCATGAGTGCGTATGGCATGGGCAGCTTGCATGTCTGGAAAGGCACCATCAATGCAGAAAAAAATATTCAGGTTCTAGAACAACATATGCTCCCATCCAGACGTCATCTCTTTCAGGGAAGACCCTGCATTTTTCAACAAGATAATGCCAGACCACATTCTGCATCAATCACAACATCATGGCTGCGTAGGAGAAGGATCCGGGTACTGAAATGGCCAGTCTGCAGTCCAGATCTTTCACCTATAGAGAACATTTGGCGCATCATAAAGAGGAAGGGCAACAAAGAAGGCCCAAGACGATTGAACAGTTAGAGGCCTGTATTAGACAAGAATAGGAGAGCATTCCTATTTCTAAACTTGAGAAACTGGTCTCCTCGGTCCCCAGACGTCTGTTGAGTGTTGTAAGAAGAAGGGGAGATGCCACAAAGTGGTGAAAATGGCCTTGTCCCAACTTTTTGGGGATTTGTTGACACCATGAAATTCTGATTCAACATATTTTTCCCTTAAAATGGTACATTTTCTCAGTTTAAACTTTTGTTCCGTGATTTATGTTCTATTCTGAATAAAATATTAGAAGTTGGCACCTCCACATCATTGCATTCAGTTTTTATTCACGATTTGTATAGTGTCCCAACTTTTTGGAATCCGGTTTGTATTATTTATTATTAAAGCGCCATTCATTCCATAGCGCTGTACATATGAGAAGAGGTATACATACATAATACAGACAATTACACTAATCATAAACAAAACGTGTTACAAAATGGTACAGCAATCTACATGGTATGGGAGAAGGACACAGTAGGTGCGGGTGAAGTTGGTCAATGCAGGTGATGCAGTTACCGCATTGTGGACATAATATATTCATATGTATAATTATATATATAAAAATAAAAAAATGGGACGAGCTGTAGTTTTTACTATTTTTGCATACATACACCTTTTTGATTGTTTTTTATTCAGTAGTAAAGCTCACCATAATGCCTCCCAGTAGTAATAATTCTCCTTAGACCTCATGCACACAACCGTTTTTTTTTTTTGCGGTCAGCAAAAACGGGTACCGTAGTTCCGTGATCCGTGTCCGTTTTTTCTTCCGTGGGTCTTCCTTGATTTTTGGTGGATCCACGGACATGAAGGAAAAAGTCGTTTTGGTGTCTGCTTGGCCGTGCGGAGCTAAACTGATCCGTCCTGACTTACGATGCAAGTCAATGGGGACGGATCCGTTTAACGTTGACACAATATGGTGCAATTGCAAACGGATCCATCCCCCATTGACTTTCAATGTAAAGTCAGGGTATATACTTGAAGCATCCCCATCACCATGGGAACGCCTCTATGTTAGAATATACCATCGGATTTGAGTTAGATCGTGATAATGGTGATGGGGACGCTTCAAGTTAGAATATACTAAGAACTGTGTACATCACTGCCCCCTGCTGCCTGGCAGCACCCGATCTCTTACAGGGGGCTGTGATCCGCACAATTAACCCCTCAGGTGCGGCACCTGAGGGGTTAATTGTGCATATCATAGCCCCCTGTAAGAGATCAGGGGATACCAGGCAGCAGGGGGCAGACCCCCTCCCTCCCCTGTATTAATTTCATTGGTGGCCAGTGCGGCCCCCCCCGACCCCCCCTCCCCTGTATTAATTTCATTGGTGGCCAGTGCGGCCCCCACCCGGCTCCCCCTCCCCTGTATTAATTTCATTGGTGGCCAGTGCGGCCTCCCCTCTCCCCCTCATCATTGGTGGCAGAGGAGAGTTCCGATCGGAGTCCCAGTTTAATCGCTGGGGCTCTGATCGGTAACCATGGCAATCAGGAAGCTACTGCAGTCCTGGTTGCCATGGTTACTTAGCAATATTAGAAACATTATACTTACCTGCTGCGATGTCTGTGACCGGCTGGGCGCTCCTCCTACTGTTAAATGACAGGTCTGTGCTTTAAGCAATGCGCCGCACAGACCTGTCACTTACCAGTAGGAGGAGCTCCCGGCCGCTCACAGACAGCGCAGCAGGTAAGTATAAAGTATAATGCTTCTAATATTGCTAAGTAACCATAGCAACCAGGACTGCAGTAGCGTCCTGGTTGCCATGGTTACCAATCGGAGCCCCAGCGATTAAACTGGGACTCCGATCGGAACTCTCCGCTGCCACCAATGATGGGGGGGGGGGAGAGGGGGGCCGCACTGGCCACCAATTAAATTAATACAGGGGAGGGGGAGCCGAGGGGGGGTGCGCACTAGCCACCAATGAAATTAATACAGTAGAGGGAGGGGGGGGCCGCACTGGCCACCAATGAAATTAATACAGTAGAGGAAGGGAGGGGGGGCCGGGGGGTCCACACTGGCCACCAATGAATCTAATACAGGGGAGGGAGGGAGGGGGTCTACCCCCTGCTGTCTAGCAGCCCCTGATCTCTTACAGGGGGCTATGCGGCACCTGAGGGGTTAATTGTGCTGATCACAGCCCCCTGTAAGAGATTGGGTGCTGCCAGGCAGCAGGGGGCAGTCATGTACACAGTTCGTAGTATATTCTAACTTGAAGCGTCCCCATCACCATGGGAACGCCTCTGTGTTAGAATATACTGTCGGATCTGAGTTTTCACGAAGTGAAAACTTAGATCTGAAAAAGCTTTTATGCAGACGAATCTTCAGATCCGTCTGTATGAAAGTAGCCTACGGACACGGATCACTGATGCGGATGACAATCTTGTGTGCATCCTCATATTTTTTTGACGGACAGGAAACACGGATCACGGCCGCGGATGAACAACAGTGCATCTTCCGAGTTTTCAACGGACCCATTGAAAGTCAATGGGTCTGCAGAAAATCACGGAAAACGGAACAACGGCCACGGATGCACACAACAGTTGTGTGCATGAGGCCTTATAATGTGACTAGAAAAATTCCCCCTAATGTGTGACGCTGCCCGGCTCAGGTGGCACAACAATGATGACATAATTGCGACGCCTGAGCCGGCCTCTAATAGGCTTCAGGAACGGGGAAGGGAGATGCCTCACCCCTGCCCCCCCACAGCATCCAACTGTATAGCTGTCCTGAGGATGGCAGTATAGATGAATGTAGAGAGATGAACGCTTCCTCAATGGAAGCACTGATTTCCCATCGCCCTGCTGCCACCGCTGCTCCCCACTTATCTCCAGGGCCGAGGCGCCCAAGGCGATCAGCTCACCTCACCTATTTGGTGGTATGGCCCGTGTGCCCCCAAAGAACAGTGGGCCCCGGCACTTGCCTGGGTATTCAAGGTGCTGACACTGGCCCTGCTTACAGCTTGTACTTCTTGTGTTGCAAAGTTGAGGACTCTCTCTCTGTATATATATATTTATCTAATTTTATATTTTATCCTGGAAATACCCGGGGTCTTTTATTAAGACCAGCATTTTGGATGCCAATCTTATTAAGTCCCTGCACTGGAACTGCCAAAATTATGTTCAGGCACCGGCCTCTACATAACTTCGCCGTATCCAGCGCCGGTCTAAGTGTAAGCCAGCTTCCCTGCTAGCTTACATTTAGACCATTTTCTATGCCTAAACAGGTGTAGGAATGGCCTGTCCCCTTCCGCTGCCACTTCCACTTTTTTAGACCTGGTGTAAGCAGTGAAATATCGCAGATTGCGGCGCAAATAACCTTTGGGCCGCAATGTCCACCAGAAATACGTGTAATATAGACATATTTATAATTATAAATGACCCCCATCGAGTTTCATCAGAAAATGTGTTGTGGTGTAGTTTGCTCATAGCCACATGAGCCCTCACACTCGAAATAGCAGCTATTAGCCCGTAGCCACTAATACTACTTGATCTAAAGGGAGAAGATTGAGAAACAAAAAGCTATTTAGGTACAGGTAGTGATCATTCCCATTACCTGTGCTGACAGATCCTATATACATGGCTCAGCAGTGCACACCCCAGTGACTCCAGTACAGGAAACCTTATGATCATGGCTCGTGTAGTCTACTATAGCAATGATGTATCTCTTGCTGATCTTTACAGATGTAAATGTACACATAAATGAGGAGTTTATTTGCACAGAATAGAAGGGAACGCACTGCAGGACTATAAAAAATGAAGTGTTGAGCTGTAAATCCCTGGCAGAGCGGTGATGATCTGTTTCACTAGACACTTGTAAAACACGCCTGATGATTGCGACTCTCAGGAAATGATCAGTCACAGTTTGGTGGCTCACACTCAGCTCTGAGGGTCTGTCACCTTATTCTTCATCTTCGTGAGACACTCAATAATATAATTGGTGAGGGATTGGAAAGAAGAGGGTTTTATGAAAGAGCAGGCAGCCAGCAGAGATCACCGAACCATAAATTAACTTGTCAACCATAACCAAAACCTATTTCTCAACCCTTCATTGCTTTGTCATTATGTCACTTATAACCAGCTCATTGCCCGTGTGTGATTGTGAACTGAGAGAGAAGTAGGAAATATATCACCATTAAAACTGAGCCGGGATGCACAATGAACTGAATGTGAATACAGACCTGTCCCTCCTACATGAAGGATAGTATTTGCCGGAGCAGAAATGGAACCATTCCAAGTCAATGCACACAGATGGATAACACCTTTACATCTGATTTGCCTAAATCAGATTATTATTAGAAAATACTATTTGTCTCTGAACCTGACGAGTATTTGTCAGGTCTGACTCTTTACCTAGATTACTGTATTTTTACAGAACTCTTTAGCAACTGCTTGCCTGCAAGATCTGCTCTTTTATGAAGATCTGGGCCATCAGCACAGGATTCTAGGCTTCTGATATGGTTAAAACTTCGGGCAGAATGGCAATATAGATGCAGAAGGAGTGCAACAGGTTATAAAACTATCTTTACATAGCATTCTGGTGTATTTTGTAGAGACTCAGAGGGGGTGGTTGTTACTTAAAAGGTTATAAACACCTTTGGGGGCAATTTTCAAGTTCACACTGAACCCGTCAGGTTGCTGCTCTGACGGCTGGATATATAGCCCTTTCCTCAGAACTCCTGACAGCTTATAAACACCCATTATAGCTAAATTCTGATGGGACATGGCTTAATTGAATGTTTATGAGCTGTTAGGCATAGGGACTATACATCGAGCCATCAGAGCAGCAACCTGATGGGTTCAATGTTGAACTGAATGCAAGATATAATGCAATCCCCAGAGGAAAAGAGCGCAGTATGGCAAAACACATTTCAGCGCTGTAGTAATATGTGGTAAAATCTTTATTAAAGTATGTCGGTCGAAAAACCTAATTTATTCTGCGGTCAGCGTTGCAGTTATATGCGGTAAAATATTTAGTGATGTATCTTGATGAACTTTGCGACTCCTCCGGGCTCAAAGCTATCATGATGCTTTGTCTTGTCATTGTCTGTAGCTACTAGAAGCCTGTTCATGCCAGGCAGGTTTCCCCAGAAATATCTTGGTCGATCGACACTCTGTCATTGTGCCATTCTGTGGCTTGCTCATGCTGCTGCTACCACCACACTCTGTCATTGTGCCACTCTATGGTCTCCTCCTGATGCTGCTGCTGCCACCTCCGGACTTGGTCATTGTGCCACTCTGCGGCCTACTCATGCTGCTGCCACCTCTAGACTCGGTCATTGTGCCACTCTGTGGCCTACTCATTCTGCTGCCACCTCCAGACTCTGTGGTTGTGCCACTCTGTGGCCTACTCATGCTGCTGCCACCTCCAGACTCGGTCATTGTGCTACTCTGTGGCCTCCTCCTGATGCTGCTGCTGCCACCTCTAGACTCTGTCATTGTGCCACTCTGTGGCCTACTCATGCTGCTGCCACCTCCAGACTCTGGCGTTGTGCAACTCTGTGGCCTACTCATGCTGCTGCCAACCCCAGACTTGGTCATTGTGCCACTCTGTGGCCTCCTCCTGATGCTGCTGCTGCCACCTCCAGACTTGGTGCTTTGTCTTGTCATTGTCTGTAGCTACTAGAAGCCTGTTCATGCCAGGCAGGTTCCCCCAGAAATATCTTGGTCGATCGACACTCTGTCATTGTGCCATTCTGTGGCTTGCTCATGCTGCTGCTACCACCACACTCTGTCATTGTGCCACTCTATGGTCTCCTCCTGATGCTGCTGCTGCCACCTCCGGACTTGGTCATTGTGCCACTCTGCGGCCTACTCATGCTGCTGCCACCTCTAGACTCGGTCATTGTGCCACTCTGTGGCCTACTCATGCTGCTGCCACCTCCAGACTCTGTGGTTGTGCCACTCTGTGGCCTACTCATGCTGCTGCCACCTCCAGACTCGGTCATTGTGCTACTCTGTGGCCTCCTCCTGATGCTGCTGCTGCCACCTCTAGACTCTGTCATTGTGCCACTCTGTGGCCTACTCATGCTGCTGCCACCTCCAGACTCTGGCGTTGTGCAACTCTGTGGCCTACTCATGCTGCTGCCAACCCCAGACTTGGTCAGTGTGTCACTCTGTGGCCTCCTCCTGATGCTGCCACCTCCAGACTTGGTGATTGTTCCACTCTGTGGCCTACCCGTGCTGCTGCCACCTCCAGACTCAATCATTTTGCCATTCTGTGGCCTCCTCCTGATGATGCTGCTGCCACCTCCACACTCTTTCTTTGTGCCACTCTGTGGCCTGCTCATGCTGCTGCCACCTCCAGACTCGGTCATTGTGCCACTCTGTGGCCTCCTCCTGATGCTGCTGCTGCCACCTCCAGATTCTGTCATTGTGCCGCTCTGCGGCCTACTCATACTGCTGCCACTTCTAGACCCTGTCATTGGGCCACTCTGTGGTCTCCTCATGCTGTTTCCACCTCACCTCTATGTCATAGGCCCACTCTGTGGACTTCTCATGCTGTTCCCACCCTTCACCATTTTATGACTGATCCACTATTTTGGCTTTTGGCCTGGCTGACATCATTATTTATTTGACACTTCTGATCTGTCAGAAGGAAGGAAAAATGAGACGCACAATGGATCCTGTCTTTCTAGCAGCTTCAAGGCCTGTATGGTCCCATCAGAATTGACTTATGAATTGGTAGCCATTAGCAGGAGTGGATAGAAAAGACATGTAGACATGTAAATATTAGGTTCATGTGTCATCTCTGTTGAGATGCACTCCTGCACTCCTGTTTTTTTGGGCATTAGCAATACTGATGGACTACTGACCAAATGCTGACCGAGTCTGCTCCACAGACAGGATTCGTTTTTTTGGGGGTTATTGTTCTGACAGATCAGAGAAAGGGCAAAATAATCATTGACCTCAACATAAACCTACTGCTGTCGGGGAGAGTTCATACTTTAGTTATTTGGTCAGTTTTGGCCCCGTGACTGCCCAAATAAGTGAAGTATGCAGTGATTCTAAGAGCTACACCTGTCATGTGCTTGTCATACGGACTCACAGTATGATTTCACTACCACAGCAGACTCCCTATGTGTGCAAGGCACAGTGTTCTACACCACTATAAAGGCCCTCTGCAGCCCAGAAATAGCCATTTTTTTACGCGATTTGCCGCCAATAAATTCTGATGTAAACAAATTTTTTCAAAAAATTCAGCGAACCGGCCAAATCAAATTTTTCTAAAATTCGCTCATCTCTAGTAGCTTCCTCTCACTTCCTCAGCTAGAGGCTGACTGAGCTAGCGGCGGATCTAAGTCCAACACCTAACTTCCTACAGGGGCAGAGTCAGGATCATTAACCCTGATTGATCCATAGGAATATGCTGGTATGTTACAAAACATGAACAAAATTAATAACATTAGGCAAAAAAACTATTTGCAAGTACCCTATTCTGGGGCACTGTAGATACTCTGTAAGTAGACTGAAACCTAACCCTGTAGAAATAAGATAAGAAAAGAACATTTAAAAAAAAAAAAAAAAATTGACAAAATTATTTTTTAACCCCAAATTTATAAAATGCAGTCATAAAAAAATATATATATATATATATATTTTTTCATGGTAATGCAAACGGATCCGTTCTGAACGGATCTAAGCGTTTGCATTATAGGTGCGGATCCGTCTGTGCAGATACCAGACGGATCCGCACCTAAACGCAGGTGTGAAAGTAGCCTTAGATATATACAGTATATCAAGAGGACACCTCTGTGACCAAAACCTGTCTCCAGAACACAGGTTCCCAACCCACATTCCACCCATCCCAGCAGGGCGTAGAAAGGTTTCTGTGGCTTTCTGCATTCACTTCGATGGAGGTTAGCCAGGCAAGTGTGCTAATGTGTTTCTATGACTCTTAAAGACATGAAAGGAGAGTGCCGTCCCCATGTAAAGTCACCTCTCTATTTATTCTCCACCTGGATGTGTCACTCAGTGACTGCCTCATCAGGTGAGATAGAATCCACATCTATCAGACAATTATTATCTATCCTGTGCCAAAAATGGGAACGGATCCTGTCCTGTGGGATCAGTAAAGCATTTCTCAAAGCAAGTTTTAAGAAAGGATTTCCTGATTTAGGGCTCATGCACACGGCTGTAGCCATTTTTTGGACCGCAAAACATGAATACCGTCTGAGAGCCTGCCACCTTATATTTTACTCCTTCACAAATGTCCAATCCTTGTCCACAAAGTGGACAAGTATAGGACATGTTCTATTTTGTGCGGGGCCATGGAACGGACTTACAGATGCACACAGCACACAGGATCGGATGCGGACCAAAACTAGAGCCATGTGCATTCCTCCTGTGCCGTGCATTGGGGACCACAAATTGCAGTCCCCAATGCATGTGCACTGTCCTTGTAGCCTACATTGGCGCTTGCGGACAATTTCAACTAGAATGGGTCTGCGATCTGTCCGCACCGCAGAAAAAATAGAGCATGTTCTATTTTTTTGGTGGTGTGGATTCACGGACCGAAATACCACAGAAGCGCTACATAGTGCTTTAGTGGCCTTCCGCTCCATGCCTCCGCATCTTCTGGATTGTGGACCTATGTGCATGAGCCCTTAATAGGATGAGATTCGATCCTTGCCTCTAAATATACTGATCCTGTATAGAGCCTAAAGCCTCTTTCACATGTCAGTGAATAGCGGGTGTGTGCTGACTGTGGTCTCTACGGACTGCCTGTCTCTATGTATCCATTGACTTTAGTATATCCACACATCAGTGGTTTCCCATGGCTTTCATGGAAGCATGCTCTATTTTTGTTCATGATTACTGATCCCTCACTCACAATATAGTCTATTGATCCATGAAAACCACTGACAAAACATGGATGCCACCCGTGTTTGGTCCATGGTTTTCATGGATTGTTGCTAAATTATGCCCTGGGAATTAAGTTTCGGCCTAGCAGTGTATGTGGGATATGTATGACACATGGGCAGCAAAAAATGGACATACAGGCCAAACTCGGATTGACTTATACATGTTCTTAGTGTAGCATCCAAACCAGGAGCCCTTTTGCAAATTCCTGTCTGTTCCTAAATTGTGATCCATAATGTGACATTTGCAGGTGTGATCCCTTGTATCACAAAGTTCAATCTTTCAATGTGTATCGTTTCATTAAAAGCCCACACTAATATAGCTTAATGCTACTTTCTATTAGACTTTTACTTGTTAGTAATTTGTTTCTTTGCCTGAAGCTTGTAAGATTTATTTCTTTGCCTGAAGCATGGAAGAGGTATTGGAGCCTTGCCAGTCCAACTTCAGAGTGTGACCTCCTATTGTTGACTGGCCTGTCTCTGAAGTAGGGTTCCCTTCATAACTCTAATGAATCATGCACTGTGTTTGGTCCTTTTCCTCGGCTTCAGGCTATACAAATGCCTTTTGAAGATGTATTCAAGAGTTGACATTTCAGGGTGGTGTTAAACAAGATGATTAATAATTTACGTGGAGATGATGGATGAGCAAGAGAATCTTTGGCTTATTGAGAATGCACGGACTAGAAATGTAGTTCTTCCATTTAAGAACATTTAGATGGACAATGTTCACATTTAGAGGCTGTCCCAGTATATACCAGACAGCACTCGGACAGACTCTGGACCCATTATAGTCAATGGGACAGTTTACATGTGCGATTTTCTGCATAGACCATCAGCAGAGGAAACCACAGCATTCACCATCCAGCTCTGATAATCATGGGAGACTCACTCATTCAAGTGAATGGGTATGTAAGAAGAACGGACAGTACATGGACACCATCCATCTGTGGTCCGTTTAAAAACTTGTCTTTGTTTACCTGCAGGAACATGGAAGCGTGACATATTTTTCCGGGACTTAGATATTGATAAGCTATCTTCAGGATGGCTCATCAATATCAGATTGGTAGGGGTCTAACACCCGGCATTGATCAGTGAGGGTGCTAAGTGCTGAACCCCCACGGATCTGATACTGAAGATCCATCCTGAGGATAAGTCTTCAATATCTAAGTCCTTTAACCCCTGAAGGATCAGGCCGTTTTTTTTTTTTGTTTTTTTTTCTACTGTCCAAAAGCCACAACTTTAAAAAAAAAATTTCATTCACATAGCCATATGAGGGACAAGTTGCACTTTTTAATGGCACTATTTAATTACAATATCATGCGTTGGAAAACGGCAACAAAAATTCTTTGTGGGGTGAAATTGAAATAAAATAACACGGTGGCGCCAAGGTTTTAAGGGTTGTAATATTATGACATTCACTAGGTGCTAAAAATGGCATGAGGTCCTTATTCTGCGGGTCCACATGATTACAGTGATACAAGATGTGTAGAGTTTTTAATATGTTTTACTCCTTTAAAAAATAAAAACTTTTGAAAAAATACATTTCTTTTCATCACCATTTTTTGACATCCATAACTTTTTAATATTTCTGTCTACAGAGCTGTGTGAGGGTTTGTTTTTTGCAGGGCAAACTGTAATTTTTATTGGTACAGTTTGTGATATGTATGGCTATTTTAGTGTTTTTCTTATTTTTAATTTATTTTATTCATTCAGCTCATAATTCAAATAAAGAATGAATCCATAGTTAAGGCTGGTTTGCACCTGAATGTCATGCAGATAAACGGGGACGAACATTCTTATGAAAGCTCGCTCCCGATAATCTTCCCGTCTAAAGGTGTTGCAGGTCACAAAACGTTCGTTCATTTGTTGAAAAAATTGTTCATGCACACACCTAAATTATTGTTTCAGGGCAGCAGATCGTCCTGTCTAAACAGCGATCTACTGCCCACAAACAATACAGCTAAATGAGCACGAGGGATAGCAGTAGCCATTGCTTGTCCTCATACAGCGGAGGTGATATCTGCATGTAGATGTAGCGCTTCACCTCCACTGACGAGCAGCCAACTGTCGGGAACAGGGGCGTAGCTATAGGGGGTGCAGAGGTAGCAGTTGCTACAGGGTCCAG
Source organism: Bufo gargarizans (assembly GCF_014858855.1). NCBI lineage: Eukaryota > Metazoa > Chordata > Amphibia > Anura > Bufonidae > Bufo > Bufo gargarizans. Next base: position 114,551,322 of record NC_058083.1, read on the forward strand.
GAGCCTGAGGGGCTCCTCAAAGACCCTTGTGCTATATAAGAAGACACCAGTACTATAGAAAGTGCATGCTGGGAGGGCTCTGTCTTTTTGCCTTAGGCAGCACGAAAGTTATGTGCTTCCTTGCCCCTGGCTACAAAGCTGAACCCATGCACCAGGGCCCATGAACCTTGCCCCTGGTAGGGAGGAACGCTTCCTTCCCAACAATTGTGGGCTCGATCGCTACATATAACTGCAGTATTCATTATTAGCACCTAGGCTACTTGTTGACAGCCTCCAGCTACAAAATAAAACCAAACTGAAGGATAAATGATGATGATGCTAAGTAGGCTCAGGCAGCTGAAGGGAAGTCTTCCAGATTTGATCTCCATGCTATTTCATTTCTGGAAGACCATATCCACTCTGTAATTCCCAATGGAAATCAGCTATGAATATTCCAAATAGGTAGTAATAAATGCTGTGGTGTTCATGTATGTATGTTTAATGTATACTTTACTATGCAACTATATGGTATAAATTTATGATATAGTTATATCTACAAATGCATAATGGAAAATTGATAATATGTGCTCTTATGTTAAAGGGATAAAGAATAATGTTTCGTCGTTTGTCGGATCAGTGGCCGATCCTGCAATATCTGTGTCTTATGAAAACCAGAACTGACGCGTATTTAAGGTCCATTGCTTGCTGTGAGAATCACTATAGCTGATACTTCTCCTTAATGAGTTTGCTTGGACTTTGTCTATTTGTCAGCAATGATTAATCACAGTGACACTAATGAGTTCTCTTCTAAGACCCAATCTGATGATTGTGAACTAATTTCACTATAATAACATATGGCACTGTTAAGGAACCAATCAATACCGGCAGTATTGGCCAATTATAGGCGAAGAGACTGAGCTTCCTGTTATCTGCTTTAGCTTGTGTCCACTGACAGATAGCACAATCAGCCATTAACAGGTAGCTGTTCTATCATTTACAGCCTGAGACCACTTAATAAACTAAGGCTAGGTTCACACTGGCGGCAGAGATTCCAGCAGGACCATTACTGATTTGGGGGGAAAAAACCAAGACAAAGTACCACTGCATGTAGTAGCATTTAGTCCTGTAGAAACCATAATTGAAAGCCAATAGACCCCATTATAGTCAATGAGATAGCTTTACTATTGCAAATCACATTTACTAACTGTTTTACATACTTTCCTGCACTTTTTATGCCTTTACCGGAAAAGGGTTTGGCCTCAATGCATCTCCATCTACCATAAAATGCTCCATAAATTTAAGACTAAGCCAACTTATAGGTGGTGCACACTTAGACTGGGCCGTTTTATTTAGCGAGCAGACAAATTTTGAAAGCAGAATTTTTGGTGCATAGATAGAATTTTTGGCGCACAGGCAAAAATCTGACACATCGTATGGACATAATTCTAGTGGAATTCTGGCGCAGGCTTTTTAATATTCCAAATTTGGGCAGTGTGCCAGAATAGTAAATTTGTTGAATATTAAAACTGTGATTTGCTTTGTTAGGCTGTGTAAACTCCAACACTATAAAGGAATCTGCCCCAATGTGATTCATCTGGTGCCGATGGTGTCTAGCATATGCTGGATGCATAGCTTCCATTTCTTTTTGCTTGTTTTCCTCTTTCTATATTGGAATGGAATAATAAGAACAATGATGAGATTCCGAGATACGAAAATTTGCGATCAACACTACTCCTAAAGTCAAAGATATTGCAGCCTTCTCATTGGCCCACAAGCAAGAAGCAGTGAGGGATCATGGGTACTGATGAAAAAAATATCTTGAATATTCGCGATTACGAAGATATAGCACTATATTCTAGATATTCGCGAATTCTCGAAGTGCCAATATTCACGATAGAAATTTGTGATTATAATATTCGCGATCAACACTAGTTGCAGTACTACCACAATTTACATTTTTTTGATAATTCAGTACAAAATAATAAATAATATTGCATTGTAAAAATAAAACTTTGTATTGTTGGTAGTTTTCTTAATTGGCATTCGGCAGTAATACCAGACAGAGCCTATGGAAAAGTTTCTGAATATAGCACCCATCTCATACAACCCCTTTAAGAAGGTATAGATTATAGTGGATTCTAATGTAAGTAACAAAATAGTAGCAATTACATGATTATTTTTATGCTCTTTACTGTTGGTTTTGGAGCTAATCCGGGTCCGGAAATCCAGAACTTAATGCTATGGCTTTAGTCTGGCTGTTAGAACACGTGGTTGTTTGTCGATGGCTTAAAGCAAATATTATTTTGCCATTAATTTTTCTGGATGCTGGAAAGAGTCACAGAATCTTTCTGTAATGATTTGTCTGTGATTTCCTATCTACAAAGTGTCTGCCTAAATTCCTGAGTTTACATATTAATAGACACATGAAATGTTTTAATCATTACACAAAGCCAGTTATACAGGTATGTGATTGCTGATCTTTGTTTGCCAATCTATCATATATTCCCTAAAATTATCATGCATTTTTAATTTGTATAAAGGCTGCTTCACATAGACTGACTGACTAAACAGTCCCATTTGTTCCCAATAATTGCTTGGTCATGAGTACTGGTGAGAGCTACATTTACATGCAGCAATCACCTCTGCTGTATGGAGACATGTTATCGCTGTGAGATTGCTTGGTCACACAGGACGATCTGCTGCCCATAAACGTTGATTTAAGTGTCCGCATAAACGATGCTTTCACCCAGTTTGATTGTTCACACATGATCATCGGCATCTTTACACCAGCCAATTATTGGGAACAAGCTTTTATATGAATGTTTATTCCCAATAATCGGCCCATAATTGACCCATGGGCCTTGCATGAAAGTTCATTATACTTTTCCTCTCTCCTTACTACTAGGCCTCAAGTGACAGAGACTCACCAATCTCTTCATGATCTACAAAAAGGGAGAGAAAGACAAAGTAGAGAACTGAAGAACTTTGAATATGCATGACTAAGCATTGGATCCAGTACATTTCCCTGCTACCTAAGCTATTTAGACTTTACTGCAGTGAGGGGAATACTGTTAAGACACCCTTCATACTTGGCCATGACTTAGCCGGTTGTGTCTCTGAAACCTTTACTCCTGAGTTGCGAATTACAGGCACAACTGAAAAAGTCATATTGCCAGCCATATATTCTACAGGAAGAGACTTGAGAAAGATGGAAAAAAAAGAGTATGATATTTTCCATCCTTGTTTAAATCCAAACAAATCTATCTGGAGAGATTCACACAGTATTGTGGGAACTGTGTTTTTTTTTATCGTTGGATGTATATAAGTGCATAAAAAAATAAATAAATACTACAACTCCTATTTTGCACTTCAGTAAGGTGAGACATTTATTCTGTTACATCTGGCCTAGATAAAGAGTTCTGCGTCATACCTTCTTTCACTGCACAGCCCTAGGGAGCATGGGGCTGAGGGAATCCACTGTGAAAGCCAGAGTCACTACCACTCCCATCCTCTAGTCTGGCTCCATCTGTTCTACAGCACTATGTATTTGTGCATATTCAGTGACCTATTATATTTCATGGGATTATTTTCACAGGCCTCTGTGTAGACCTGCATCAAGTGTTATGGTATATTTATAAATTGTGATCTTGGGACAAAGCCCTCTTTTTTAGTGCTTATGTTTTGCAGCTTTTTAGCAATTTTTATGATGTATTTTGTGAATAAAGACAAATTATTTTCAGTATACTTTGGTGTATTAGGCTCTTTTTTTTCAATAGGTGTTAGTTTTGTACACTTTGATCGTATACAATTTATTGATTTAGGCCCAGGTTTTGTAAGTTGGTGGTCCCATAATCGATCCATGTAACAGGACCATATTTCACAGAAATATTGAAATATTTGCAGTGATATAAAAACTCAATATGAATGCAATAACTGAAAGCACCCTGATGCATTAAAAGATACATGTCATATGACAAACTTTTAAAGGGGTTTTCTGAGATTCTGATATTAATGACCTATGCTCAGGGGGTCAGACTTTCAACATCCACAGAGGCCGTAGCGCACCAGTGAGCTTAGTGGCTATCTTCCCAGGCCAGTAACATAATATTCATAGGTCACATGACCTAGGCGCAGCACAGTCCCATTCACTGTCCCCACTACTAACTTGGAACGATAACCACCCTGTAATCCAGCAGTGGTGCTCGTGCTTGCACACTATAAGAAAAAATGCCAGCCTCTCTGGTGGCTGGGACCGTGGGAGCTCACGAAAGCTAGTACTTTTTTCTATAGTGTACAAACACAGCCACTGCTGCTGGACTGCAGGTTGGTCATTACCATGGAAACTTTCTCTGCATAATAAATGCTATTTGCTGAAGTGGCAAAACCCCTTTAATGTTGGAGGGGCGGGAGTGTATCTTTACCTGTGTAAATTAGAATTTACTTATACCACGCATGAATAGGGCAATATACTTGATCTAGTCTTCTTCCGTCATTGCTCAGTCTCAAACTTTAGTAACTTATCCTTCCAACTTTCTGACCACAATCTTCTTTCATTTACCATAAAGACCTCTCACTTTTATCATGGCAATCCTACTTTTCACACTTACAAAAAAACTACATACCATTAACTGCCAGATGTGCAGAACGCTTATGGAGGAAATCGCAAATATCAGCAGGATTCCTCCATTATAAATTTATGCTCAAAACATATAATTCGGCTCTCAACAATGCCAAACAAAAGTACTTCACCTCTCTCATCTCCTCACTCTCAAATAACCCAAAACGACTCTTTGACACTTTTCATTCCCTTCTCAGCCCTAAAGTTCCAGAACCTGTCACTGACCTCTGCACTGATGGCATGGCCACTTACCTCAGAGAGAAGATTGGCAGTATCAGGCAGGAAATAATCTCCCAGTCCCCAAATAATTTCATTCCTCCTCCCCCCAATTCCTCCACATGCTCTCTCTCCTCTTTTGACCCTATAACAGAGGAAGAAGTCTCCAGGCTTCTCTCTTCTTCTCGACCCACAACCTGTAGCAGTGATCCTATTCCATCACACCTCCTCCAGTCCCTTTCCCCGGCTGTCATCACTCACCTAACCACAATTTTTAACCTCTCTCTCTCTTCTGGTATCTTTCCCTCCTCTTTCAAACACTCTATTATCACCCCACTACTAAAGAAACCATCTCTTGACCCGACCTGTGCTGCTAACTACAGACCTGTTTCTAACCTCCCCTTCATCTCTAAACTCCTTAAAATCTTGTCCACTCTAGCTTAAAAAGCTATCTCTCTGCAAACTCTCTTCTTGACCACTTAGAATCTGCCTTTCGCCCTCTTCACTCTACAGAAACTGCCCTTACTAAAGTGTCTAACGATCTCCTAAAAGCAAAAAGAAATGGTGACTATTTGCTGGATCTCTCTGCAGCGTTTGATACCGTAGACCATAAATTCCTCCTCACCATGCTCCACTCAATTGGCCTTAAGGACACTGCTCTCTCTTGGTTCTCTTCCTATCTCTCTGGTCGATCCTTTTAGTGTATCATTTGCTGGCTCTTCTTCTTCTCCTCTTCCTCTTGATGTCGGCATTCCTCAGGGCTCACTACTAGGTCCTCTACTCTTCTCCCTCTTTACAGCACCCATCGGACAGACTAGCAGTAGATTTGGCTTTCGATACCATCTCTATGCTGATGACACCCAACTATACACTTCATCCCCTGACATTACCCTGCTTTCCTCCAAAACACCAGTAATTGTCTGGCAGCTGTCTCTAACATCATGTCCTCTCTGTATCCAAAACTGAACCTCTCAAAAACTGAACTTCTTGTCTTTCCCCCATCTACTAACTCACCTAAACGTGATATTTCAATTTCGGTCTGCAGCACTATCATAACTCCTGTGCCACATGCCCGCTGTCTTGGGGCCACATTTGACTCTGATCTTTCCTTTGTTCCCCATATTAATCACTTACTGAATCCACCCTTTTCTTAAGGTGGAAATGGCAAAAACTCTTGTTGTTGCCTTGATTCATTCTCGTCTTGACTACTGCAACGCATTACTAATCGGTCTCCCTCTCACTAAACTCTCCCCCCTTCAGTCTGTCCTAAATGCTGCAGCCAGGCTCATCTATCCATCCAACCGCTACACTGATGCTACTAGTCTGTGCCAGTCACTTCACTGGTTGCCCATTCACCACAGAATACAGTTCAAACGTCTCACCCTCACCCACAAAGCTCTCCACAGTGCTGCACCTCCATATATCTCCTCCCTCATCTCCATCTACCACCCTACTCGTGCTCTCCGTTCTGTTAGCGACCTAAGATTAATAACCTCCATAATTTGTACCTCTCACTCCCGTCTTCAAGCTGCACCTACTCTCTGGAATACTCTGCCCCGGAATACTAGGTCAATTCACAACTTCTCCACCTCCAAACGTGCCATAAAAACACATCTTTTCAGGCAGACTTATCAAGCTACCTAAACTGACTATTCCCTGGCTAAACCTCCCTCCACCAACTCCTCCGGCCTGAACTCGATCCTCTAGTAGTCCTAAACCCGAAGCAGATCGTCAGGCACAACTCCTGTCAGTTCAATAATGGCTCAAATCCTACTTATCACAATCAACTACCTTATGTGTCACCCCCAATTCCTCATAGATTGTAAGCTCTTGCGAGCAGGGCCCTGACTCCTAGTGTTTCAGTTGCATATTAGCCAGTTAGTTTTGTTTCGTACATGAACCCTATGAATTTGTAAAGCGCTGCGTAATATGGTGGCGCTATATAAATACATTTTATTATTATTATTATTATTATTATACCTCTGTAAGACGGTATCGTCATAGCCAAGGTACCTCTATACACATTATTTTACAGATACATAGACGGTAGTATCGTAAACCGTTTTTTCGTTTTGTAATCTTTCTCCTAATAACCTGCCCTCTATTGGTTTCCAAAGTCTATACAGTAACTAATGCCTATGAAATAGCGGTAATATTCTCTGTGACAAATCTGTACTTAGTTCCACATATGTTCTGAAATATTGAAATTACAGAGTATTTTTTGACCATTAAGTGACATATGTTACACTCTAATTGGCTAATACAGATCTATGCAGAAGTGCTAAAGGTCATAATTACTTCTTGGCCTAGCAATTAAAAGCATTGCTGATCAGTTCCGCCCACTGATTCTCCTAACAAGCTTGCCACAGTTCCTTCTGGAATGGCTATTGTTTGACTAAAAAGACGTTATACTGACAAAGACGAAGGCCACCATAACTTGGGTAATAAAGATAAAAGACGGAATAACTTGACATCTTTGTAGCTTTGCATTCTAAAGGAGCTTCTTATTTCTTAATGTTTTTGTACTTTTTTGTTACTTAGTAAATAAAAAAGAATATAGTAAATATGGTCATCAATAACAAATATGTGCACATTACCCAAGTCTGGCATAGACAGACTGTGAAGAACATAGGTATCTCAAGTTTCTTCTAAAACACTGAAAAACCACCAAATATCTCTCCTCTTCACATAGGAAATGACTTATAGGTGATTTCCAGTAGAAGCATAGAGAAATTCCTCCTGATTGCTGTTACGTATACCAGCAGGTAAATCATTGCAATAGAGGTAACAGATTGACTACAGAAAAGTTTGGAAGTGATATTCCAGTTGTTAAAGGGGTATTTCCATCTCAAAACTGTCCTGACCTTCTCCTGGGGGGTGGTCTGGACTACCGAGACAGCATATATAATACCCCAGACCTGGGGGTATCTGCAAATGTTTTGTTATGAAATGTTTTATATTGTATTGTTATGCATTGCTAGGCCGTGTGTTTGAGCAGGAGTGGTATGGTTGGCTATGGTTGGAAAGAACAGGGCCAACCCCCCGTTCCTCCCCAATCAGTAGGAGTGGGCTGCTCCTACCACCTGCCAGGAGGGGAGTTTGAGTCCAGACTGTGAGTTGATAGGAAGGACATGCCAGAGCTCCTACTCCAAAGGGACCATACCCAGGTCTTCTGTGAGATACCGACTCCAGGGAGATTGCCAGAATCAAGAACACTGCTTCCAAGAAGCTTCAGTGTGCCTAGACAGCAGAGTGATCAGCAATATTCAGCTTTACAAGACCCTGCTGCCGATGAGGGAAAACAGGTCAGACACCCATCACCTAGAATAACCACCAGGCCATACTAAATTCAATGTCTGTAGTGCACAGTGGACACCTACATCCACAAGTGCCTGCAAATGCCATTACATTGGAATCCAACAGCCACTATACCTCCTCATCTGGTGCCAGAAACTGCACTTTGTACTTAATACTACTGGATGTGCCACAAGTTATATTTTTCACTAAGTAAAGAAAGACGGGCCTGATTCTTCAAACAACCTTCCTGCACCAATCCTCAGGGAGCAATGGCCTGAGGGAGTACACTGGGACACAACATCTACACCATGGCTACTACCACTCCCATCTTCTGCACCATCTCTTCAGGGGCTCACTGCACATAGCACAGCCTGATTGTCAGTATCAGTAGTTCTGACAGCCTCTGACCACTGCATCAAAGCTGGACAGAGTTAGGGGTCCTGTTTCGGCTGCGGTTCCATCTATCAGACCTTTAAAGCAAGTCCTATTCATATATTTGAGTCAGGAATACTCCTTGTCTTGTCAAGTGCGCATGTCCCTACATCGTGTGGCTCTGTCAGCCATATTCAATTATCTCTTAGGCCTCTTTCACACTTGCGTTGTCCGGATCCGGCGTGTACTCCACTTGCTCCCCACTACACTTTACCATGGCTGCCAGGACTTTAGCGTCCCGGCAGCCATGGTAACCATTGAGAAAAAGCTAAACGTTGTATCCGGCAATGCGCCGAAACGACGTTTAGCTTAAGGCCGGATCCGGATCAATGCCTTTCAATGGGCATTAATTCCGGATCCGGCCTTGCGGCAAGTGTTCAGGATTTTTGGCCGGAGCAAAAAGCGCAGCATGCAGCAGTATTTTCTCCGGCCAAAAAACGTTCCGTTTCGGAACTGAAGACATCCTGATGCATCCTGAACGGATTTCACTACATTCAGAATGCATTAGGATAATCCTGATCAGGATTCTTCCGGCATAGAGCCCCGACGACGGAACTCTATGCCGGAAGACAAGAACGCAGGTGTGAAAGAGCCCTAAGAGGAATAACAGGGGACTGGATATTATTTTCTACTGATTTGTTGCTTATTTTTTTTATCTTTGTTACATAAAAGTAGTCAGAAATGGAAACATTTCTAAAAGTATATAATTGCTTATAGATTGTAAGCCCTCGAGGTCAGGGCCCTCTCTCCTTCTGTACCAATTTTTAACTTATCTTGTTCATGCTTATTGCAACTGTCTGTATTATGTATGTGCACACCTTATCATATGTACAGCGCTATGGCACGAATGGCACTTTAACAACTAATAATTATAATAGTTTGTGGTAATACTGGGTACATTTTGCATGAGAGGGGTATGTTTCTCAAAGGTTTTTCTCCAGCATGTGATGTAGCTGTGGATTTTAATATGAAGAAATAAAAGCCAGGTTTTAACGTTATGAGCAAGTTCTTGTTGTTAGATATATCTTCTACTCGTTGGCTCTGTACATATCCCTGCCCTTGACTGCAGATTCTACGAGGATGAGCTGACTTTCCCCTTTTTAATGTATGTTTCTTTAAAGGGAACCTGTCAGCACCAAAATGAACCATAAACTGCCTTACCAGTACCTTAACAGCTGTGGACATCAGGTTTCTAATGATGTTCTTGTATAAGATGTCCGAGGTGCATGATCACTGTAACAACTTTTGTTTCCTCGGAGGTCATATGCAAAAGAGGTTCTTGAAGTCAAGCTCACTACCCCCCATCCTGCCCCTCCGCATTTGATTGATAGGCTTTTGGATTCTTTCAGGCGCCATTCCATCCTGAGATTTCACGCATGCACCATATGATCACTTTTCCAACGCCTGCGCATTGATCCCTTCTGTAGTGTACTTGGCTTCAGACTCACGTGGGCAAGCACTTCTGAGAACGTTACCCCACATCAGTGTCAATTACACTACAGTGGGGATCAATGCGCAGGCGCCAGAAACAAGATCATATGGCACATGCACGAAATCTAAGGATGGCATCACCCCTGAAAGAATCTAAAAGGCTATCAATCAAATGCGAAGGGGTGGGATGGGGGCACGGTGAGCTTTATTTCAAATGTGAAAAATGCTGCCCCCTTAAAGGGTTGTCCCACGAAAAATATTCTACAGTTTTAAATCCAGCATCTGTATATAAATACTTTTGTAACTGTATGTAATTAAAAATGTAGCATAACCGCTGAGTTATTCAATAAAATCTATCTGTATAGCGCCACCTGCTGTTAGTTTTTTTCTTATTTCTTTGACCTGCTCACTGCTCATCCTTCATCTGCCTCCTGAGCTGTGATAGGAAGAGCTGAGACACGCCCCCTTAGCTGCAGCAGAACAGACACTCCCCTAGAGCTGCCATCTTGATATAAATCTAGCAGAGCAATGAATGGGGAGATCTCTGGATCCATGTGAGGTACAGGGCTGGTTCTAGCTTTGTTAGAAAGAGGTTGTCATGTACTATATGAAGTCTGATTTTGACTTTTTACATTAGTCATGGGATAACCCTTTTAACTTCAAGAACCTCATTTGCATGCAATCCTTTTTTTTAAATCAGACAGATAAACAGGATAGACAGAGAGATGGATAGATAGATAGATAGATAGATAGATAGGTAGATACATAGATACATGGGTGCACCACCAATGAGGCCAGGAGGTGAGGCTACTTTCACACTAGCATTTTTGCTGGATCTGGCAGGGTTCATTATCTTTAACATAGCCAAGACGGATCCGCCATTAACTCCACTGAACGTCAATGGGGGGCGGTTTCGTTTTCTATTGTGGCAGATTGTGGCAGAGAAAACGCATCCGTCCCCATTGACTTGCATTGTGGGTCATGACGGATCCGTCTTGCTCCGCATCCCAGGATGGAAAGCAAAATACAACATATTGCGGTTTGCTCTCCGATCTGGGAACGCTCCAAAATGCATTCCGTTCCGTTCAGTTTAGTTTTGTCCCCATTGACAATGAATAGGGACAAAACTGAATATTTTTTTCCAGTATTGAGCCCCTATGACGGAACTCAATACCGGAAAATTTAAACGCTAGTGTGAAATTACCCTGAGGCTATCACCTCAGGCGGCAGCAGGTAGGGGCACGAGAAGGACAGCCAAAGGGCCATGGGCTGAAGGGAAAGGGTTAGGTTAAGAAATTGGCATTGGGGAAAGAAGGGCGCGATTTCAGTTTTCGCCTCAGGCAGCAGAAAGGCTATGTGCGCCCCTGGATAGATATCAGATATACAGTCAGGTCCATAAATATTGGGACATCGACACAATTCTAACATTTTCGGCTCTATACACTGCCACAATGGATTTGAAATGAAACGAACAAGATGTGCTTTAACTGCAGACTGTCAGCTTTAATTTGAGGGTATTTACATCCAAATCAGAATTACAACAGTTTGCATATGTGTCTCCCACTTGTTCAGGAACCAAAAATAATGGGATAATTGGCTTCTCTGCTGTTCCATGGCCCGGTGTGTGTTATTCCCTCATTATCCCAATTACAATGAGCAGATAAAGGTCCAGAGTTAATTTCAAGTGTGCTATTTGCATTTGGAATCTGTTGCTGTCAACTCTCAAGATGAGATCCAAAGAGCTGTCACTATCAGTGAAGCAAGCCATCATTAGGCTGAAAAAACAAAACAAACCCATCAGAGAGATAGCAAAAACATTAGGCATGGCCAAAACAACTGTTTGGAACATTCTTAAAAAGAAGGAACGCATCGGTGAGCTCAGCAACACCAAAAGACCCGGAAGACCACGGAAAACAACTGTGGTGGATGACCGAAGAATTATTTCCCTGATGAAGAAAACACACTTCACAACAGTTGACCAGATCAAGAACACTCTCCAGGAGGTAGGTGTATGTGTGTCAAAGTCAACAATCAAGAGAAGACTTCACCAGAGTGAATACAGAGAGTACACCACAAGATGTAAACCATTGGTGAGCCTCAAAAACAGGAAAGCCAGGTTAGAGTTTGCCAAACGACATCTATAAAAGCCTTCACAGTTCTGGAACAACATCCTATGGACAGATGATACCAAGATCAACTTGTACCAGAGTGATGGGAAGAGAAGAGCATGGAGAAGAAAAGGAACTGCTCATGATCCTAAGCATACCACCTCATCAGTGAAGCATGGTGGTGGTAGTGTCATGGCGTGGGCATGTATGACTGCCAATGGAACTGGTTCTCTTGTATTTATTGATGATGTGACTGCTGACAAAAGCAGCAGGATGAATTCTGAAGTGTTTTGGGCAATATTATCTGCTCATATTCAGCCAAATGCTTCAGAACTCATTGGACGGCGCTTCACAGTGCAGATAGACAATGACCCAAAGCATACTGCATGCGGCAACCAAAGAGTTTTTTAAGGGAAAGAAGTGGAATGTTATGCAATGGCCAAGTCAGTCACCTGACCTGAATCCGATTGAGCATGCATTTCACTTGCTGAAGACAAAACTGAAGGGAAAATGCCCCAAGAACAATCAGGAACTGAAAACAGTTGCAGTAGAGTCCAGGCAGAGCATCACCAGGGATGAAACCCAGCGTCTGGTGATGTCTATGCGTTCCAGACTTCAGGCTGTAATTGTCTGCAAAGGATTTGCAACCAAGTATTAAAAAGCGAAAGTTTGATTTATGATTATTATTCTGTCCCATTACTTTTGGTTCCTTAACAAGTGGCAGGCACACTGTTGTAATTCCTACACCGTTCACCTGATTTGCAAATTAAAGCTGACAGTCTGCAGTTAAAGCAGATCTTGTTCGTTTCATTTCAAATCCATTGTGGTGGTGTATAGAGCCAAAAATGTTAGAATTGTGTCGATGTCCCAATATTTATGGACCTGACTGTATATCAGATATCAACTGTTGATATTGGAAAGGAAAGAGGCAAAATGATTACAGACTACATATAATGGTGACCTATTCAACAGTGCTTTGTGGAAAATCCACTCCTCTCGGTCTATTAGATTTCCCCGCCATCAGCACGTAAGTACACCGCAAGCAATTTTAGGAAGCCTTTTAACCTATGAATATTTTGGATTATAAAAGGATGGGGGAAAGCTGTGCCAATATAGGGAACGTATAAACTTCAAGCAGATGGTCAGACTTGAACCCGTGCCCCATGGCAATGTTACAAATAATGAAAGCTGAGCAATATTACAAGGAAAGCATTAAATGGTCATTGTGAAGACTGTATTCTGAACACCTGCATTCACGTTATATGACATTTTCCAGCAATATCAATGTGTAACTTTTCTAGATTACTCACTTTATATAGGAAAGTGGTTCTGGAATTAGGAAGAAAATAGTATTCATAGCTTTGAAGTGTCCTCAGAAACAGATTCCTGGGCTTCAGCTGGCCAAACAGGTGGCAATTCTTTTGTGTCTACAAGGGGCAATAAAAATTTCGGTCAGAAAGGTATTAAAGGGTTTCTGTCACCAGATTCAACCCTATTAAGCTAGCTTAATAGGGCCCAAACTATAGATAGAAGATAGCTACCTTGCCCCACATCTCAATAGCAGCCATGGCCTGTGTACTATTTAGACCTCGGACCGAGACCAATCAGCCAGCCTGCCATCTGTGAGCAATACTTTATGTGAAACTGTGTGCTACGCAGGAAGCTCTACTGCCATTCGTAGTGTCTGTGCATACCAGAGCTAGATAATGTGAAACTGTATAAAGATGGTTCCTCCCTGCACTGACATTAATGTATAAATATAGCCATAGTCAATTCCACTGATGACTTTGACATACCCATTATCAATGTTATGACTCGGACCAAATATAAAATTGTAATTTATCGCCTGCTGTCTTACTTAATCAGCTCTCTTCTTCAGGCCGGTGTCATAAAGAGACCCTATCAGCTCATTAATAGATAAATTAGTCAGCAGCCTGCCTGGATAACTTTGCTTTTTAAAAAACATTATAAATGATGGAAACAACAGTAACCAATGTGAAGAGTGGGTCCTGCTCTTAAAGGAGGGCCTTATCAATATTTGCCAAGCTTATCAGTATGAGAGAGAGCCCTCAACATAGGATGAATCAATCAGCTACAAGAGTCAACACTCCAACATGTCATGCTGGGCTCTTCTGTCTGATTGATGAACCAGTATCTAAGCAGCCGAGGAATTTACTTATGAATTGCTGGTTCTTATTTTCAGGGAAGTTTCCTACATTGAAATATATTGCACTTGGGTTTCTTTTATGTCTATATATGGGCTAAAGGATAAAGAGATTAAAGCTGACCCTAAACATACAAAAAAAACTCTGGACAGGTATCTAAGTGTCATCATTAACATACATGACATGGAAGGTAATAAACTGGCTGAAAGAATGGAACATGGAGGAAAGGGTCCAGATCTACACCATAATTGGATTCCATGTAAAGGTGGTTATGCACATTAGATAGAAATACAGTCAGGTCCATAAATATTGGGACAGGGACACAATTCTAACATTTTTGGCTCTATACACCACCACAATGGATCTGGAATGAAACGGACAAGATGTGCTTTACCTGCAGACTGTCAGCTTTAATTTGAGGGGATTTTCATCCAAATCAGGTGAACAGTGTAGGAATTACAACAGTTTGCATATGTGCCTCACACTTGTTAAGGAACCAGAAGTAATTGGACAATTGGCTTCTCAGCTGTTCCATGGCCAGGTGTGTGTTATTCCCTCATTGTTCCAATTACAATGAGCAGATAAAAGGTCCAGAGTTCATTTCAAGTGTGCTATTTGTATTTAGAATCTGCTGCTGTCAACTCTCAAGATGAGATCCAAAGAGCTGTCACTATCAGTAAAGCAAGCCATCATTAGGCTGCAAAAAACAAAACAAACCCATCAGAGAGATAGCAAAAACATTAGGTGCAGCCAAAACAACTGTTTGGAACATTCTTAAAAAGAAGGAACACACCGGTGAGCTCAGCAACACCAAAAGACCCGGAAGACCACGGAAAACAACTATGGTGGATGAGCGAAGAATCATTTCCCTGGTGAAGAAAAAACACTTCACAACAGTTGGCCAGATCAAGAACACTCTCCAGGAGGTAGGTGTATGTGTGTTAGGAGAATACTTCACCAGAGTGAATACAAAGGGTTCACCACAAGATGTAAACCATTGGTAAGCCTCAAAAACAGGAAGGCCAGATTAGAGTTTGCCAAACGACATCTAAAAAAGCCTTCACAGTTCTGGAACAACATCCTATGGACAGATGAGACCAAGATCAACTTGTACCAGAGTGATGGGAAGAGAAGACCATGGAGAAGGAAAGGAACTGCTCATGATCCTAAGCATACCACCTCATCAGTGAAGCATGGTGGTGGTAGTGTCATGGCGTGGGCATGTATGGCTGCCAAGGGAACTGCTTATCTTGTATTTATTGATGATGTGACTGCTGACAAAAGCAGCAGGATGAATTCTGAAGTGTTTCAGGCAATATTATCTGCTCATATTCAGCCAAATGCTTCAGAACTCATTGGACAGTGCTTCACAGTGCAGATGGACAATGACCCAAGCATACTGCAAAAGCAACCAAAGAGTTTTTTAAAGGGGTTGTCCGGGTTCAGAGCTGAACCCGGACATACCCTTATTTTCACCCCGGCAGCACCCCTGAGCCTAGCATCGGAGCATCTCATGCTCCGATGCGCTCCTGTGCCCTGCGCTAAGGCTACTTTCACACTAGCGTTCGATCGGATCCGTTCTGAACGGATCCGATCATAATAATGCAGACGGAGGCTCCGTTCAGAACGGATCCGTCTGCATTATTTTAGCATATAACAGCTAAGTGTGAAAATAGCCTCGTACGGATCCGTCCAGACTTTCAATGTAAAGTCAATGGGGGACGGATCCGCCTGAAGATTGAGCCATATTGTGGCATCTTCAAATGGATCCGTCCCCATTGACTTACATTGTAAGTCTGGACGGATCCGCACGCCTCCGCACGGCCAGGCGGACACCCGAACGCTGCAAGCAGCATTCAGCTGTCCGCCTGTCCGTGCGGAGGCGAGCAGAGCGGAGGCTGAACGCCGCCAGACTGATGCAGTCTGAGCGGATCCGCTCCATTCAGACTGCATCAGGGCTGGACGGCTGCGTTCGGGTCCGCTCGTGAGCTCCTTCAAACGGAGCTCACGAGCGGACCGACGAACGCTAGTGTGAAAGTAGCCTTAATCGCGCAGGGCACGGGCTCTTTTGTTTTCAATAACACACTGCCGGGCGGTAACTTCCGCCCAGCAGTGTGTTCGGTGACGTCACCGGCTCTGAGGGGCGGGCTTTAGCTCTGCCCTAGCCGTTTTACTGGCTAGGGCAGAGCCAAATCCCGCCCATCAATGCCGGTGACGTCACCGGGGTTCCTGTCAGCCCCATGGAGAGCCCCGGTACGTCACCGGAACTCTTAAAAATGCCTTTGCCCTGTGCAATTTAGCGCAGGGAAAAGGAGAGCATCGGAGCTGCCGGGGTGAAAATGGAGGGCTGTCCAGGTTCAGCTCTGAACCTGGACAACCCCTTTAAGGGAAAGAAGTGGAATGTTCTGCAATGGCCAAGTCAATCACCTGACCTGAATCCGATTGAGCATGCATTTCACTTGCTGAAGACAAAACTGAATGGAAAATACCCCAAGAACAAGCAGGAACTGAAGACCGTTGCAGTAGAGGCCTGGCAGAGCATCACCAGAAATGAAACCCAGCGTCTGGTGATGTCTATGCGTTCCAGACCTCAGGCTGTAATTGACTGCAAAGGATTTGTAACCAAGTATTAAAAAGTGAACGTTTGATTTATGATTATTATTCTGTCCCATTACTTTTGGTCCCTTAACAAGTGGGAGGCACCTATGCAAACTGTTGTAATTCCTGCACCGTTCACCTGATTTGGATGTAAATACCCTCAAATTAAAGCTGACAGTCTGCATGTAAAGCACATCTTGTTTGTTTCCTTTCAAATCCATTGTGGTGGTGTATAGAGCCAAAAATGTTAGAATTGTGTCCATGTCCCAATATTTATGGACCTGGCTGTAGGTTGATCAGCAATTGAATGGAAGGTCACCCGTGAATGATTGTTTCACAGACGTAGCCAAAATCATTTAAGTCCATATTAAGCCATTACAGTCTTAACACCGGAGGGCCCCAACTATTTGTATGGCAATTCAAAAACAGAGAGAAATTTTTAATGTGGAATAACAGAAACAGGAAATTGAAAACATTTGCTGATAAATTTCACACTGAAATATTTAACACTAGTATTATACCTTCCAAATTTGCACTGTTTAGTGGTAAATCTAGGATAGGTCTGAAACAATGTCAATTGCCAGAACTTATGATTATAATTCAGGACTGCCATAGTGAGCCACACAGCAGGGGCTCACGAGCCACATGTGATTGAGGACTACTGTGTTACACAATTTGATAGTTATTAAAGGGGTTGTCTCATCTGAGACAATGGGGTATATCGCTAGGATATGCCCCCATTGTCTGGTAGGTGTGGGTACCGAACATATATCAGGAACGGAGCCCCGCAAGGTGGTGGCTGGAGGACTCCAGTCCGGCCACCGCCAAATGCTCTCCCCATAGAAGTGAATAGGAGCGCACCGCGCATGAACGGCCACCGCTCCCATTCACTTCTATGGGCCAGACGGAAATAGCCAAGCCAGTGCATAAATGGAGGGCAGCTGCACATGTGCAGTGTGCTCTCCAACGCTTTCGAGCTCCGTTCTTGCTATAGGTGCACCGCTGGGATCCACAACTATCAGACAATAGAGGCATATCCTAGCGATATGCCCCCATCGTCTGTGATGAGACTACCGCTTTAAAGGGAATCTGTCACCTGGTTTAACCATATTAAGCTGTCACCATTGCCATGTTTAATAAAATACCTTATTTAC
Source organism: Bufo gargarizans (assembly GCF_014858855.1). Classification (NCBI taxonomy): domain Eukaryota; kingdom Metazoa; phylum Chordata; class Amphibia; order Anura; family Bufonidae; genus Bufo; species Bufo gargarizans. The sequence goes on from NC_058083.1 coordinate 114,569,320, forward strand.
TGCAGTGGTCTTCTTTCTTCTCTTCATGGTTTCATTTTGTTAAAGATTTTTGTATTACCAAATGAACCCCGAAGGTGCCTAGAGGGGCGTTATTCATCACCCTTTGAGCCCAGTAACGCCCCCCTGCAGTGCCTAGCCCGCCTTAATTTAGAGCCCAAGCACGCCTCCTTGTTATAAACTACCGTCCAACAGCCTAGGTAATAGGTATTTTTATTAAACATGGCAATGGTCAAATCAGGTGACAGATTCCCTTTAAGGTTGAAAAAAGACATGAGCCCATCAAGTTCAACCAAGGAATTTGTGCAAGTGTGAATTTTGGGAAAAGAGTGTGAGAACTACACATTTTCATAAGCAGAAAAGGGTTTGTGCTTGTTTGCCAAAACCCTTTCCCCCCAGGCAGAACTGTAAAGGGAAGCATACTTACCTGCTCTTAGCTTCTTCCCTCTCTGGCCTCTGCTGTTCCATTGCGATTCTTAAAACTGTTTAGTGTTCCTTTACCATGCCCTGAAGCCTTGTCGCCTGAAGACTGAACTTTTTCTTCTCCAGTCAGAGGCAGTGTCCCCTTGTCTTTTGAGGGAATTTTACATGGAACAGCTTTTTACCATAGTTTTTGTACTGCCCATTTTTATATTTGTACCGGTTAATCGTGTTCCTCCTTAGATGTCTCTTCTCAACACTAAATACATTTAATTATTTTACTCGTTCGTCATAACTAAGACCCTCCATGCCCCTTATCAGTTTAGTCGCTCTCCTTTTTTCAGCTCCAGAGCATACTTTATATGGACTGGTACCCAGAACTGAACTGCATATTACAGATGAGGTCACAACCAAAGCTTTGTCAAGTGGTAGTATTACATCCTTGTCCAGTGAGTCTATGTCTTATTTAATAATTGATAATATCCTGCTAGCCTTAAAAGCAGCTGATTGAAATTGTGCTGTTATTTAGCCTATGATCTACATGTACACCCACATTTTTTGCTACAAGTGACTCTCCCAGTGTTACATCTCCTAGCATATATGATACATAATCATATACATCATTACCAAGTTGCATAACTTCACATTTATTTATATTGAACCTCATTTGCCAAGTGGAAACCCGAACACTCAGAGTGTCCAGGCCAGCTTGACGTTTATGGCCATACATGTTCGATGACATCGAGTGAAGGACGAACTGTCTTTCTAAAATGTTATTTCAAGGAAGAGAAAAACATATTTCATCCGACTTTTGGATAGAAAATGAAAACATGGGGAACTTCTTTCTAAATGATGACGGTGTGTCATTGGTTGGCTAAAATGATAATTTTTTATAACATTTCTCCTTATGAATTTGTTATGGTTTAAATCATCCTTTTTCATCTAATTTAGTGTATCAATGGTTAAATATAGCTTACAACTTCAGCTGAAGAGTGACTAAAGAGCCATCAGTCTGTAAAACAAGGACAGCTCTCATGGGTGGATGGGGAACTTTAAGTGGCACTGGAAGAAAACCTAAAAGTGGCCCCATGTTGTAGGCGTGTCTAAATTGCCAGAAGGCGGGGCAACACAAGTCGTCAGGGAGTTGGGACAACACAACTAGGCAGGGACAACACAAGTAGGCGTGCAATATTGTACAGCAGTACAAACTACTGCCTCAACAGAAGCAGAGGGGATATGAGACAGCGGGGATATGATAGAAACTTTCAAATACATAAAGGGAATCAACAAGGTAAAATAGGAGAGAATATTTAAAAGAAGAAAAACAAGAGGCTACAAGAGGACATAGTTTTAAATTAGAGGGGCACAGGTTTAAAAGTAATATCAAGAAGTATTACTTTACTGAGAGAGTAGTGGATGCATGGAATAGCCTTCCTGCAGAAGTGGTAGCTGCAAATACAGTGAAGGAGTTTAAGCATGCATGGGATAGGCATACGGCCATCCTTCATATAAGATAGGGCCAGGGGCTATCCATAGTATTCAGTATATTGGGCAGACTAGATGGGCCAAATGGTTCTTATCTGCCAACACATTCTACAGGGAGTGCAGAATTATTAGGCAAGTTGTATTTTTGAGGATTAATTTTATTATTGAACAACAACCATGTTCTCAATGAACCCAAAAAACTCATTAATATCAAAGCTGAATATTTTTGGAAGTAGTTTTTAGTTTGTTTTTAGTTTTAGCTATTTTAGGGGGATATCTGTGTGTGCAGGTGACTATTACTGTACATAATTATTAGGCAACTTAACAAAAAACAAATATATACCCATTTCAATTATTTATTTTTACCAGTGAAACCAATATAACATCTCAACATTCACAAATATACATTTCTGACATTCAAAAACAAAACAAAAACAAATCAGTGACCAATATAGCCACCTTTCTTTGCAAGGACACTCAAAAGCCTGCCATCCATGGATTCTGTCAGTGTTTTGATCTGTTCACCATCAACATTGCGTGCAGCAGCAACCACAGCCTCCCAGACACTGTTCAGAGAGGTGTACTGTTTTCCCTCCTTGTAAATCTCACATTTGATGATGGACCACAGGTTCTCAATGGGGTTCAGATCAGGTGAACAAGGAGGCCATGTCATTAGATTTTCTTCTTTTATACCCTTTCTTGCCAGCCACGTTGTGGAGTACTTGGACGCGTGTGATGGAGCATTGTCCTGCATGAAAATCATGTTTTTCTTACCTTGCAGACATCTTCCTGTACCACTGCTTGAAGAAGGTGTCTTCCAGAAACTGGCAGTAGGACTGGGAGTTGAGCTTGACTCCATCCTCAACCCAAAAAGGCCCCACAAGCTCATCTTTGATGATACCAGCCCAAACCAGTACTCCACCTCCACCTTGCTGGCGTCTGAGTCGGACTGGAGCTCTCTGCCCTTTACCAATCCAGCCATCTGGCCCATCAAGACTCACTCTCATTTCATCAGTCCATAAAACCTTAGAAAAATCAGTCTTGAGATATTTCTTGGCCCAGTCTTGACGTTTCAGCTTGTGTGTCTTGTTCAGTGGTGGTCGTCTTTCAGCCTTTCTTACCTTGGCCATGTCTCTGAGTATTGAACACCTTGTGCTTTTGGGCACTCCAGTGATGTTGCAGCTCTGAAATATGGCCAAACTGGTGGCAAGTGGCATCTTGGCAGCTGCACGCTTGACTTTTCTCAGTTCATGGGCAGTTATTTTGCGCCTTGGTTTTTCCACACGCTTCTTGCGACCCTGTTGACTATTTTGAATGAAACGATTGATTGTTCGATGATCACGCTTCAGAAGCTTTGCAATTTTAAGAGTGCTGCATCCCTCTGCAAGATATCTCACTATTTTTGACTTTTCTGAGCCTGTCAAGTCCTTCTTTTGACCCATTTTGCCAAAGGAAAGGAAGTTGCCTAATAATTATGCATACCTGATATAGGGTGTTGATGTCATTAGACCACACCCCTTCTCATTACAGAGATGCACATCACCTAATATGCTTAATTGGTAGTAGGCTTTCGAGCCTATACAGGGTAAACCAAAACTAACAAGTGGAAAATGGTATAAAAGATATAAATTTATTGATAAAATACAAAAGATGGAGCTACTACAGAGTTACAAGAATACGGAGACCTCCTGACGAAGCCGTAGGGCGAAACGCGCGTCGAGGTTGTGCGCTCAGGGCCCTCACGCTCATTCACCACCATGTCTTCAGGTACGTTCTAAACTGGTATCTCCCTGTTTAAACTTCTGCTAGGGACCTCTGCACGTATCCATAGTGAGTCTTTCCATGCATTCATGGTAATTATTGTTTACATTGTGATCTCTATCAGAGAATTCCACTCCCATGGTCTGCTGTTCCATGGTTTCAATACCATGTGCAGATTCACTGTGTCTTTCCCCTGCTATCAACAGGGCTAATTGCATTACCTATTTACAGGTATTGTGTAGAGCTTCCATATTGGGCCATTTTGGTCATCTTCGTACGTATATTAGTACTTGATTTTGGTACCTGTTAACGTGTCATCATTCATAGACATCTAGGTGTACTGTGGCGTCTGTGACCCTGTGCTTCTCCGTATTCTTGTAACTCTGTAGTAGCTCCATCTTTTGTATTTTATCAATAAATTTATATCTTTTATACCATTTTCCACTTGTTAGTTTTGGTTTACCTTGGATGTTATACAAGTGGTATTTGCAACTGTCTAGTCGACAGGTGGCCTTTTGTAGGTTAATAATATTTAGAGCCTATACAGCTTGGAGTAAGACAACATGCATAAAGAGGAGGATGTGGTCAAAATACTCATTTGCCTAATAATTCTGCACGTAGTGTATGTTTCTATATATACAGGTGAAACTCAAAAAATTAGAATATAGTGCAAAAGTTAATTTATTTCAGTAATGCAACTTAAAAGGTAAAACTAATATATGAGATAGACTCATTACATGCAAAGCGAGATATTTCAAGCCTTTATTTGTTATAATTTGGATGATTATGGCTTATAGCTTATGAAAACCCCAAAGTCACAATCTCAGAAAATTAGAATATTGCGAAAAAGGTTCAATATTCTAGGCTCAAAGTGTTACGATCTAGTCAGCTAATTAATCTATAACACCTGCACAGGGTTTCTGAGCCTTTAAATTGTCTCTCAGCCTGGTTCAGTGGGAATCACAATCATGGGAAAGACTGCTGACCTGACAGTTGTGCAGAAAACCATCATTGACACCCTCCAAAAGGAGGGAAAGCCTCAAAAGGTAATTGCAAAAGAAGTTGGATGTTCCCAAAGTGCTGTATCAAAGCACATTAAAAGAAAGTTATGTGGAAGGGACAAGTGTGAAAGAAAAAGGTGCACAAGCAGCAGGGATGACCGCAGCCTGGAGAGGACTGTCAGGAAAAGGCGATTCAAAAGTGTTTGGGACTTTCAGGAGTGGACTGAGGCTGGAGTTAGTGCATCAAAGGCCACCACACACAGACGGATCCTTGACATGGGCTTCAAATGTCGTATTCCTCTTGTCAAGCCTCTCCTGAACAACAAACAAAGTCAGAAGTGTCTTACCTTGGCTAAAGAAAAAAAGAACTGGTCTTTAGCTTCGTGGTCCAAAGTCCTCTTTTCTGATGAGAGCAACTTTTGCATCTCATTTGGAAACCAAGGACCCAGACTCTGGAGGAAGAATGGAGAAGCACACAATGCAAGATGCTTGAAGTCCAGTGTGAAGTTTCCACAGTCTGTGTTGATTTGGGGAGCCATGTCATCTGCTGGTGTTGGTCCACTGTGCTTCATTAAGTCCAGAGTCAACGCAGCCGTCTACCAGTAGATTTTGGAGCACTTCATGTTTCCTTCCGCAGACAAGCTTTATGGAGATGGTGCCTTTTTTTTCCCAGCGGGACTTGGCACCTACCCACACTGCCAAAAGTACCAAAACCTGGTTCAATGACCATGGGATTACTGTGCTTGATTGGCCAGCAAACTCGCCTGACCTGAACCCCGAAGAGAACCTATGGGCATTGCCAGGGGATAGATGACAAACATGAGTCCGAACAATGCAAAAAAGCTAAAGGCTGCTATTGAAGCATCCTGGTCTTCCATAACACCTCAGCAGTGCCATAGGCTGATAGCATCCATGCCACGCTACATTGAGGCAGTAATTGATGCAAAAGGGGCCCATAAGCTGTAAGCCATAATCATCCAAATTATAACAAATAAAGGCTTGAAATATCTCGCTTTGCATGTAATGAGTCTATCTCATATGTTAGTTTCACCTTTTAAGTTGCATTACTGAAATAAATTAACTGCACAATATTCTAATTTTTGAAGTTTTACCTATATACTATATACAAAAGTATTTTTTTGTAAACCTCAATCAAGCTTGAATGTAAAATAATAAAATATGTATTTTCAATATTCTACTACGGTCCATTAATTGTGGGGGAAAAAAATTCACAAAACGTTTATAACATTTTTCATACTACTAAACCCATCTCTTTGTCTTTGGGCTGCATATGAGATTGGCAAGCAGATCTCCAACTCAGACAGGGCACTGGAGATTTGGTCCTCCTGAACAATAATTTATTAGTTTTCCTCTAGTGGTTCCTGCAGAACATCTGCTGACAGTCACAGAAACTTGTCATCTCTATTCTAGAAACAATTAAAGGAAGTAAATAATTTATTAAAATATAGGATACATTTCCGTGTTTGTCCTTCATATTGTTTTTCAGTTGTTTTAGTAAGTGGTACAGATTGAGAAGGTCCCAATAGTTTTCCATTAATGTGAAAATGATACCTGTGGTATGATATGCTTATCCACAGTAGAAAAACTCCAGATGTCACTGTGAAATTGTATAAATTGTCTGGATTGTGTCACGTCCTATGGTAGCATATATCATCTGAGCAAGTGACTGGCAACAGTACCAGATGTCATGGATTGCTAATTCCTTGTGCTTAGTTTCCAGGGCATTGGGAGGACCCAATATTGGGTAGGAATGCAATATGTGTGTGATGTTTTAAGAGTCATTGACTTGAGACATTACTGGTATCAGGTGTAGAATGCTTTCAGGAAATAGTGGCTAAAATGGGTAGACTGGATATTTGGTCAGCCCCTCTATCAGGTGTGGCACCCAAGAAACTTCAGGGTCAACAAAAATAAAATAAAAAAGGTAAGTGCTGCTCAAATGCAATGTTTTATCCATGTCTTGTACTACCATTATGGTGGATGGTAAGTCTCCCATGTCCCTTATATCCCAGGGGCTTAAAGCTCTATTATTTTGGCCCTGACTGATACACTTATAGGGAAGCATTGTTTTGGAGATACTGTACTACAAAGGGGTTGTTCTATAGAGTTTGTTACCCCATCCATAAGTCAGAGTGGAGATCTGTCAATATTTAAGGTAGGTCAAGCTTTCTTAGAGCCCAATGTAGGAATTTCAGAATGTGCCTCCTGCCCAATTATTTTAGTTCATGAAGATAGGTGATGGACTATCATTCATTTAACTGCCCCATATCACCCCACCATCCTCCATGTTCTTACTAAAGGCATCGTCTAGGATATAGATATTGCTGACCGATCCTTAGGATAGGTCACTAATATCAGAACTGTGGGGGTCCAACATCTGGCACCCCCACAGACCAACTGTTTCTGGCAGCTGTGGCACTGGAAACCAGGATACAGGATATGGAGCTGGAAGCAGATAGGTCTGTACACTGTGTAGTTTCCATGCCAGGGTGCTGCTGCTCAGTTTCGATTCAGGTGAATGAGAACTTAACTGCAGTCTGCTGGCACCCGAACTACACAGTGTATGGAGCCTTTTGCTTCTTCTCTGTGCACTATATAGTTTCCAGTGCCGTGGCTGCCCAAAATACCTGATCAGTGGATGTGCCAGTTGGTGACCCCCCAATGCTTTCATATTGATGACCTACCCTTAGGATCAGTCGTCAATATCTGTAGCCCAAACTACACCTTTAATATGAAAGTACTTAGCATATCCCCCCTGGCTGGCCAAGCTACCGCGTATCTGTAGCAGAGTCTGACAGATCCTACAGCTCTTCTCCTAGGAAAATAATTGCATTGTTTGGTCACTGTGTCCAACAGGTTTTCCAAAAAACTAAGGTCAGGGCACCTTTTCTTTCTCTATTCGTTCCACTAAATATACCTCAATTGCTCCCTACCTCTCATCCAGACTCTGCTTAGCAAAGCAGCTTTCCATGCAGACACCATCAGGAATATGCAGCACAATTGTGGTAGACAATAGTCTGTGAATGGCACTCTCTCAACTGTTCTTGCTATGCCAGTCTCCTCCAATGAGCTTACTGCAAAAAAGCTGCATACTTGTAAGGTAGAAACAGTAAGGTTATTTATTTTGCACTTTTGTAATAATAGTTGTAAGGGTCTTAAGAGGCCCTCAAGCTGGAATTCCTTAATTATTATATAATACTTCCAATATATTAATTGCCTTTAAAGTAATCAGAAGAGTTTAAGGTCATGCTCACACATTGGCCTGTTCTGATTTTTTTTATACACTTATTATAACTTAAAATTGTATGTTTCTGCAGGGCAGAAAAAACGTGTTACACCAATTAATCAATTATGTGCTATTTGTGTGCTTTAAAGGGAATCTGTCACCAGAGACAAAATAAGGTTAAAAAAAAGTGTAAAAAATAGGGAAAAAGTGAAAAGTAGACATATTAGGTATCGCCATATCCGTATCGACTGGTTCTATAAAACTATCACATGATCCACCCCTGCCAGGTGAACGCTATAAAAAATAAAATAAAAAAACAGTGCCAAAACAGCTATTTTCTGGTCACCTTGCCTCACAAAAAGTGTAATACCAAGCGATCAAAAAGGCGTATTTAACAAAATGGTACCAATCAATCTGTCATCTCATCCCGCAAAAAATGAGACCCTACCTAAGACAATAGCCCAAAAAAAAACATGGCTCTCAGAAAATGGCAGCACAAAAACAAGATTTTATTCTGTTTGAAAATGCTTTCACTGTGTAAACCTTACCAAAAATAAAAATGATAGACATATTAGGTATCGACGCGTCCATAACAACCTGCTCTATGAAAATATCACATTATATGCCCCCTCAGGTGAATGCTGTAAAAAAAAAAAAATGCCAAAACAGCCATTTTTTTCACCTTGCCTCACAAAAAGTGTAATACCAAGCAATCAAAATGTCTTATGTATACCAAAATTATACCAATGGAAAAGTCACCTCATCCCGCAAAAAATTAGCCCCCACATAAGACAATCACTTAAAAAATAAAAACCAATGGCACCCGTAAACCAATCCATCAAAATCTGTGCTGCAAAAGCCATATGGCGCTCCATCCTTTCTGAGTCCCACCATGTTCCCCCACAGAAGTTTACCACAACATATGGGGTGTTGCTGCATTCAGGAGAAAATGTGTAACAAATTATGGGGTGCTTTTTCTCCTGTTATTCCTTGTGAAAATGAAAAATATGGGGCTAAAGAAACATTTTATTAGAAGAAATGAAACTTTTCATTTTCACAGCCAAGTGTTTCCAAATTCCATAAAACGTTTAAGGTGTCAAAGTGGTCAGTACCCCCCTTAATATATTCTTTAAGGGGTGTAGTTTCCAAAATGGGATCACTTTTTGAAGGTTTCCCCTCTAGGGGTACGTCAGGGTCTCTTCAAATACAAAATGGTGCCTAAAAACCATTGTAGCAAAATCTGCCTCCAAAATCCATATGGCGCTCCTTTCATTCTGACCACTGCTATGTGCCCATAGAGCAGTTCACTGCCACATATGGGGTATTTCTGTAAACTGCAGAGTAATATATATTGAGGCTTATTTTGCTGTTAACCCTTGCTGTGTTGCAAGAAAAAAATTACTAACATAAAAATCTACCACAAAAGTGAAATTTAAAAATTTCACCTCCATTTTCCTTTAATTCTTGTGGAACACCTCAAGAGTTAACAAAGTTTATAACATCAGTTTTGAATAATTTGAGAAGTGTAGTTTCTAAAATAGGGTAATTTATGGGTGGTTTCCCATATGTAAGCCCCTCAAAATAACTTTATAACTGAATTAGTACTAATGGTTTTGGAAATTTTGTTGAAACTTTTTTTCTAGACTTCTAAGCCTTCTAACGTCCTAAAAAAAAAATATGACATTTACAAAATGATGCCAACATCATGGGGAATGTTAAGTAATAAATATTTTATAAGGTATCACTTTCTGTTTTAAAAGCAGAGAAATAGAAATTTTGAAAATTGCGAATGTTTCAAAATTTTAGCAAAATTTGGGATTTTTTCCTAAATAAAGGTGAAATACCATATTTTTAGGGGGAAATAAAGTGGGGGGGAAATGGCTGTGCGTCCTATAGGGTAAATGCTGCCATTTTTACATCGCTAACGCTGATACATCGCCAGCTGCGATGCTTCACAGCGCAGTGATGTATCAGCGGTGATGGAGGAGGGGCTGGAGGCCGGCAACTCGTGGTGGGGCCTGGTGCAGTCACTGTACTCTTACAACGGGCCCAGCCACTCACAGCAGTACGCATATCTAAACAGTTATCCTTAACCTTGAGTAACTTTAACTTTAAAGCAGCGCTATCCTGTTTACTACCTTACAATCAAGCTCCGGTAACAGGCAGAGCGGGCGGCGGCGTAACGTCACTCACTCAGCGCCTGCTCCTCTGACTTTAAGAATGAAGCAGGAGGAGCAGGCGTAAGTGAGTGACGTTACGCTGCCGGGCGCTCTGCCTGCTAGGGGAGCATGATTGTAAGGTAGTAAACAGGATAGCGCTGCTTTAAAGTTAAAGTTGCCGTACCCGAGGTTAAGGATTACTGTTTAGATATGAATACTGCTGTGAGCGGCGGGCCCGGTGTATTGGGGGACACTGTTATGGGGGGGGATCTGTGGATGACACATATAGCATAAGATGCTATATATGTCATCCACAGATCCCCCCATAGCATGGTCATACACAGATCCACCCCCATAACAGTGTCATCCACAGACCCTCCTCCCCATAACAGTGTCATCCAAAGATCCACCTCCCTATAACAGTGTCATTCACAGATCCCACTCCCCATAACAGTGCCACGCCCCTCCCCATAACAGTGCCATCCACAGATCCCCATAACAGTGCCATCCACAGATACCCCCATAACAGTGTCATCCACAGATCCCCTCCATAACAGTGCCATCCACAGATCCCCTCCATAACAGTGCCATCCACAGATTCCCCCATAACAGTGTCATCCACAGATTTCCTCCATAAAAGTATCATCCACAGATCCACCATAATGGTGTCATCCACAGACCACCATTAGTTCAAAAGCACACCTTTTGGTAAAAAAAAATTCTTATTTTCCTCCTCAAAAAACTAGGTGCGTCTTATGGGCAGTTGCGTCTTATAGGGCGAAAAATACGGTATATTGGCTCAAATTTATGACTGTCATGAAGTAAAATGTGTCACGAGAAAGCTGTCTCAGAATGGTTTGGATAAGTAAAAGCGTTCCAAAGTTATTATCACATAAAGTGACAAGTGTCAGATTTGCAAAAATCGTCCTGGTATTTAAGCTGAAAAGTGGCTTGGTACTGAAGGGGTTAAAACTGTTTTTTTTTTAAATTTTATTTGTTGATCCGAGTCTCCGTTCCCAAGTTATGATACTTTTTCTTATTATGCAAGTTAGGCCTTTGGTGCAATGAGAGCATCTCTAGCTCTTGTTGTGCCCAAGCTTGTCTCGTTTCTGTGATCAATCCTTGGCTCATTCCTTGGCCACTGCCTAGCCCTGTCAATCAAATCAGCGAGGGAGGGGCTGGCCACAGAAATGAATGGAGCTTGGGTGCAACAAGAGCGATGGTAATGCCCTCATTGCACTAAAGACCTAATTTGCTTATTAGGAAAAAGTATCCTAACTAAGGAACTGATCCAAGAAAAATAACGTTTTAATCAGGTGAACCACAGCTATGGTTTGATAAAGAGGTGGTGACCGATTCCCTTTAAAAGCTACTTGCTACCATGTAGATGTATAATTAATAGTACAAGCATGATACAAAAGATAAGGGCTGATTACACTTTCATGTGAATGTAGGAGTACTGTAGAAATTATTATATGTGCAATAATTATGTAAATTGATGGAAATAATTATAAATATTATAGTAATTTAAAGCAATGTTTTATTTTTTTATTGTTTCAATGACACTGATATTAAAGGTTCACAATATTTTTTGTAGAGTGATCATCGCAGTACCACTCTGTCCTCTTGCTTTGATCAATAGGATCTATTCATATTGGCTGCTTACAATGAACCTTTTAGCAGTGGAGAATGAGGTGGGTGGATGTACTCAATAGACCAATGATACTTGTACCCTGCAGTCTGTTGTGTCATGGACCCTTCTGCAGAGGTGGGAAGAGGGCTTTCTTTCTCCACAGAGGTCTTTGTGTGTGGGAAGAGAAGTAAGGTAGAATGACATGAGTAGGCGTCATGGCAGAGGGTTGGGAAACACAACCACAACAGATGACCATCTCCAATCTGGCTGCTCAAGAATGTATCCAGTGTCTTCTCTGAGAATTGCTTACAGGGCAGGCAAAGTCCATGATGAACTAAGACGACTGCTGTAGGAGATCAGTAGAAAACCACGTCTGCATTGGGATGTTATTATCACTGCTGATTAGAGTTGAGCGAACACCTGGATGTTCGGGTTCGAGAAGTTCGGCCGAACATCCCGGAAATGTTCGGGTTCGGGATCCGAACCCGATCCGAACTTCGTCCCGAACCCGAACCCCATTGAAGTCAATGGGGACCCGAACTTTTCGGCACTAAAAAGGCTGTAAAACAGCCCAGGAAAGAGCTAGAGGGCTGCAAAAGGCAGCAACATGTAGGTAAATCCCCTGCAAACAAATGTGGATAGGGAAATGAATTAAAATAAAAATTAAATAAATAAAAATTAACCAAAATCAATTGGAGAGAGGTTCCATAGCAGAGAATCTGGCTTCCCGTCACCCACCACTGGAACAGTCCATTCTCAGATATTTAGGCCCCGGCACCCAGGCAGAGGAGAGAGGTCCCGTAACAGAGAATCTGTCTTCATGTCAGCAGAGAATTAGTCTGCATGTCATAGCAGAGAATGAGGCTTCACGTCAGCCACCACTGCAACAGTCCATTGGCATATATTTAGGCCCAGCACCCAGGCAGAGGAGGGAGGTCCCGTAACAGAGAATCTGTCTTCATGTCAGCAGAGAATTAGTCTGCATGTCATAGCAGAGAATGAGGCTTCACGTCAGCCACCACTGCAACAGTCCATTGGCATATATTTAGGCCCAGCACACACACAGGCAGAGGAGAGAGGTCCCGTAACAGAGAATCTGGCTTCATGTCAGCAGAGAATCAGTCTGCATGTCATAGCAGAGAATGAGGCTTCACGTCAGCCACCACTGCAACAGTCCATTGGCATATATTTAGGCCCAGCACCCAGGCAGAGGAGGGAGGTCCCGTAACAGAGAATCTGTCTTCATGTCAGCAGAGAATTAGTCTGCATGTCATAGCAGAGAATGAGGCTTCACGTCAGCCACCACTGCAACAGTCCATTGGCATATATTTAGGCCCAGCACACACACAGGCAGAGGAGAGAGGTCCCGTAACAGAGAATCTGGCTTCATGTCAGCAGAGAATCAGTCTGCATGTCATAGTAGAGAATGAGGCTTCACGTCAGCCACCACTGCAACAGTCCATTGGCATATATTTAGGCCCAGCACACACACAGGCAGAGGAGAGAGGTCCCGTAACAGAGAATCTGGCTTCATGTCAGCAGAGAATCAGTCTGCATGTCATAGCAGAGAATGAGGCTTCACGTCAGCCACCACTGCAACAGTCCATTGGCATATATTTAGGCCCAGCACACACACAGGCAGAGGAGAGAGGTCCCGTAACAGAGAATCTGGCTTCATGTCAGCAGAGAATCAGTCTGCATGTCATAGCAGAGAATGAGGCTTCACGTCAGCCACCACTGCAACAGTCCATTGGCATATATTTAGGCCCAGCACCCAGGCAGAGGAGGGAGGTCCCGTAACAGAGAATCTGTCTTCATGTCAGCAGAGAATTAGTCTGCATGTCATAGCAGAGAATGAGGCTTCACGTCAGCCACCACTGCAACAGTCCATTGGCATATATTTAGGCCCAGCACCCAGGCAGAGGAGGGAGGTCCCGTAACAGAGAATCTGTCTTCATGTCAGCAGAGAATTAGTCTGCATGTCATAGCAGAGAATGAGGCTTCACGTCAGCCACCACTGGAACAGTCCATTCTCAGATATTTAGGCCCCGGCACCCAGGCAGAGGAGAGAGGTCCCGTAACAGAGAATCTGTCTTCATGTCAGCAGAGAATTAGTCTGCATGTCATAGCAGAGAATGAGGCTTCACGTCAGCCACCACTGCAACAGTCCATTGGCATATATTTAGGCCCAGCACCCAGGCAGAGGAGAGAGGTCCCGTAACAGACAATCTGGCTTCATGTCAGCAGAGAATCAGTCTTCATATCATAGCAGAGAATCAGGCTTCACGTCACCCACCACTGTAAGAGTCAATTTTCATAAATTTAGGCCCAGAACCCAGGCAGAGGAGAAAGGTCCCGTAACAGACAATCTGGCTTCATGTCAGCAGAGAATCAGTCTTCATATCATAGCAGAGAATCAGGCTTCACGTCACCCACCACTGTAAGAGTCAATTTTCATAAATTTAGGCCCAGAACCCAGGCAGAGGAGAAAGGTCCCGTAACAGACAATCTGGCTTCATGTCAGCAGAGAATCAGTCTTCATATCATAGCAGAGAATCAGGCTTCACGTCACCCACCACTGTAAGAGTCAATTTTCATAAATTTAGGCCCAGAACCCAGGCAGAGGAGAAAGGTCCCGTAACAGACAATCTGGCTTCATGTCAGCAGAGAATCAGTCTTCATATCATAGCAGAGAATCAGGCTTCACGTCACCCACCACTGTAAGAGTCAATTTTCATAAATTTAGGCCCAGAACCCAGGCAGAGGAGAAAGGTCCCGTAACAGACAATCTGGCTTCATGTCAGCAGAGAATCAGTCTTCATATCATAGCAGAGAATCAGGCTTCACGTCACCCACCACTGTAAGAGTCAATTTTCATAAATTTAGGCCCAGAACCCAGGCAGAGGAGAAAGGTCCCGTAACAGACAATCTGGCTTCATGTCAGCAGAGAATCAGTCTTCATATCATAGCAGAGAATCAGGCTTCACGTCACCCACCACTGTAAGAGTCAATTTTCATAAATTTAGGCCCAGAACCCAGGTAGAGGAGAAAGGTCCCGTAACAGACAATCTGGCTTCATGACAGCAGAGAATCAGTCTGCATGTCATAGCAGAGAATCAGGCTTCACGTCAGCCACCACTGCAACAGTCCATTGTCATAAATTTAGGCCCAGCACCCAGGCAGAGGAGAGAGGTCCCGTAACAGACAATCTGGCTTCATGTCAGCAGAGAATTAGTCTGCATGTCATAGCAGAGAATCAGGCTTCATGTCAGCCACCACTGCAACAGTCCATTGGCATATATTTAGGCCTAGCACACAGGCAGAGGAGAGGTTCATTCAACTTTGGGTAGCATCGCAATATAATGGTAAAATGAAAATAAAAATAGGATTGAATGAGGAAGTGCCCTGGAGTCCAATAATATATGGTTATGGGGAGGTAGTTAATGTCTAATCTGGACAAGGGACGGACAGGTCCTGTGGGATCCATGCCTGGTTCATTTTTATGAACGTCAGCTTGTCCACATTGGCTGTAGACAGGCGGCTGCGTTTGTCTGTAATGACGCCCCCTGCCGTGCTGAATACACGTTCAGACAAAACGCTGGCTGCCGGGCAGGCCAGCACCTCCAAGGCATAAAAGGCTAGCTCTGGCCACGTGGACAATTTAGAGACCCAGAAGTTGAATGGGGCCGAACCATCAGTCAGTACGTGGAGGGGTGTGCACACGTACTGTTCCACCATGTTAGTAAAATGTTGCCTCCTGCTAACACGTTGCGTATCAGGTGGTGGTGCAGTTAGCTGTGGCGTGTTGACAAAAGTTTTCCACATCTCTGCCATGCTAACCCTGCCCTCAGAGGAGCTGGCCGTGACACAGCTGCCTTGGCGACCTCTTGCTCCTCCTCTGCCTTGGCCTTGGGCTTCCACTTGTTCCCCTGTGACATTTGGGAATGCTCTCAGTAGCGCGTCTACCAACGTGCGCTTGTACTCGCGCATCTTCCTATCACGCTCCAGTGCAGGAAGTAAGGTGGGCACATTGTCTTTGTAGCGTGGATCCAGCAGGGTGGCAACCCAGTAGTCCGCACAGGTTAAAATGTGGGCAACTCTGCTGTCGTTGCGCAGGCACTGCAGCATGTAGTCGCTCATGTGTGCCAGGCTGCCCAGGGGTAAGGACAAGCTGTCCTCTGTGGGAGGCGTATCGTCATCGTCCTGCCTTTCCCCCCAGCCACGCACCAGTGATGGACCCGAGCTGCGTTGGGTGCCACCCCGCTGTGACCATGCTTCATCCTCATCCTCCTCCACCTCCTCCTCATCCTCGTCCTCCTCGTCCTCCAGTAGTGGGCCCTGGCTGGCCACATTTGTACCTGGCCTCTGCTGTTGCAAAAAACCTCCCTCTGAGTCACTTCGAAGAGACTGGCCTGAAAGTGCTAAAAATGACCCCTCTTCCTCATCCTCCTCCTCCTCCTCCTGGGCCACCTCCTGTTCCATCATCGCCCTAAGTGTTTTCTCAAGGAGACATAGAAGTGGTATTGTAACGCTGATAACGGTGTCATCGCCACTGGCCATGTTGGTGGAGTACTCGAAACAGCGCAACAGGGCACACAGGTCTCGCATGGAGGCCCAGTCATTGGTGGTGAAGTGGTGCTGTTCTGTAGTGCGACTGACCCGTGCGTGCTGCAGCTGAAACTCCACTATGGCCTGCTGCTGCTCGCACAGTCTGTCCAGCATGTGCAAGGTGGAGTTCCACCTGGTGGGCACGTCGCATATGAGGCGGTGAGCGGGAAGGCCGAAGTTACGCTGTAGCGCAGACAGGCGAGCAGCAGCAGGATGTGAACGCCGGAAGCGCGAACAGACGGCCCGCACTTTATGCAGCAGCTCTGACATGTCGGGGTAGTTGTGAATGAACTTCTGCACCACCAAATTCAGCACATGCGCCAAGCAAGGGATGTGCGTCAAATTGGCTAGTCCCAGAGCTGCAACGAGATTTCGCCCATTATCACACACCACCAGGCCGGGCTTGAGGCTCACCGGCAGCAACCACTCGTCGGTCTGTTGTTCTATACCCCGCCACAACTCCTGTGCGGTGTGGGGCCTGTCCCCCAAACATATGAGTTTCAGAATGGCCTGCTGACGTTTACCCCGGGCTGTGCTGAAGTTGGTGGTGAAGGTGTGTGGCTGACTGGATGAGCAGGTGGAAGAAGAGGAGGAGGAAGCCGAGAAGGAGGAGGTGGCAACAGGAGGCAAAGAATGTTGCCCTGCGATCCTTGGCGGCGGAAGGACGTGCGCCAAACAGCTCTCCGCCTGGGGCCCAGCTGCCACTACATTTACCCAGTGTGCAGTTAGGGAGATATAGCGTCCCTGGCCGTGCTTACTGGTCCACGTATCTGTGGTTAGGTGGACCTTGCTACAGATGGCGTTGCGCAGTGCACACTTGATTTTATCGGATACTTGGTTGTGCAGGGAAGGCACGGCTCTCTTGGAGAAGTAGTGCCGGCTGGGAACAACATACTGTGGGACAGCAAGCGACATGAGCTGTTTGAAGCTGTCTGTGTCCACCAGCCTAAATGACAGCATTTCATAGGCCAGTAGTTTAGAAATGCTGGCATTCAGGGCCAGGGATCGAGGGTGGCTAGGTGGGAATTTACGCTTTCTATCAAATGTTTGTGAGATGGAGAGCTGAACGCTGGCGTGTGACATGGTTGAGACGCTTGGTGACGGAGGTGGTGGTGGTGGTGTTGGTGGTACATCCCCTGTTTGCTGGGCGGCAGGTGCCAACGTTCCTCCAGAGGCGGAGGAAGAGGCCGAGGCGGCAGCAGCAGAATAGGCCGAGGCGGCAGCAGCAGAAGAGGTAGCAGGGGGAGCCTGAGTGACTTCCTTGGTTTTAAGGTGTTTACTCCACTGCAGTTCATGCTTTGCATGCAGGTGCCTGGTCATGCAGGTTGTGCTCAGGTTCAGAACGTTAATGCCTCGCTTCAGGCTCTGATGGCACAGCGTGCAAACCACTCGGGTCTTGTCGTCAGCACATTGTTTGAAGAAGTGCCATGCCAGGGAACTCCTTGAAGCTGCCTTTGGGGTGCTCGGTCCCAGATGGCGGCGGTCAGTAGCAGGCGGAGTCTCTTGGCGGCGGGTGTTCTGCTTTTGCCCACTGCTCCCTCTTTTGCTACGCTGTTGGCTCGGTCTCACCACTGCCTCTTCCTCCGAACTGTGAAAGTCAGTGGCACGACCTTCATTCCATGTGGGGTCTAGGACCTCATCGTCCCCTGCATCGTCTTCCACCCAGTCTTGATCCCTGACCTCCTGTTCAGTCTGCACACTGCAGAAAGACGCAGCAGTTGGCACCTGTGTTTCGTCATCATCAGAGACATGCTGAGGTGGTATTCCCATGTCCTCATCATCAGGAAACATAAGTGGTTGTGCGTCAGTGCATTCTATGTCTTTCACCGCTGGGGAAGGGCTAGGTGGATGCCCTTGGGAAACCCTGCCAGCGGAGTCTTCAAACAGCATAAGAGACTGCTGCATAACTTGAGGCTGAGACAGTTTCCCTGGTATGCATGGGGGTGATGTGACAGACTGATGGGGTTGGTTTTCAGGCGCCATCTGTGCGCTTTCTGCAGAAGACTGGGTGGGAGATAATGTGAACGTGCTGGATCCACTGTCGGCCACCCAATTGACTAATGCCTGTACCTGCTCAGGCCTTACCATCCTTAGAACGGCATTGGGCCCCACCATATATCGCTGTAAATTCTGGCGGCTACTGGGACCTGAAGTAGTTGGTACACTAGGACGTGTGGATGTGGCAGAACGGCCACGTCCTCTCCCAGCACCAGAGGGTCCACTAACACCACCACGACCATGTCCACGTCCGCGTCCCTTACTAGATGTTTTTCTCATTGTTATGGTTCACCACAACAACAAATATATTATTTGGCCCAATGTATTGTATTCAAATTCAGCGGGATATAAATTTGAGGCCTAGTATTTAGGCGCTGGGTGACCGGTATGGATTTAGTGACAGAATTAGACTTGGAAATGCACAGAAGCGTGTGTGTGTGAAGTTATTCTGAATGACCCAATGTGCACCTTGAATATTATATACCCTTTTAGGGATAGATTTCAAATAGCTCTGATATAGCAGAAACCACTAAATTATGAAATTGCTAAATTGGGAATTGTACTTCAACCCAGAACAAAAAATGTGCTTTGACGGACACTAAATATCTTGCCCAGCAACAACAGTACAACGGTGGGTAACGAGAGATTTAGAGGGAATTAAATTTGAGGCCTAGTATTTAGGCGCTGGGTCACCGGTATGGATTTAGTGACAGAATTAGACTTGGAAATACACAGTAGCGGGTGTGTGTGAAGTTATTCTGAATGACCCTATGTGCACCTTCAATATTATATACCCTTTTAGGGATAGATTTCAAATAGCTCTGATATAGCAGAAACCACTAAATTATGAAATTGCTAAATTGGGAATTGTACTTCAACCCAGAACAAAAAATGTGCTTTGACGGACACTAAATATCTTGCCCAGCAACAACAGTACAGCGGTGGGTAACGAGAGATTTAGAGGGAATTAAATTTGAGGCCTAGTATTTAGGCGCTGGGTCACCGGTATGGATTTAGTGACAGAATTAGACTTGGAAATGCACAGAAGCGTGTGTGTGAAGTTATTCTGAATGACCCAATGTGCACCTTCAATATTATATACCCTTTTTGGGATAGATTTCAAATAGCTCTGATATAGCAGGAACCACTAAATTATGAAATTGCTAAATTGGGAATTGTACTTCAACCCAGAACAAAAAATGTGCTTTGACGGGCACTAAATAACTTTCCCAGCTACAACAGGACAACGGTAACGAGAGATTTAGAGGGATTTAAATTTGAGGCCTAGTATTTAGGCGCTGGGTGACAGGTATGGGTTTAGTGACAGAATTAGACTTGGAAATACACAGTAGCGGGTGTGTGTGAAGTTATTCTGAATGACCCTATGTGCACCTTCAATATTATATACCCTTTTAGGGATAGATTTCAAATAGCTCTGATATAGCAGAAACCACTAAATTATGAAATTGCTAAATTGGGAATTGTACTTCAACCCAGAACAAAAAATGTGCTTTGACGGACACTAAATATCTTGCCCAGCAACAACAGTACACCGGTGGGTAACGAGAGATTTAGAGGGAATTAAATTTGAGGCCTAGTATTTAGGCGCTGGGTCACCGGTATGGATTTAGTGACAGAATTAGACTTGGAAATACACAGTAGCGGGTGTGTGTGAAGTTATTCTGAATGACCCTATGTGCACCTTCAATATTATATACCCTTTTTGGGATAGATTTCAAATAGCTCTGATATAGCAGGAACCACTAAATTATGAAATTGCTAAATTGGGAATTGTACTTCAACCCAGAACAAAAAATGTGCTTTGACGGGCACTAAATAACTTTCCCAGCTACAACAGGACAACGGTAACGAGAGATTTAGAGGGATTTAAATTTGAGGCCTAGTATTTAGGCGCTGGGTGACAGGTATGGGTTTAGTGACAGAATTAGACTTGGAAATACACAGTAGCGGGTGTGTGTGAAGTTATTCTGAATGACCCTATGTGCACCTTCAATATTATATACCCTTTTTGGGATAGATTTCAAATAGCTCTGATATAGCAGAAACCACTAAATTATGAAATTGCTAAATTGGGAATTGTACTTCAACCCAGAACAAAAAATGTGCTTTGACGGACACTAAATATCTTGCCCAGCAACAACAGTACACCGGTGGGTAACGAGAGATTTAGAGGGAATTAAATTTGAGGCCTAGTATTTAGGCGCTGGGTCACCGGTATGGATTTAGTGACAGAATTAGACTTGGAAATACACAGTAGCGGGTGTGTGTGAAGTTATTCTGAATGACCCTATGTGCACCTTCAATATTATATACCCTTTTTGGGATAGATTTCAAATAGCTCTGATATAGCAGGAACCACTAAATTATGAAATTGCTAAATTGGGAATTGTACTTCAACCCAGAACAAAAATGTGCTTTGACGGGCACTAAATAACTTTCCCAGCTACAACAGGACAACGGTAACGAGAGATTTAGAGGGATTTAAATTTGAGGCCTAGTATTTAGGCGCTGGGTGACAGGTATGGGTTTAGTGACAGAATTAGACTTGGAAATACACAGTAGCGGGTGTGTGTGAAGTTATTCTGAATGACCCTATGTGCACCTTCAATATTATATACCCTTTTTGGGATAGATTTCAAATAGCTCTGATATAGCAGAAACCACTAAATTATGAAATTGCTAAATTGGGAATTGTACTTCAACCCAGAACAAAAAATGTGCTTTGACGGACACTAAATATCTTGCCCAGCAACAACAGTACAGCGGTGGGTAACGAGAGATTTAGAGGGAATTAAATTTGAGGCCTAGTATTTAGGCGCTGGGTCACCGGTATGGATTTAGTGACAGAATTAGACTTGGAAATACACAGTAGCGGGTGTGTGTGAAGTTACTCTGAATGACCCTATGTGCACCTTCAATATTATATACCCTTTTTGGGATAGATTTCAAAGAGCTCTGATATAGCAGGAACCACTAAATTATGAAATTGCTAAATTGGGAATTGTATTTCAACCCAGAACAAGAAATGTGCTTGAACGGACACTAAATAACTCGCCCAGCTACAGCACTAGGGACAGATTTAGCTGGATATAAATTTGAGGCCTAGTATTTAGGCGCTGGGTGACAGGTATGGGTTTAGTGACAGAATTAGACTTGGAAATACACAGTAGCGGGTGTGTGTGAAGTTATTCTGAATGACCCTATGTGCACCTTCAATATTATATACCCTTTTTGGGATAGATTTCAAATAGCTCTGATATAGCAGAAACCACTAAATTATGAAATTGCTAAATTGGGAATTGTACTTCAACCCAGAACAAAAAATGTGCTTTGACGGACACTAAATATCTTGCCCAGCAACAACAGTACAGCGGTGGGTAACGAGAGATTTAGAGGGAATTAAATTTGAGGCCTAGTATTTAGGCGCTGGGTCACCGGTATGGATTTAGTGACAGAATTAGACTTGGAAATACACAGTAGCGGGTGTGTGTGAAGTTACTCTGAATGACCCTATGTGCACCTTCAATATTATATACCCTTTTTGGGATAGATTTCAAAGAGCTCTGATATAGCAGGAACCACTAAATTATGAAATTGCTAAATTGGGAATTGTATTTCAACCCAGAACAAGAAATGTGCTTGAACGGACACTAAATAACTCGCCCAGCTACAGCACTAGGGACAGATTTAGCTGGATATAAATTTGAGGCCTAGTATTTAGGCGCTGGGTGACCGGTATGGATTTAGTGACAGAATTAGACTGGGATATGGCCAAAAAATGAACAGACTATTGCTGGTTAAATGCACTTGGTGTGACAGCTTCACCCTGATGTAGGCTTTAGCCAAAAAACAACCACACCATTGAGGGTTAAATGCACTTGGTGACAGGCGCAGCTTGCCCCTGATTTTGTATATGGCCAAAAAATGAACAGACTATTGCTGGTTAAATGCACTTGGTGTGACAGCTTCACCCTGATGTAGGCTTTAGCCAAAAAACAACCACACCATTGAGGGTTAAATGCACTTGGTGACAGGCGCAGCTTGCCCCTGATTTTGTATATGGCCAAAAAATGAACAGACTATTGCTGGTTAAATGCACTTGGTGTGACAGCTTCACCCTGATGTAGGCTTTAGCCAAAAAACAACCACACCATTGAGGGTTAAATGCACTTGGTGACAGGCGCAGCTTGCCCCTGATTTTGTATATGGCCAAAAAATGAACAGACTATTGCTGGTTAAATGCACTTGGTGTCACAGCTTCACCCTGATGTAGGCTTTAGCCAAAAAACAACCACACCATTGAGGGTTAAATGCACTTGGTCGCAGCTTGTGCTGGCGCACCACAAGACACAAAATGGCCGCCGATCACCCCAGAAAAATGAGACTGACAAACGGTCTGTGCAGCCTAAAAACAGTGAGCAATTGAGGATCAGCAGCTCAATGATCCACAGCTGCAGATCGATCAGTTAATCAAGTCCTTTGGAGGAGTTAATCTGCCTAATCTCGCCCTACTGTCGCAGCCGCAACCTCTCCCTACGCTAATCAGAGCAGAGTGACGGGCGGCGCTATGTGACTCCAGCTTAAATAGAGGCTGGGTCACATGGTGCTCTGGCCAATCACAGCCATGCCAATAGTAGGCATGGCTGTGATGGCCTCTTGGGGCAAGTAGTATGACGCTTGTTGATTGGCTGCTTTGCAGCCTTTCAAAAAGCGCCAAGAAAGCGTCACAAAAGCGCGAAGAAAGCGACGAACACCGAACCCGAACCCGGACTTTTACGAAAATGTCCGGGTTCGGGTCCGTGTCACGGACACCCCAAAATTCGGTACGAACCCGAACTATACAGTTCGAGTTCGCTCATCCCTACTGCTGATAGATTAGTGTAATGAGGTCAAGAAGCAAACACGTAACTAGTACTATCAAATAAGGAGCCAAATCTAATTATTGTGCAGACAGAAGATGTAGACAAAGCAATGCACTAAAAGTTAAAATTACATCACAGTTTGCATTGGGACCCAGGAACTTCAATTTTCACTTTTGTGGACATGCATATTCTTTACCAAACTGACACGGAGCATCACATCTTTCTATAGCTTAAAGGGGTTGTCCAGGATTAGAAAAACTTGACTGCTTTCTTCCAAAAACAGCTCCACCCATCTCCACAGGTTGTGTGCCAGAAGATATGTTTCATTTATGACGAGGAGCCGGTCTTGCTGTAAATTGAGTACATCCTCTGACGGTCTGTGCACCTAGAGTGCATTCTACTCCAGCTCATAGCTGCCGCACATTTCAATCCTCACTTACTCCAATAAACGGGCATAAATGACAGTGAATGCCACACAGACACCATGACCTCGTCCTTCCACCACCACTACCCTTTTCAGAAAGTGGCGAGAGGGAAATGGGATTCAAAAATTGTGGGTTTGCGGCTTTTTTTTTATACCAGTTTCTGTTGTATAGGGGAATAGTAAATCACCCCCAATTGAACTGATTTAGTGCAAAGTACGTTGATGAAGACTCAAGCAAAACTGACTTCAAATACTAGCCTCATGATAAATTCCAACTAAAATGTGGTCAAAGTAGGCTACTTTCACACTCGCGTTTGGTGCGGATCCGTCATAGATCTGCACAGACGCATCAGTTCAGAAAAAATACAACCGAATGCATCCGCTCAGAACGGATCCGTTTGTATTATCTTTAACATAGTCAAAGCTGATCCGTCTTGAACACCATTGAAAGTCAAGGGGGGACGGATCAGTTTTCTATTGTGCCAGATTGTGTCAGAGAAAACGTATCTGTCCCCATTGACTTACATTGTGTGCCACGACATTTGGCTTAGTTTCAAGCAAGCAGCGTTTTGGTGTCCGCCTCCAAAGCGGAATGGAGACGGAACGGAGCCAAACTGATGCCTTCTGAGTGGATCCTTTTCCATTCAGAATGCATTAAGGGCAAAACTGATCCGTTTTGGGCCGCTTGTGACAGCCCTGAACGGATCTCACAAACGGAAACCAAAATGCCAGAGTGAAAGTAGCCTAAAACATATTAGTATCATTTTTATAGCTAACGGTATACAGTTTATATCGTTTACAGTGCAGAGTTACATATAAGTGTTGTACCCTGTCGAGGGATGAATTCCATCATCAGGAGGTCAGCACTTAATACACGCTACTAGTTTTGAGGTTTACTATAGATTTACTACTCGTAATTGTAAAAATTCTATGTTCTTCCAAATATATTGACAAAAAAGTGGAGATGTTCCATAACTTTGGGAAGAATATACATAAGATAGGTTACTGCTAGGCATTTCTTCATCCAGGCAAAGATTAAATGTAGTTAGTTGTCCTAGACCTATCTCTAAATACCAGATCATGCCCCATGGCTCCCTCTACACCTCTCCCTATGTTACTGTTGGGTGTTCACTTTGTGGACACTCTTTCCCCAGTGAATCTTTCATTTAGGTTACTGATCAACGCTCACAAATTTTGGAGAACTGCCCGTTACTTTATTTAATCCCGTATCTGTTCCTGTTTAAAGAAATGCTCTTCCCTGGAATAAACATTTCCAAAATGTCCTGTAATTAGACTTCTGCATTGTGGTTAATGCACGCATCACATGACACATCTGAATCTTGTTATGGAGAACATTATATGACTAGATTTATTTTCTTTATTGTCCTTCCATGAATGCAGAAATTTGATGGTATTCTAAACAATGAAACCAAACAATTTTTGTTACTGGATTTCTTCCCTCAAATTTGGATCAAAATAAAGTCTCCCTTGAGAATGTTAGAAGTAAGCATATTTGAGAGGCTACATTAGCGTAATTAAAGTCTTGACCGAAGTGCTCCGGTGAATGGTCCTTCTCTGAGGACCTCATTCACAATGGGGATGTGTGGGTAGATACCCTCTCCAGCTGGAAGTGATGTGGCAAATTAACAAAAAAAAAATCTGAAGACATCTGTATAGCTGAGAAAAAGTGGTTTGAAAGATATACAATAATAGGATTTATCTGAAAGTCATTTATCACAACAGTGACACTAATGGCACACACATCAGCCATGAGGCCTTGAAGCATCAAATCCGCCCGCGCATTGTCAATCTAGTTTGGCATTGGCGCTTTGTATGCTCTGGCACCAGTGTTCTTCTCCTCATTACCTCCTCGGCTTGCTGCGTTTCAACAATGATGTCCCACTCCTTTCGATCAATTACCTTTTTGGGGGTTTGTACTTGCGCAGTCAAACGTATATTCTCAACACATTCATGCTATCACAATCAGGCAATAATGTACCTATTCTTGCAACCTTGCCAGATTGGCCATATGTCGTATGATATCATTAGGTCAACCATGTCAGCGTTCTAAGTTGTGGGAGTGACAAATTGGGGGGCCCACTGCTGTCTCGCCTCCGCTCATTGCTTTTTTTTTCTCACGAATTTGGACTGAAAGGCTTTTAAGACACAACATTTTGTGTCAATTTAAATGTTTAAAAATCAAGTTCTTGAAGTGTTTTCCTGAAAAGGCAAAAAAGGATTTGTCTGAGATCGCGCTTTTTAAAACGTCTTTGTCATGCCTCGGAGTGCAAACAAGGCGTATACCGAATTCTGTGCCACCGCTTTCCTTTGAAAAATATCCTTCTGAGCGGTGCCAAAAAGCCATCGTGTTCATACACAGGATCTAACGTGAGATTAAAGCATGTGGTACATATGTAATTCCAACAGAATAAAGTGGAGATGGAACATTTACTCTCTTTTAACTCTCATCAGAAATCTTTTGTAGAACACTGGAACACTGGCAACATACAAAAATGAAGGAGGAGGACTGGGGGACTTTTTGCCTAGACTCTTATACTTCTGGCTTGTGTTCAGTAGTTTGGGAATTAAAGGAGTTATCCCACGATTAATATAAAAAAAAAAGAAATAAAAAAAAGAAAAAGGATCATCATATAGTACATGGCAATCTCTTTCTAACAAAGCTAGAACCAGCCCTGTACTTCACATGGATCCAGAGATCTCCCTATTCCTTGCTCCAGTTGCTCTGCTAGATGTATTTCAACATGGTAGATCAGAGGGTGTGTCCTTTCTCAGGGAGTGTGTTCTTTGTGCTGCAGCTCTCTCCCTATAAGGCCCCTTTCACACGAGCGTGACGGATTAGGTCCGGATGCGTTCAGGATGCGTTCAGTGAAACTCGCACTATTTTGCAAGCAAGTTCAGTCAGTTTTGTCTGCAATTGCGTTCAGTTGTTCAGTTTTTTCCGTGCGGGTGCAATGCGTTTTGATGCGGTTTTCACACGCGTGATAAAAAACGGAAGGTTTACAAACAACATCTCTTAGCAACCATCATTGAAAAACGCATCGCACCTGCACTTGCTTGCGGATGCAATGAGTTTTTCACGCAGCCCTATTCATTTCTATGGGCCAGGGCTGCGTGAAAAACGCAGAATATAGAACATGCTGCGATTTTCACGCAACGCAGAACTGATGCGTGAAAAACAACGCTCATGTACACAGACCCATTGAAATGAATGGGTCAGGATTCAGTGCGGGTGCTATGCGTTCACGTCACGCATTGCACCCGCGCGGAAAACTCGCTTGTGTGAACTGTAACAGCTTCTAACAGGAGATCCATCAAGCGGCAGTTGAAGGATGGAACTGAGATTGTGCGTCCACCTCAGTGATGTTACTGAGATGAACATAGAAATAAAAAAAATAACAAACAGCAGGTGGCGCTATACAAATAGATTTTATTCAATAACTCAGTAGCTATACAAAATTTTCAATTACATGCAATTACAAAAGTATTAATATCCAGGTACTGGTTTAATAAATGTAGAATACCTTTAATAAAAACTATTTTTTTTTAAATTCATAAAGAAAAAGAAAAAGTATAAAAGTATAAAAAGTATTTTAAAGGGCTTCTGTCACTCCACTAAACTCATTATTATTTTTTTGGTCTCCCTAAAATCCTTATGCTGCGATTTCTCAATATATATATGGCTATTACACTGTTTGGTTCAGTAGTTCTATAAAAAAACTGACTTTTATATTATGCAAATTACCTCTCTAGCAGCAGGTAGGGCGGCTACCTGCTGCTAGCAGCCGCATCCTCCATTCATAATGACGCCCCCTCCTCATGTTGATTGACAGAGCCAGCGGACGCGCTCGTCCTCTGACTGGCCCTGTCTGCGTTTTAACTCTCGCGCCGGTCTTCAGTTGGTGCAGGCGCACTGAGTGGAGGACGCTCGCTCGGCCGCTCCATCCTCAGTGCGCCTGCGCCGATGACGAGCGTCCTCCACTCAGTGCGCCTGCGCCAACTGAAGACCGGAGCGAGATTTAAAACCCATAGTGCTCCTCTCCCCCCTTCCTCCTAGTGCCCCCATAATGTACCAGTATAAAATGCCCCATATATAGTGCCCCAGTGTCCCCCATAATTTGCAAGTATAAAATACCCCTTCTTAGTGCCCACCATAGATGACCCCATAGTACTCCTCTCCCCCCTTTCCCATAGTACCCACCATAATGTGTCCCAGTATAAAATACCCCTATACAGAGCCCCCCCATACAAAATACCCCTTCTTCCTCAGTAGATGCCCCCATAGTGTTCCTCTCCCCCTTCCCCCATAGTTCCCCCATATAAAATACCCCTTATTTGTGGCCTCAGTAGATGCCCCCATAGTGCCCCCCAATAATGTGCCAGTAAAAAGAGCCCCCATAGTGCCCCCAATAATGTGCCAGTAAGAAGTTCTGCCATAGTGCCCCCAATAATGTGCCAGTAAGAAATGCCCCCATAGATGCCCCCCAATAATGTGCCAGTAAGAAGTTCCCCCCATAGATGCCCCCAATCACGTGTCAGTAAGAAGTGCACTCCCGTAGATGTCCCCCCAATCATGTGCCAGTAAGAAGTGCCCCCAATCATGTGCCCCCAATTATGTGCCAGTAATAAGTGCCCCCCAATTATGTGCCCCCAATCATGTGCCAGTAAGAAGTACCCCCACAGCGCTCCTCTCCTGTATTGTACCATATAAAAAAAATAAACACTTATACTTACCTCCATCAGGCTGGCAGCGATGCAACGCAGGCCTCTTCCGGCCTGTGTCCCACACTGGGCGGCTCAGGTGGCGCGATGCTGCCTGCACCGGCCTCTGATAGGCTGCAGGCTAATGCTTGCAGCCTATCAGAGGAACGGGGAAGGGAGACGCCTCTCCCCTGCCCTACAGCATCCATCTATCTGTATTGCTGTCCTGAGGACGGCGATACAGAGGACTATGGAGATGAGTGCTTCCACAATGGAAGCACTCATCTCTCCCTGCCCCGCCGCTGCCGCCTTCCACTTGGCACCAGGGCGCGCTGCCTGAGGCGATCGCCTCACCTTGCCTAATTGGCCGTGCGGCCCTGGTATGTTCAGAGTGGCAGAATTTTGTTGCGGAAATTTCTGTGATAACAGAGTGTAAAATAAAAATAAATTAATAAAATCATATATTTACCCTCATACATTTGGTTGTGAGGGGCGGCCGCCGCCAACTTGATTGAAGATCCAGAGCGAAATCTTGCACAGCCCGTGATGACATCATCACGTCGGCCGGCGTGGTGGCGTCATGCGTTACTGTGCACGGAATTTCACACAGGATCTTCAATCAAGATGGCGGATGAGGTAAATATGATTTTTTTTACCGCCATTCAGGGAAAAACAATTTGTTACCACAAACAAAGCACAAGGAAATTCGGCTTTGCAGCAAATAGAATTTTCCCTAAAATTCTGATTGAATTCCACTTCATCAGGTTTGATTTGCTCAACACTAATCCCTATATATACGTGTTATGTGTGATGCAGGATATAAAAGTCCGAAGAGCACAAAAAAAAAAGTTTGCACCACCTATTCAGGCCATCACCAGGCATAACACAGTGTCAGATTGAGGGGATTTTTCCTGACTGGGAATTCCACACAATCGTGCACACAGTTTCTATGATACAGGTAGGTCCATATATATTTGGACTCTGGCACAAATTTTATTTTTTTTACCTGTTGACTAAAACATATTCAAGTTATAGTTATATAATGGACATAAAGTCCAGACTTTTAGCTTTTATTTGAGGGTATCCACATTAAAATTGGATGAAGGGTTTAGGAGTTTCAGCTCCTTCACATGTGGCACCCTGTTTTTGAAGGGACCAAAAGTAATTGAACAATTGACTCAGAGGCTGTTTCATGGGCAGGTGTGGGCAATTCCTTCATTATTTAATTCTTAATTAGGCACATAAAAGTCCTGGAGTTGTGGTGGAGTGGTGCTTGCATTTAGAAAATTTTGCTGAGAAGTAAACATGTTGTCACAGTGTAACACCCCAGAGTTGTGTTACAATACTCTTTTACCCCACTAAAATTTGTTAAGAGCCTTAACCTTGTCATCTAATGTGATTTTACATAATATCCTCACAAATGTGCATTGAAAACCTTGTTAATTGTTTGTTGCTGTAATTTCCATGTTCACCAGCAGGTGGCAGCAATGTGTTAGCAAGGACTCAGTTTAGTGTTCCTAGGCTGGAATAGTTGCCTCATGGGGAGAGACAGAAGTTAGTTAGTGTGCCAGACACCCCTGCTGGCAGGAGCTCCCAGATATAGGGATCCAAAGCCAGGATCTTGTCTCGGCTGAGACATTGATAACCATCTCCAGCCTGAGTCCTTCAGCCTCAGCTGGAAGAATCAAGCAGACAACTCCAGTTACAGGAAGAACCATGCCCTGAGAAGATAACTATGAGTAAAGACCAGAGACCCAGGAGAAGCCATATTTCTCCTCAAAGCTAGTCAGTCCCCAGACAGCAGAAGATAGAAAGTGCAGAAGCCAAATTCCTGCCACAGTTTAGAGCTACAAAGCAGACATCTTTTCCTGCAAAGCTCCAGGTACATGATATAGCAGGAGATATATTCCTGCCACACGTTGCCAATACCTGCTGGGACCAAAGACTAATGCTGTATCTTGCTTGGATGAAAGCTACAACCAGTAAATACAAGTTTGAACTTTACCCAAGGTCTGGATCTCAATTACTGCTGCAAATTCCTATATTACTCCTACTAGCACGACAATCATTTTATTGCAAGTGTGCCAGGATCCAGGAGTCCAGCCATACCCAGGTAGGAGACACCGTTGACACTATTACCACTGCCATACAGAGACATTACACCACTCTGGAATTCCTAACCTGGGGTGTGAGTTATAACATCTTGGAGGGCCCTGTGACTGTACCCTGTGCACGCTGCAATTGGCGTCACAAACAAAACTATAGACTATTATACCCATATCCTGACCTACGGCATAATTTGGCGTCCGTGTAACAATACCACGTTCCTGCTCATTGCAAAAGCAGCTCTCCATGCAGGTGAAACAAGCCATCCTTCATCTGCGAAAACAGAAAAAAAAACATCATAGAAATTGCTACACTATTAGGAGTGGCAAAATCTACAGTTTGGTCCATCCTGAGAAAGAAAGAAAGCACTGGTGACCTCAACAATGCAAAAAGACCTGGACGCCCATGGAAGACAACAGTGGTGGCTGATCTCAGAATAATTATCATGGTGAAGAGAAAACCCTTCACAACAGCCAACCAAGTGAACAACACTCTCCAGAATATAGGCGTATCAATATCCAAATCTACCATAAAGAGAAGACTGCATGAAAGTAATTAATTACAGAGGGTTCACTGCACGGTGCAAGCCAATCATAAGCCTCAAGAACAAGAAAGCTAGATTGGACTTTGCTAAAAAAAAATAATCTTTAAAAAACAGCACACTTCTGGAAGAACATTCTTTGGACAGATAAAACCAAGATCAACCTCTACCAGAATGATGGAAAGAAAAAGTATGGTGAAGGCCTGGTACAGCTCATGATCCAAAGCATACCACATCATCTGTAAAACACGGCGGAGGCAGTGTGACGGCTCGGGCATGCATGGCTGCCAGTGGCACTGGGTCCCTGGTGTTTATTGATGATGTGACACAGGACAGAAGTAGCCGGGTGAATTCTGGGGTTTTCAGAGACATAATGTGTGCTCAAATCCAACCAAACTGATTGGTCGGCGTAATACAGATGGACAATGACCCAAAACATAAAGCCAAAGCAACCCAGGAGTTTAAATAAAGCAAAGAAGTGGAATATTCTTGAATGGCCAAGTCAGTCACCTGATCTGAACCCAATAGAGCATTTCACTTGTTAAAGACTAAACTTCAGACAGAAAGGCCCACAAACAAACAGCGCCTGAAAACCGCTGCAGTAAAGGCCTGGCAGAGCATTTACAAGGAGGAAACGGCGTCTGGTGATGTCCATGAGTTCAAGACTTCAGGCAGTAATTGCCAACAGAGGGTTTTCAACTAAGTATTAGAAATTAACATTTTTTACAATTATTTAATTTGTCAAATTACTTTTGAGCCCCTGAAATGAAGTGATTCAGTTTAAAAAATGCTTTCGTTCCTCGGGTTTATAAGCATTTTGTTCAACCCTCTGAATTAAAGCTGAAAGTCTAAACTTCAACTGCACCTGAATTGTTTTGTTCAAAATTCATTGTGGTAATGTACAGAACAAAAATTAGAAAAATGTTGTCTCTGTCCAAATATATATGGACCTAACTGTAGATCAGGTTTCTTTTATGCGTGCCTTAATTCCTGTATCCTGCAAATTATATAATTTACAAGCTGTACATTATGCCTGTCAGTAATATTAGATGTACTCAAAGAGAACATAAAGAAGGAGAGAAGTTGTCGTATCATAACAGGGGTGTTTTTTTTGCTAAGGCCGGGTTCACATCACGATTTAGTTTTCCATTCTTCTGACCCATTAGAAGAACAGAAAAAAGAAAAAAAAGAAGGATCCTGTATTTTAAGCATCCATTATGCTCAGTAATCCACATTTCGCATCCGTTTTAACCATTTACATCTGAGAAACTCAGATGGAAATGGCTGAAACGGATGCGAAATGTGCATAAGGGTACATTCACACGACTGTATTTATTGGTCCGCATCTGTTCCACAGTTTTGCTGACCGTCGTGTGAATGTAACCTAACTGAGCATAATGGATGCTTAAAATACAGGATTATTTTTTTGTTGGTTCATGTTCTTCTGACAGATCAGAAGAATGGAAAACAATATATGTTTTTACAATTTGTTCGCTTGTTTTTATGGTTTTATGGATGCTTAAAATACAAATAAAAGGGGAAAAAACATAAAAAAACATTTAAGTAATAATTTCCACAGAGTGTGGTTTCACAGTTTTTTTCCACAAAAAGTTGCATCTTTTGCTGAAAAAAAGCTGTGGTCAGGTGGCTGTAAGTCAATTGGAAATTGTGAAACACACCACAAACTTTTACGACTGTCGGGGCTCTCGTTTGTGCAAACCTTTTGCATTATTACACCACTCACTTCAGTTTTGAAATATAGGTGGGACAGTGAGCGTGGTTAGTTAATTAGTTTCGTTTCACATTTATCACTGAAATATTTTTTTAAATTGCAAAAAAAAGTTGCAGTCTCATTCCATGAGGGTGGAGGGGGAAACTGGATCAGCATTTCTAGACAAAAATGTATTTGTCCAAGTTATTTTTATTGATGACCTATCCTCAATATCAGATCGCCGGGGGTCCGACACTCGGCACAAAGAAATTCGAATTGCGACAAATTACTTTGTTGTAGCAGGTACAATGATGGGGAACGGCTATCGCACCGCAACCCCCCCCCCCCCCCCTTCTCGTCATTGAACTCAATTATTTATTGCTGATCGCGGCATCTGAGGCTACAATTTAGGCCTTTCAGGGGTTAATAAGGGTAAAAAAAAAATACTCACCTTATCCATTTGCTCGCGTAGAGGCAGGGGTGTAATTACCATAGCGGCAGACCATGCGACTGCTATGGGGCCCAGGGCAAGAAGGGGCCCAGTCTTAGTTAGGGTTATCTCCTCTTCTACTGGAGGTAAAAACTTGGTCAAGGGTCAGGACTCTACCCTCTAAAGCAGGGATGCTGTGGACCTCCAGCTGTTGTAAAACTACAACTCCCACCATGCCCAGCTGTAGGCTGATAGCTGTAGGCTGTCTAGGCATGCTGGGAGTTGTAGTTTTGCAACAGCTGGAGGGCCGCAGGTTGCGCATCCCTGTTCTAAAGAAGCAACTTTTTGCAAATGACGCAGTGGACAAATGGCCCAAGGGTCATTGAAAAGGGTTTAGGCGGAAACCCTTCTGTCCTGTGTGGGGGTCCTGGTTTGATCCTTGCTATGGGGCCCTTACTTCTCTATGTACGCCACTGGGTAGAAGCCTTTTTTACCGCCATTTTAGGGAAAATTGATTCATTACCAAGAAGCACGAGGAAATTCGCAGCGTATCAAATTTTTCCTGAAATTCGGATTGAAGTTGATTAGTTTGACTGAGATTCGCTCAAAACTAGTTGACACCGCTGCCAATCAGCTGGTTGAAGAGAAGGTGCGCACTTGGCCACCACAGCCTTCTCTTCATTAAAGTTAATGGGACGTCTTCTTGTAGTTACACCTGTTCACCGCTACTGTTGCGACAGCGAGCAGGTAAAGAATGAAGGGAGTGATCGTATGAGCGCTGCCTCCTCAAACAACTGATCGAGGGTGGGGGTGCCGGGGGTTGGCATCCCCGCTGATCTGATATTGATGACCTATCTGGAGCTTAGGTCATCAATATAAATAACTAGCGTCTAGGACAAATTTATTAAACAACATGAAACTTTTGATAAATGTGGCATAAAGTACAGCAACACCGAATCATAGAAAACTAGGGTAGATTTAATCAAAACTTGACAAATCAAATCAGACTCCACCTTACATTTTCCAAAGGAGTTTAGAAAAATGAAAAGTGGAACCTGATTGGTTGCTATGGGTAACTAAGCCAGATCTACTTTAAACCAGTTTTAGATATTCCCCTCATGATAAATCTCCTCCATGATACCCCCCCCCCCCTCTGAAGTGTGTTTTAGTTGCATTTTCTTCACTTGCATTGAGATTTTACGCAGCATGTTTGGGGTATGTTTTTTCAGGTGTTTGCGCCATAGACATCTCTATAGGAAGGAAACCTCACTAAGGGCTCGTTCACACGACTGTATGGCTTCTCAGTGTTCTGCGGGACGTTTTAAACATCAGTTTTTCCGTTTTTTTTTGTAGTGTTTCCTGTTCCGTTTCGGGTTTTTTCGGATGGCATATACAGTAATTACAAAGAAAAAATTGGGCTGGGCATAACATTTTCAATAGATGGTTCCGCAAAAATGGAACAGATGCGGAAGACATACGGAGTACATTCCGTATATGTTCCATTTTTTTCACAGACCCATTGACTTGAATAAAGCCACGGCAATAATAGGACATGTTCTATCTATGAACGGAACGGAAAAACTGAAATATGGAAGCGGAATGCATACGGAGTACATTCCTTTTTTTTTTTTTGCGGAACCATTGAAATGAATGGTTCTATATACGGACTGCAAAAAACGGCCTATATACAGAACGCAAAAAAAAACGTTTGTGTGAACAAGCCCTAAGGTTACTGGGTGAAATTTACTACAGGTTTGGTTTGAAGTTTTCTTGACATAAAAAATGGCATAAAACAAAGAAATCTTGTTCTGACTTATGGGGGAGTGTGATACTTTTGCGATACCTTTGTGATATTTTTGTGTAATAGTAATAAGCACGGACAACAATGAAATGGACAGACCATCTGAGACTGCTGGAATGTTCTAGAAAACCGTGAAAGGCATTTTCTCTGACGAGAAAATGTTTAAAAAAAAAGGTCGCCATAAAGTGATTTACTGTAGACACAATCATCTAGGAATCTTTTTATAGAGTGACAGAGTGATATAATGATAGATACTAGAGGACTTTAGTGGACAAAACCCAATTACTAGAATCGTACAGAAGGATAATAGTAAAAACATTTAATGATAAAATGGCGACACATGTTGCAGCTCTTTACAGCCACAACAGGTCACCTTAACAAATAAAAAGGATATGACACAGTTATAAATCTGCCTACAGGAGAAACTGAGGAAGTAGGGAGGAGGCCGTCCAATCACTTATGGTAACTTTGCAGGATTTACAAGTTTCCAAGACCTCATGCACACAACTGTATTCTATATCCGTGTGCTATGCACATTTTTTGTGGATAGCGCACTGACCTATTCATTTCTTTGGGACCATCCACATACAGTGGGATGCGAAAGTTTGGGTAACCTTGTTAATCGTCATGATTTTCCTGTATAAATCGTTGGTTGTTACGATAAAAAATGTCAGTTAAATATATCATATAGGAGACACACACAGTGATATTTGAGAAGTGAAATGAAGTTTATTGGATTTACAGAAAGTGTGCTATAATTGTTTAAACTAAATTAGGCAGGTGCATAAATTTGGGCACTGTTGTCAATTTATTGATTCCAAAACCTTTAGAACTAATTATCGGAACTCAAATTGGCTTGGTAAGCTCAGTGACCCCTGACCTACATACACAGGTGAATCCAATTAGGAGAAAGAGTATTTAAGGGGGTCAATTGTAAGTTTCCCTCCTCTTTTAATTTTCTCTGAAGAGTAGCAACATGGGGGTCTCAAAACAACCCTCAAATGACCTGAAGACAAAGCTTGTTCACCATCATGGTTTAGGGGAAGGATACAGAAAGCTGTCTCTGAGATTTCAGCTGTCTGTTTCCACAGTTAGGGACATATTGAGGAAATGGAAGACCACAAGCTCAGTTCAAGTTAAGGCTCGAAGTGGCAGACCAAGAAAAATCTCGGATAGACAGAAGTGTAGTGTCCCACTAGGTAGGGGTGGGCACTACACAAGGGTCAATTGGTGTGCGCGTTACTCCTACTCACAAGGAACAGAAATGTCATATTTAATTCTGCATTTAATGTATGTTTTAATGTGTTTTTACATGCAATGTACCCCTGTATCATGCAGTAGCAGGCCTAGTTGGGTGTAGTTAGACATCCCAGACACTAGAGGGAGATAGGGAGCCCCTAGTATAAATGTCCAGGCCCACACAGGGAGAGTTAGTGCAGAGTCAGGAGTCTGAGAAGACAGAGGTTAAAGAGCCTGCTCCTGACATGCAGCTGGATAGCCCTGGCTGCTAATGATGTCCAGGAGTCTGTTGAGAAGTTCCAGCCTGCCTCAGAACAAGAGAGCCTAAGTTAGCTCTGAAGAGATACCCCAGTTGCAGGATCCAACCTCCTGGGAGAAACCTACAGTTATCCACCTGATAGGAGGAGGCGACCCAGGGTAAGCAAAGTGACCCTGAAGGGCAGAGAACCTTTAGACAGTGCAGCAAGCAGTATAATACCTGAGGAAGAAAGTAACCAAGGATTTAAGCCACCCATTTAGGCATCCGGGCCTTGGGAGATATAAAGCCAGAGCAGGAGTTCTATAAAGGACAGTGTACATTGATTCTGGGAAAGGTACAACCTGCTGCTGAGTGCTTGTGGAATTTACCCTCAGTGTATCTTGCATGACTATTGCCTGCCATATTGTGAATAAGCCCCTTTGTGGAACTGTAATATCAAGACTGTGCTACACCTGCTGTACAAAGTTGGATTGTCCAGTAAAGTTTACGTTTGGTTCACTGCATACTTGTGTACCTTCATCCTTCCAACCACCAACCGGCGTGCCACCGTCCAAAGGCACTGGCGTCACGAATACCACAGGGACCTTGCCCCAGGCACACAAAATACCTGTAACATCCAGGGCACCTCAACTACCATCAGGCCTGGTCCCTATCTACAGAGCGTGCCCCAGAGGAACTGTGTCTACCTCTCCTTCACTGCCACGCGCCTGCCCAGGGTTCTTCAAATATAGTGACTACCCTTGATTGCCCATAACTGTGACCTCACTTCGTCATACCCTGCAGGTCTGGCGTGTTACAGAAGCGACGAATGGTGAGAGTCAGAGTCAACCCACAGACCAGCACCAAAGACCTACAACATCATCTTGCTGCAGATGGAGTCACTGTGCATGTTTCAACCATTCGGCGCACTTTACACAAGGAGATGCTGTATGCGAGTGATGCAGAGGAAGCCTTTTCTCCGCCCACAGCACAAAAAGTGCCGCTTGAGGTGGGCTAAAGCACATTTGGACAAGCCAGCTTCATTTTGGAATAAGGTGCTGTGGACTGATGAAACTAAAATTGAGTTATTTGGCCATAACAAGGGGTGTTATGCATGGAGGAAAAAGAACACAGCGTTCCAAGAAAAACACCTGCTACCTACAGTAAAATATGGTGGTGGTTCCATCATGCTGTGGGGCTGTGTGGCCAGTGCAGGGACTGGGAATCTTGTCAAGGTTGAGGGACGCATGGATTCCACTCAGTATCAGCAGATTCTGGAGACCAATGTCCAGGAATCAGTGACAAAGCTGAAGCAACAAGACAGCGACCCTAAACACTGCTCAAAATCCACTAAGGCATTTATGCAGAGGAACAAGTACAACGTTCAGGAATGGCCA
Organism: Bufo gargarizans; assembly: GCF_014858855.1. Classification (NCBI taxonomy): domain Eukaryota; kingdom Metazoa; phylum Chordata; class Amphibia; order Anura; family Bufonidae; genus Bufo; species Bufo gargarizans. The sequence goes on from NC_058083.1 coordinate 114,607,118, forward strand.
TCTCAGCCCAGACCTGAATATAACTGAAAATCTGTGGTGTGACTTAAAGAGAGCTGTCCATGCTAGGAAGCCATCAAACCTGAATGAACTAAAGATGTTTTGTAAAGAGGAATGGTCCAAAATACCTTCAACCAGAATCCAGACTCTCATTGGAACCTACAGGAAGCGTTTAGAGGCTGTAATTTCTGCAAAAGGAGGATCTACTAAATATTGATTTCATTTCTTTTTTGTGGTGCCCAAATGTATGCACCTGCCTAATTTTATTTATTTATAGCACACTTTCTGTAAATCCAATAAACTTCATTTTACTTCTCAAATATCACTGTGCGTCTCCTATATGATAAATGTAACTGACATTTTTTATTGTAACAACCGATTTATACAGGAAAATCATGACGTTTAACAAGGTTGCCCAAACTTTCGCATCCCACTGTATCTATATTTTTGCAGATCCGTGTAGCCGTTCCGTTTATTGTAGAACATGTCCTATTCTTGTCGATGAGAATAGTCCTTTCTATTTATGGAAGTGAGAAAAATGGGGACTGAACATGAAAGACGTCCATATTTTCAAGATTTGGTCCTTTTGGACTAAAATATGAACGCAGCCATGTGCATGAGAATTTAAAATGAGATTGGTGAAACTGGGCACACAAAATCCAATGGGGAGTTTTATCATGAAAATTATTTCTAACATCAGTTTTAGGACTCATGTACACGACCGTTGGATGTTTTGCGGTCTGCAAATTGCGGATCCACAAAAATCGGATACCAGCCATGTGCATTCCGTATTTTGAAGAACGGAATAGCCGGCCTCTAATGGAACACTTTTATCCTTGTCCATAATACGGACAATAATCAGACATGTTCTATTTTTTTTGCAGAACGGCGACGTGGAGATACGGACACGGAATGCACATGGAGTAATTTCCGTTTTTATGTGGCCCCATTGAAGTGAATGGTTCCGCGTACGGGCCACAAAAAAAAACCCAGAACGAACAAGGAAGAAGAATATGTTTGTGTGCATGATCCTTTATAGGAGTCTGTGTTCCTATAATTTGGGTCAATTTTAATAAATGTTGCATGATGTTTGATGAATTTGATGCATCTTTAACCCCTTCATTACCTCTATCATACATGTTTGACACGGTTCAGGTCTTTAAAGATGGCGCCCGCTCAGGAGTTTAGTGGACGCAGTAGCCATCATGTTTCAGCTGTTTTACACAGCAGACACCTTGAAGCACTGCCAATGATCTGTGATAATGCCGATCATGGACTTTTAACCCTCAGATGCAGTGGTCAATTGCGCAGCACTGCCAGGACCCAAACGGCTTCAAGGCCTGCCACAGCAAAGTTCCTATGGAGCTGTGCCTGTAACATGGCTCCATAATACCACAGTGAATCTCCCATAGACTGCAATGTCAAATCATTGTAGTCTATGGGAGAAGTGATCAGTCCCTAGGGGGGACTGAAAATGAGTGTTGAAATAACGTAAGAGAATTTTTTTTTAATGATAACAATCAAGAACTCCCTTTTTTCCATATTAAAAATAAATAAGCAATAAAAAAGTTAGCATTGCCACATCCCAAAATGTTTAAATATAAATGTATTTATCCTGTATGGTGAATGCTGTAATGGAAAAAAATCTAATTGTCCATTTTTATGTTTGCCCTACAAAAAATGAGCCCACACATCTCTGTAGGGGGTCAGGATATAATGATGAAAAGAAAAGAAAAAAAATATGTTTTTCTAAGTTTTTATTTTTTTAAATACTAAAACACAAGAAAAACTATAGCATGTGATGTCACTGTAATAGTACTGACCTGGAGAACAATGGTAACAAGTCAGTACCTTATAGGGAATGCCATAAAAATAAAAACCCATAAAACTGTGGCAGAATTGCTTTTTTTCTTCCAAATCGAACCAATTAGATTTTTCACAGGCTACTTTCACACTAGCGTTGTTTAAATCCGGCGTTCAATTCCGACACCGGAACTGCCCGCCGGATACGGAAAAACTTGTGAAAACGGATTACATTTGAATCCTGATCAGGATTTTGATCACAATGAAAAAATGCATTGGAAAAAACGGATCCGCCATTTATGGACTTTAACTTTTTTTTCACATTTTTCGGGTTTAACATGCAAAAGCCGGATCCGGTTTGACTGAACACACGGCGCCGGATCCGGCGTTAATGCAAGTCAATGGGAAAAAGGCCTGATCCGGCGTTCAGTCAAAGTGTTCAGGATTTTTGGCCGGAGGTAAAAATACAACATGCTACGGTTTTCTGAAAAGCCTGATCAGTCAAAAAGACTGAAATGAAGACATCCTGATGCATCCTGAGGGACGGACTCTCCATTCAGAATGCATTAGGATAAAACTGATCAGTTCTTTTCCGGATTTGAGCCCCTAGGACGGAACTCGGCGCCGGAAAAGAAAAACGCTAGTGTGAAAGTACAACCACCACATTATATTCAGCATTAAATGGTGCCATTAGATGGTACAAACTTGTCCCACAAAAAATAAGCCCTGTAACGGCTATGTGAGCAGAAAAATAAAATGGATATTGGATGAATTCATGGCTCAAATCTGCTCCACAAGCTAACCACTCTCTCTTTCCAAAACTGGAATGTGGTGTAAAAATGCAAGATGTTGGAAAATGTTTGCATAAATAAACTCAAAAGTCACAAAGAATTTAAGATCTCTTCAGGGAAAGATAACATTTGGTGGAAACCCCTGGGCAAAATGTTAGGTGGAAGCTCCCACTCCTCCTCTGAGACCCAAAACACCCCTGACCCCCTAGCAGAGCCCTATATTGAAGAGGGCACGCTGCGTGTATTTGTCCCTCTTCCTGAATTAAAAAACACATGACACGGCTCAGAAGTTTTTTCACTATAGGCACTGCATATCTCCTGAGCTGTTTACTAGTTGTTATAATTTGTATATTGTCTGACAATGTTAGGGTCCATTCACACGTCCGTTTTTTCTTTCCTGATCTGTTCCGTTTTTTCAGGAACAGATCAGGACCAGATCTGGACCCATTCATTTTCAATGGGTCCTGGAAAAAATCGGACAGCACAATGTGTGCTGTCCGTTTCCGTTGTTCCGTTCCGCATGTCCGTTTAAATATAAAACATGTCCTATTCTTGTCCTGAAAAATCGGATCCTGGTACAATACAAAGTCAATGGATCCGCAAAAAACGGATGACATTCGGATGTCATTCCGTATGTCATCCGTTTTTTGCGGATTCCGTTCCTGGAAACACATAACAAATTTTTTTTTTTTTTTTTTCAATTTTTTTTCAAAGAAATCCAAACAACTTTATTTGATTATTGAAATGTATACATGTTTCCGTTTTTTTGCGGATCCGCAAAAAACGGATGACATACGGATGACATACGGAAACATTTTCAGGAACAACGGATCCGCAAAAAACGGACCGTTTTTCAGGATGAAAAAAAACAGGACGTGTGAATGGACCCTTAGGCTACTTTCACACTGGCGTTTTGACTTTCCATTAGTGAGATCTGTTCAGGGCTGTCACTAGCGGTCCAAAACGGATCAGTTTTGCCCTAATGCATTCTGAAAGGAAAAGAATCCGCTCAGAATGCATCAGTTTGCCTCCATTCCGTCTCCATTCCGCTCTGGAGGCTGACACCAAAACGCTGCCTGCAGCATTTTGATGTCCGTCTGATGAAACTGAGCTAAACTGATCCGTTCTGACACACAATGTAAGTCAACGGGGACGGATACGTTTTCTATGACACAATAGAAAACGGATCCATCCTCCATTGACTTTTAATGGTGTTCAAGACAGATTCATCTTTGCTATGTTAAAGATAATACAAACGGATCAGTTCTGAACAGATGCAGACGGCTGTATTATCTGAAAGGATCCATCTGTGCAGATCCATGATGGATCCACACCAAACGTGAGTGTAAAAGTAGCCTTAAATGGATCAAGCACTACTTTTCAATTATTTCCATATACAGCTCTATGTACCTTGTTCACAATAGTACATATTGTTATCATTAAAGTGCTGTACATATGAAAAGAGGTATACATATATAATTAAAAAACAAGTACAATAAGCATGAACAAGGCGAGTTACAAACTGGTGCAGGAGAGAAGACCCTGCCCACAAGGGCTTACAATCTACAAGGGGTGGGAGAAAGATACAATCAGTGAGGGTAAAGATGATCATATGGCAGTATAGTGGCAGCAGGTTTACTGTAGGTTGTAGGTGGGTTTTCAGGTTTATTTTGAAGGTTTCCATGGTAGATGAGCATCTATGTTGTAGGGGAGAGTTCCAGAGTTTAGGGGCTGCATGGGAGGTCTTGTGAAGATCAGAGATTGTGTGTGGGAAGGTATCAGGAGATCAGGTCACAGACGTATGAAGGGAACAGGTTATGGACAGCCTTGTATGTCATAGTGTTTTGTACCAGATTCTCTGGATAATGGGGAACAAGTGACGGTACTGGTAGAGAGAAGAGACAGAAGAGAATCGGGGGGAGAAGTGGTTTAGTCGGGCAGCTGAGTTGAGGATAAATTGAAGGGGTGAGAGAGTACTAGATGAGAGGCTACCAAGGAGGATGTTACAGTAGTCTAGGTGGGAGATGATGAGGGCATATACAAGCATTTTTTAACACTCCGGGTTGAGGAATGTTAAAGTAATGCATTAGTAGGGTACTGCTAATAGAGCTCACACTGCACTGGCTTTGGTTGCCTAAATGATGTATGTTAATGTTTTTAATTTAACGGAACATTATCTTGCAGTAATACCAAACACCTTTAATAACACGGGTATAATAATGGCTTTATTGCTGAAAATGCTTTTGCTGTAACTAAACATTAACTTGCAGTAATGTACAGTAAATTATGTTTAATAACACAGTTATAATAATAATAATAGCATTATTGCTGTAAAATGCTGTAGCTGTAACTACCCCTTATTTTGCAGTAATATGCATCACTTTTAAAACAAGGGTGTAATACACTGCAATTGTTTTTAGAAGAAAAACAAATGGGCACTTGCTCAGCGTTTGCAGCAGAATGCTACTGGGGTGCTGGCAATAGGTCTATGAAGGGGCTGCCAATAGGCCTATGAAACTTTGAACTGAGACTTGAGGTTTTCTTTTTAAAGCTTTCTGTTCATATACAGGAAACATGAGTTTCTTGCAGATTTTGTAATGTGCAGAACAAGCTGTCCGTAGCTGTATTAAAACACACAAGTGTCCAGTCCTTCACTCTCTCTATACGATTTTTCTGATCAAAGTCCCTAAAATATATCCAATTAGATTTCCTTATTCTCTCCGAATATTGTCCTTATAGTCCCTATCACACTACAATAGAGAGCAGAAGGGTGCCTGGCTTGTTCTCTGCTTAAGGCCTCATGCACACGACCATTGTTTGGGTCCACATCCGAGCTGCCATTTTGGCGGCCTGGATGCGGACCTATTCACTTCAATTCGGCCGCAAAAGATGCGGACAGCACTCCGACGCCTATTCCGTTCCACAAATTTGGGAAAGCAACACGTGCAGCTTCCGTTTTTTGCGGATCCGCAGTTTGCGGACAGCAAAAAACGGAATGGTCGTGTGCATGAGGCCTAAAGATGTACCTGCATAATGCCCCCTGATTGGCTGATTAGGCAAGACCCTCCCAATTCCTTCTCATGGTTTTCCCTACCAATACTCACAGTAAAATGGCGCTGGGCGCCGTTTTTATATAACTCATCCAAAACAAATCGCCAAAAGTTTGGATTAGTATGGACATTTTTGGTGAAACTCATAACGAATCTTATTTGTGTAGAATTGATTTGCTCATCACTAGCCTGACTACATACCGTCAGAATGACTATATTTTCGAATCTACTTTTCTTTATACATGCATCTGCCACAATTTTAGCTGAACTAATATTTCCGAGAATAATGTCATGTAACCTACATATTTTTAGCTCCGCTTAGTGTTTCAGGGATGTCAACGCTTCCCCGGGTGGACGGACGCCTCCAGTGTGTGCAGGTGATAGGTCTATTTTAACAATCTTGTCATACATCGGAACAAGCCGCAGCATTACATGACATCATTTACAATTTGATTCATCTGCTTTTAGTTGGAATCCTATTTTTCGACTTCATGCATAAGACATGGAGCTTGAATTATTTTCTGTCACTCTCCAAACAGTGCGGAGGATGGCGTTATGTAACCTTCATTCCCTTCTGTCAGTATGAATCTGTTTCATTCCGTCTTTGTATTGGGTGTTCTGTGATGAAGCACCGGACACAATAGAGTTTCCACCACAAAGGCATTTATTCGTTTTCTTGGCCTGAGGACGAAATGGGATTTACTAAACATTAAGTCCAATCCAGCCGTGGTATTGTAGCATCTGAGCTCCAGCATCGGTGGTGTTAAGTTTCTGATTCCCAGTGACGGGTACCCTGCCCGGCCATCTCTCTGACAAGTATCATTATCACCTCATTCCTCTGACAGGCTTCTGTCAAACAAAGCTTTTGTTAACTTGCCTGGATCTGTCGCTAAATCGCAGAACCTTCTTTTTCTATCTTACATCCTACTGTTCCACCATCCATCACATTTTAATTTGCAAATTAGACCCTATTGTGCAGTAAAACAATAGCCGAGATGAGGAACTGAAGTGCCCTTTAAAGGCTCAAAAGAGAACTGTACTGTAAATAACTGTCAGAGTGTAGATGATTTCATACTCTGTATTTCCGTTATCAGCGCATTGTTTAGCTCCCCTCATCCGCTTCGACTCTGCTGTCCTGAAATTACATTGTTTGTTATGCTCAATTGTGAGACTCTTTATATTCTCCATAAATTAGAATGATGCAAACAGCAGTAAAGCCGGCTGAGCTCTGATAAAAATACACGGCTTCTCTGTGAAGAAAGGTTGCAAAAAAACAATCTCTAAAGGCGGCTTTACACGCGCCGAGATAAAGCTGATTGTCGGGAAGTCAGCTGTTCGTTCAGTGGAGGAGACTGTTGTATTTACATGGAGCAATCTCCTCCACAGTATGAGGACAAGCGGTCGCTATTGCAATTGCTTCTCCTCATACAGCTGCACTGTTTCTGGGCAGCAGATCGCTATTTAGACCGCACAATCTGCTGCCCAGAAATGATAATTTAGTTGACTGTACGCACGACAGGAGCACCCGATGAACGAGCATTTAGACGAGCAGATTTATGTATTACATGAGGTAAAGCTTTACTATTGCGGTCTCACAAGCCAGAACACGGTGATGTCCGGACTGCTACGTTGCTCACATTTCTCCTCAAGGCACATAAGGACCTAGGCCTGTGATGGCTAACCTCTGGCACTCCAGCTGTGGTAAAACTACAACTCCCAAGATGCACACTTGCTTGGTTGTTCTCAGAACTCCATAGAAATTAATTGACCATGTTCTGCCCAGCAGGGTTAGAATCATTACAGATCACGTCTGCCTCAGTCTTGGTATTTCTGAAGTGTTTAGTGTGGAGTTGTATTACAGAGTTGTATTACACTTTGTTTTTCCTGTTACAATACTACTGCATTGTGGGTGGTGCACGCATCGTGGGAGTGCAAAGCATTCTGGGAAAGAGAAGTCTCCAGGACACATTTCAGAGCTGTCCTATGCATGTCTTCTTCTCAAACTCCACCATCCTTGTAAAGCATATCTGGTGAGAGATGTACCTTTGTTTCAGGGATATTGTGTGATGCAGAGCTGTTCAAACAGTTGTAATTGTTATTCAGGGAGTTATAACTGTTAGATGTCAGACATGTAATTCTATGTACAGGCAGCCATTTTACCATATGCTTTCACTGTCAATGAAAATGTTATAGTACATGCTATCCATGCTTAATACTTATACATGTTATTTGTATTCTTGTAGTTTTACCAAACAATCCTGTTTTACTAACCAATCAAACATTCGTATACAACCAATCAATCACATATGTATGACCTGTTGACCAATAAACAAGTAAGACTACAAAGAACAGTCCTCTTATTTGGAATATATCTGTAAAGAATAAATCAAGGCAACTGGACGTACTGTAGATTTCTTGAAAACGTTTCACTCGTTCTTCCAACGAGCTTTCTCAATTCTGAGTGATTGTACAATCACTCAGAATTGAGAAAGCTCGTTGGAAGAACAAGTGAAACGTTTTCAAGAAATCTACAGTACGTCCAGTTGCCTTGATTTATTCTTTACAGATATATACCATGACCTGGATAAATGAGAACCTTCACAGACTCTTATTTGGAAGACAGGAATGGTTTATGCTGAATGTCAAACTGCACACTGTGTGAACGTGTATGAAGACAGAACAGACCATGCTGGGAGTTGTAGTTTCACCACAGCTGGAGTACCGGAGGTTATCCATCACTGACCTAGAGGATAGCAGAGAATATAACTGCAGGATCAGACCACACATGATCTCATGGAGACATTGAGATTTGCATAAGCACTGTATGCACAAATGACAATAGGTTATCAGTCAACACTATTTGCAAAGTTTATTTTTAGAAGCATTGCAGCACTTACAAAAAAAACTCTTTGGTTATGAAGATGAACAGCCCCTAGGGGTTGTCCGTGCATTTAAAATTGAAGACCTATGCTCAGGATAGTTCATCAGTATAAGGGCTCTTTCACACCTGCGTTCTTTTCTTCCGGCATAGAGTTCAGTCGTCGGGGCTCTATGCCGGAAGAATCCTGATCAGGATTATCCTAATGCATTCTGAATGGAGTGAAATCCGTTCAGGATGCATCAGGATGTCTTCAGTTCCGGAACGGAACGTTTTTTGGCCGGAGAAAATACTGCAGCATGCTGCGCTTTTTGCTCCGGCCAAAAATCCTGAAGACTTGCCGCAAGGCCGGATCCGGAATGAATGCCCATTGAAAGGCATTGATCCGGATCCGGCCTTAAGCTAAACGTCGTTTCAGCGCATTGCTGGATCCGACGTTTAGCTTTTTCTCAATGGTTACCATGGCTGCCGGGACGCTAAAATCCTGGCAGCCATGGTAAAGTGTAGCGGGGAGCGGCATACTTACCGTCCGTGCGGCTCCCGGGGCGCTCCAGACTGTAAGTATACCGCTCCCCCGCTCCCCGCTCCTACTATGGCAACCAGGACTTTAATAGCGTCCTGGGTGCCATAGTAACACTGTAAGCATTTTGAAGACGGATCCGTCTTCAAATGCTTTCAGTACACTTGCGTTTTTCCGGATCCGGCGTGTAATTCCGGCAAGTGGAGTACACGCCGGATCCGGACAATGCAAGTGTGAAAGAGGCCTAAGATGGGTGAGGGTCTGACACCCGGCACCCCTGCCGATCAGTTGCTCTAGTAAATGCTACAGCCTCCTTACAGCTGTCAACCAATATTAACCGGACAAAAAAATGAAGCTGACTTTCGTGTATATGAAAATCCAAAAAGCTTTATTGTAAATATAAATGAACAGTACATACATGTATTATAAAACAGGCAGCACAAGGCGGGACACACAGATGAGGAGCAGGACCCAAGGAGAGGCCGGGAGAACAGTGCACGCAAATACAGGGAAAAAGAATACTAGCTGAAAGAGCATACCTCAGAGCCTCATGGCAGCAACGCCCCAAACACAATGCAAAAGAGGCAATTGTAGAGACTGAGGTTAAGATGGAAGGAACACAAAGGGACACAATTAAACATACCTTGAATGGTGCAAAGATCTCTTGGCCAACTCCTGAGCCAACGCCGTTTCGTCAGTAAATCTGGCTTCTTCTGGGGAAGTCAGCTTCATTTTTTTGTGATTAGCCTCCTTACAGCCTATCAAGCACAGCGCCGTACATTGTATAGTGGCAGTGCTTGGTATTGCAGCTCAGCCTCATTCACTTGAATGGGACTGAACTGCACCTAGGCCGTGTGACTGATAAATATGACGTAACAGGCCTCGGAAGAGGCCGCAACGCTTACAGTAGCACCACAGTCTCTTCAAACAATTGATCAGCAGGGGTGCCAGGATCGGTTATTACTGACCTGTCCTGTTATTAGGTCATTAATATCAAAATCTTGGACAATTCCTTTAAATATCGCTATCTGGTGAAGTGGAGAGCAGTCTTTTCCATATGGGTAAGCACTAATACTTTGGGAGAATATGTGCTCCTTCATGCACCAGGCTCTGGGTACATCTGCTTCCTACACCCCCGATAGTAGTGTATGTGTTTCATGATCTCAAAATTTCCAATGAATGTACAATTAAATCCATTTTTTTGTGCTTTTTACAAAATGGTCATTTGTAGGTATTTTATTACGGTATATATGTGTTTTTTTTTTATTCTGTGTGGCTTCCTGAAGAAATTTCCTGAGTTAGTCCTCGAAGTTCAGTGAGTCATGGTATAAACAGGACCAATATCTGGCAGCTCATGGAAATGAGACACTTTCCCTATGTTATGCAACATTCAAACTTCATCCAAATTTGCTTTTACTATTAATATGAAAAGGAACTAACTCTCAGGAAGATGAGTGGCCGTTCTCATTCCACATACTGCCTATTAAATGGATGTACTGTTCTCTGTAACTGTGAATATCATTAGCGCTATTTATTCTGCAAACAACCTCTCCCTTTGTGTTTGCAGCCACAGGTCTTTGGTATTCATAATAAATTCGCCATTCAATATAGGATCAGCTAAATACAAAATGCAGGTTTTTTTTTCACTGCCTTGAGACCCAATTAAAAATTTAGGAAACAGATCCACGATTCCTGTAATTTTTATGGGATGTAAACTGATGTCAAAATGTATAAATGTACAACAGTGGGAATATGCTTACAGCTCTCAGAAAATGCAGCTAGCCCATCTTGGGAACATTTAAAAAAAGAATGTATGGCTTCTCATATTTTTTTTTGTGACATCATTGATCCAGCCACGCTCATATGACAATAAGAAGGCCTCTAAAGGCACATTTTGGCCATAAACCCTGACCTCTCAAACTAACAGCACCATAAGGACCTATGATGTTGATACTCCAGGTGATCAAACCCTGGGCCAGTTTTTTTTTGCATTGATATGGGTGCCTAAATATGCCTGTATTACACTTATGGAAAATTGGCCTATATGGGTTTTCCTGTTGTCACTGCAGTCTTAGAATATATGACTGTGGCTGAATCAATGATGTCACTGTGCACCACTTGCTTATACTGTATTTTACGGGTACAATGATAGAAAATAAGAGAACGTGTTTCTCAAAAAATCCAAAGTTGGCGTGCTGCATTTGGGTGCTGTAAACAGATGCTGTTCATGCGCTCTTTTAAGTGTCAAGTCAGTATATATATTAAAAAAGGGTAATTTAAAGGGGTTATGCCACGGCTGATGTAAAAAAAAAATAGAAAAATATAGTACATGACAATCTCTAACAAAGCTAGAACCAGCCTTGTACCTCATCTTGATCCAGAGCTCTCCCCATTCATTGCTCTGCTACATTCTTTTTGGGTTGGCAGCTCAGGGGGCATGTCCTTTCTGATGCAGCTCTCTTCCTATCACAGCTCAGGGGATGTATCCTTTCTGCTGCAGCTCTCTCCCTATCATAGCTCAGGGGGTATATTCTTTCTGCTGCAGCTCTCTCCCTATCACAGCTCAGGGGGCATATCCTTTCTGATGCAGCTCTCTTCCTATCACAGCTCAGGGGATGTATCCTTTCTGCTGCAGCTCTCTCCCTATCACAGCTCAGGGGGTATATCCTTTCTGATGCAGCTCTCTTCCTATCACAGCTCAGGGGGCATATCCTTTCTGATGCAGCTCTCTTTCTATCACAGCTCAGGGGGTATATCCTTTCTGATGCAGCTCTCTTCCTATCACAGCTCAGGGGGCATGTCCTTTCTGATGCAGCTCTCTTCCTATCACAGCTCAGGGGATGTATCCTTTCTGCTGCAGCTCTCTCCCTATCACAGCTCAGGGGGCATATCCTTTCTGATGCAGCTCTCTTCCTATCACAGCTCAGGGGATGTATCCTTTCTGCTGCAGCTCTCTCTCTATCACAGCTCAGGGGGCATATCCTTTCTGATGCAGCTCTCTTCCTATCACAGCTCAGGGGATGTATCCTTTCTGATGCAGCTCTCTTCCTATCACAGCTCAGGGGATGTATCCTTTCTGATGCAGCTCTCTTCCTATCACAGCTCAGGGGATGTATCCTTTCTGATGCAGCTCTCTTCGTATCACAGCTCAGGGGATGTATCCTTTCTGCTGCAGCTCTCTCCCTATCACAGCTTAGGGGGCATGTCCATTCTGCTGCAGCTCTCTCACTATCACAGCTCAGGGGATGTATCCTTTCTGCTGCAGCTCTCTCCCTATCACAGCTCAGGGGGCATGTCCATTCTGCTGCAGCTCTCTCACTATCACAGCTCAGGGGGTATATCCTTTCTGCTGCAGCTCTCTCCCTATCACAGCTCAGGGGGCATGTCCATTCTGCTGCAGCTCTCTCCCTGCAGTTGACGGATGGAACAATTGACGGAGGGAACTGAGCATGTGCGACCATCTTAGCATGAGGATGTGCACATTACCATGCAGATTAAACACCAGGGTTAACGAATGATAAACAGCTTAAAAAGTGATACAAAAAAGCAACACCTGTTTATATTAGTTTTGCAATCTGGCTTTGTGTGAAAAAAAAACATTTTAAAAAATTGCTATAACTGTGTTCATTTTATGCATTAGCCAATCAGTTTAGAGAATATTCAATTAAAATAAAATAAAATCATATCCCTGTTGAAGGATCTTCACATTTAGCAGAATAAAACATCCCTCTTGCCAGCAACACATCAGTGATTATATCATTAACATGCCACTTTACTAATCCAAGGTCACAATATATAGTCCAATCACTACACAGTCCGGACGCTGATGGACTGCTGTCTAAGTCATTTTTCTGACAACTTAGAAAAAGTTTGCTGATGTGGAAGGACCTAGCTCCCTGTGCACAGCTTTCCATGTCTCTCATCTGTAGATAGGCGCTTTGATGCTGCTATGGCAGGACATGTAAATCCAGGCCGCTGTATACACATTTGCATTCCCCTTTGTGCTTGACAGAAGCCTCATCAGGGTATTGTTTTCCCCCCTTTGTGTTTGGACAAAGTGCATATTGTGGTTTGTTAAAATGTTTCTTTTTAAAATCCTAATAACAATGTAATCATGTAAATCCCACTAGGCGTTCAAATCTGCAATTCTACTGCACAGAGATCAGTCATGTATGTGGGTACGGGAAATATATGAGACAGAAAAAAACATATATGGGGCAGATATAATAAGTTATTATTTTGCACCTGTGCCATTTTCAGTTTGCGTCAAATTTCTGACCAGTGTGTATTTGGATTGTTAAATATGTCTAAATCTGTGATGTTTTAGAAAGCGGCGAAGGGAAGATGAGATACAAGATGCCACAAAATCCCTATTTGTGACACAATGTGCCATAGGGCCTTATACTAGGGAAGATGGGATTTAAGGCGCCACTAAAATTCCCTAATTGGAACAGCGTGCCATAGGGCTTTATACTATCAGAATGTTACACCACATTCCATGGAACCGTGGAGCTGGTATAGTTTTTGTCAAAAATATGCCCCAAAATCTGCCTAGGGGTACGACTACACGCCTTGCTGCGGTCATAAACTGCACGGCCAATTGCAGTTTAACTAATGAAGACCTCACTGTTTAGTTGCCGTCATTGTTAAAGGTTTTTTTTTTCCAGGATTTTTATATTGAAGACCTATCCTCAGGATAGCTCATCAATATCAGATTGGTCTGACACATGGCACCCCCGCTGATCAGCTGGTTAAAGGGGAGGCCATGCTCCGTGCCAGCACAGCCTTCTCTTCATTGTTTATCTACTCGTCGTCGACATCGCAGTGGTGAGCAGGTGTAACTACAAGATGCCGTCCCATTGACTTCTATGGGGCAGCTCGTTCCTATTCAAGTGTATACTACAGAAACACCCCATAGAAATGAAGGGGACAACTTGTAATTACAATGGCTGACTGCTGCGATGTCGACGATGAGCCAGGTAAACAATGAAGGGAAGGCAGCGCTTGCACGGAGCATAACCTTCCCTTTAACCAGCTGATCAGCGGGGGTCCCGGGTATCAGACCCCCGCCAAGCTGATATTGATGACCTATCCTAAGGATAGTAAGAAAACAAAATAATAGAGCAGCATCGACGGACCTCACCAACCAATCCCGGAATGCATCAGCCCCAACAGGACCGCAGATCCGTAGCAGTCCACAGAACAGTAGAAAGAAGAAAGGTTACAGCAGCATCTCCAGTGTATCCTTTATTGAAGCCATGAGTGTGTACAAATAGCAAGCAATTGCGATGTTTCGGCTACATAGTAGCCTTTATCAAGCATGTCATGCTTGATAAAGGCTACTATGCAGCCGAAACGTCGCAATTGCTTGCTATTTGTACACACTCATGGCTTCAATAAAGGATACACTGGAGATGCTGCTGTAACCTTTCTTCTTTCTACTATCCTAAGGATAGGTCATCAATATTAAAATGCTGGAAAACCCCTTTAATGGCCGGGCGGTATTGAAGTTGCCGTGCGGCCATTAACAATGAAAGCTGACTAAACAGTGCGGTCTTCATTAGCTAAATGAAAGGTAGCTGTAGGCTAATTGGCCACGAGGTTCATGACAGCAGCACGGCTTCAACCCGATCGTGCCATGTTGTCGTACCCTAATACTGCGCAAAAGAAGCCGCAAAGTAGGACTAAATGAAAAGTTGCTTGCAAAAATTTTGATAAAAACCCCTCACACCTAGCAAGTCATAAATGAAACAGTTGCGGTGCATACACTCCATATACACTGTATTTGGCAGAACGAGCGTTCACCACGTATACTGGCAGCAATCAAGACACTGTCCAGGCGCAGTGACATTGATGTTTCTCCTCTTATAACCTCAGTGCCTCCAGGAGAGGATGCCTTCATAATATGGGGCTATATGAAGGTGTACAATGGCCCTTATTATATGGTATACATTAGCATCTTGAAGCATAATAGTTTTATCGGCGAGGTGAACATAAGATGATCTCTCCGGAACCATTATACCGCCATTTCTATTCTTCATTGTACAATGATTTATTTCATCTGTAACTAGATTTATATTGATTCCTAGCAGTACAGGAGTAATGTATTCTGTACCAATGTGTCTCGTGGTCTGATTATACTTCACACTCACATCATATCATAACTATTGATTCTTTCTTTAACCCATTGGTGCACATGGCTGGCTTGTAACTAGCGTCGCTATGTATCCGTTCTTAACTATGTTGACATGAAAATATATTTGCATTTTTACGCGAATAACATAATTTAGTTGAAAAATTGCTGTAATAAATACAAAGAATGATATTTTTATCACAGTACAAAAGAACCGGAAAAACAGTCAGGTTATAAATGTAAAAATGTCTGAATCTTTTCTCCCACAACTGCAGTATATTTCAATCTGCTCAGCTCCTTCTGCTCTATAACATGCTGCCCACCGAATTCACTGCATTTTCATGGCGATAGGTTCTCTTTTAGAAAGGCGTAACTTAAAGTTCTTAGGCCCTGATGCAATAACATACTAGCATGCGGCAGAGGAATACTGGGCCAATGCCGTAGCCATGGATTTGTGATAAATGTAGAAATTTAAATAAAAAGATTGTACAAAAAGAAAATCACTAGTGTTGAGTGAAGTTATCAAAAATCATAAAGAAATTTGTTTTGTTATAAATTACTTTGTCACTAAGTGCATTTCTTTGTATGTAGCGGGCACAATGACGGGGAACGGTAATCGCGCTGTCCCCCCGTCACTGAATCCCTCAAATGCCGTGTTCTTCACGCATGGCTAATAACATTCAGGGGCTAATCCGGGGGGGAAAAAAATACTCACGTTACCCATTTGATCCCGTAGAAGCCACCGCGCAAAATCTCGCGCAGTGATCTGATGAGTGACATGAAGATTTCTCACTGTATCCTCAATCCTCTTCGCCCGCAAATGGATGAGGGGAGTATGTATTTTTATTTCCACCATTAAAGGGAAAATTGATTTGTTACCAAGAAGCACAAGAAAATTTGCCTTTGCAGCAAATCGAATTTCTCCTGAAATTCGCTCAACACTAGAAATCACCCACAGCCTCATCCACTTAATGTGATATATGACTCTGGACATTCTGAACACCATATATCTCTATGTATTTACACCAGACAATTGCCCTAAATACATTGATACATCACCTTCATACAGTTCAAAATCACTGCTTCCCTTTGTATAATTTATTACAAAACTGTCCGCCACCACTAGGGGGAGCTCAGTGCCTAGGAATTTATACAGTTACTGTAATAATCTATATACACTAAGCTGTGCAGTGCTTTCATGTTGGTGGGAGATGAAGTTCAGTGCCAGGGCCCTCCTTTCCGAGGCCTGTAGCAGTCACATGCTCTGCCTCCATTGAAGGTGTACCACTAACCAACACAGACACCAGTTGCTAGGTGCAACTGCAACCTGTATACTACAATGCACAGAATGATATTCTACTATAGAAATAATACAGACGAATCACAGCATAGGATTATAGAATAATAAAAAAGTTCATATAGTGTCCCACTATGTGTTAAATGTAGGCACTTTAAACTTTTGCTAAATGTCATATTAATGTGTTGTGGTATGTACCTGTAATTCCTATTAACAGGCTGTTAGGAAGTCATTACATCCATTCGCCCCTAGGTGGTGCTGGCACTACTTATATAAATCTGAGGGTGTGGCTATGCAGTGTAGACTGAGAGAAGAAGAGCAAGTTAAAGGGGTTGTCCGGGTTCAGAGCTGAACCCCGACATACCTCCATTTTCACCCAGGCAGCCCCCCTGACTTGAGCATCGGAGAAGTTCATGCTTCGATGCTCTCCTTTGCCCTATGTTAAATCGCGCAGGGCAAAAGCATTTTCAAGAGTCCCGGTGACGTACCGGGCTCTCCATGGGGCTGCCAGGAAGCCAGGTAACGTCACCGGCACTGATGGGCGGGCTTTAGTGCTGCCCTAGCCAGTAAAACGGCTAGGGCAGCGCTAAAGCACACCCATCAAAGCGAGTGACCTTACCGAACACACTGTCGGGCGGA
The DNA here is from genome assembly GCF_014858855.1 of Bufo gargarizans. Classification (NCBI taxonomy): domain Eukaryota; kingdom Metazoa; phylum Chordata; class Amphibia; order Anura; family Bufonidae; genus Bufo; species Bufo gargarizans. The sequence continues at coordinate 114,624,226 of NC_058083.1, forward strand.
AGCCTCTGCCCGGCAGTGTGTTATTGTAAACAAAAGAGCCCATGCCCTGCGCCATCTAGTGCAGGGCAAGGGAGCGCATCGAAGCATGAGATGCTCTGATGCCAACATCAGGGGTGCTGCCTCGATGAAAATAAGGGTATGTCCGGGTATAGCTCTGAACCCGGACAACCCCCTTAATGGAGGAGCAGAACAGGCCTAGTCCACAATGTAGTTGCCATTTTATCCCCTTGGCTCTGATCAAGCTAAGGGAGTATTCATAACAGTATTACAGGAGCTGGGCACAGACCAGTGAGTCTACGTCTGGTATAGAGGAAGTCTAGTGGAGGTTGGAGCTGAATTAGCCAATGGACTTCACAAGCAACAGTGACCAGGAGGAATGTACCTGAATGTACCTGGACACAGCCGGATGATTAATGTGCAAAATTATCCTTTACCACATGGCTCTATGGACATAGTGGACCGTAATTCTTCAGTGAGCATCCTTTCCAAAGAATGGAGCAGAAGACTGATGCCTGCCATTAGGAAGACTGATGCCTGCCATTAGGAAGACTGACCTGTGGATTACTACTGACCAGTAAGAGATATTATATTCAGTACCTGAGTGCAAGAGTGTGGATAAAGTATAGACAGATCTAGAAAGAAGGAAATCTCCGCAACTTACAATTGCCAGCCTGTTATAAGGAATACAGCTGAACATATATTTATTGCTTTGCCATATACATGAACTGTACGAACTACCTGAAGACAAATGACCTAGTAAAAGTTCTGCTGTTTACTACAATTCACTCTTCGTTCTTCCTGCCAACTTCATTTGCACCTAACGGTGCTGGCGTCACGAACAACCGGAGCCCCAGCCGCAAAAGCACCTTTTACACCTATACCATAAAGGGCACCTCAACCACCATCTGGCTGGTGATTCCTGTACTAGAGATCCCCGGAGGATGTAGTGCTGTCTTCGCTATCACTGCACTCCTGCCCAAGGAGGGTCTGCTAACCGTGAGTACAGACAACTACTACCCCCATCGGCCCACCGTAGCTCGCGTGTTGCCCCTGTGGTCCAGTTCGCTGCAATAGCAATCAATCAGATTTCACTTTTCATTTTTCACAGCTCCTTTGGAAAATGAAAGGTGGAATCTGATTGGTTGCTATGGGCAACTAAGCCAGTTCTGCTTTACACCAGTTTGATAAATCTACCCCAAAGTGTGCCGTTACATCTCTGGATAGGAAGGAGAAAGATAGTGATGTCATAGCAGAGTGTCACTATAAAAGGATGACGCCCAGCACAAAGTGATGTCACAGTGCATGGATAATAACAATGGGAGACGGCTGGAAGGGATAGTGTACGCAGTGATGTCACATTACAGGGGTAATAAACATTGTGATGTCACAGCTAATGGCTAAAAATAAACACAGCACCATAATACGAGTATAATGCACACAGTGATGTCACAACACAGGTAGAGCGCTATTAAAGAAAGATAATATACACAGTGATGTCATAACACTAGCATAACAAGTAATCATAGTAATAAACGGATAATGTACACATTGATGTCACAGAAAAGGGATAGTAAACACATCATAGTAGAGGGCTAATACACAGTGACATCACAGTACAGAGGTAACAAATAGCCTTATCAATGTGATGTCACAGGGTTTGCCTCCGCCTGTTTTCTGCTCAGGACAGCGCAAATGTGCCTGGACTGTCTTTGAAAATCAGGGACAGTCCCGGCAAATTCGAGACAGTTGGCAACTTTTGCCATGGTTTGTCTCCCTATGATTAAGGCTTCTTGCAAACGAACTTGTGCTGGCTGTGCCCGTGCTGCATGCCGCAAATTGCAGTCCGCAATGTACGTGCACCGACCGCGGGCCAGCATTATGCGGATCGCGACCCCTTTCACTTGAAGGGGTTCCGCGATCCCTCCATTCCGCAAAAAGATAGAACAAGTTCTTTCTTTTTGCGCAACTCCCTAGTGCTTCCGTAGGGTTCCATTCCGTGCTTCCGTTCCGCACCTCATCTCTGGATTTTCGGACCCATTCAAGTGAATGGGTCCGCATCCGTGATGCGGAATGCACACGACCAGTGCCCCGTGTATTGCGGACCTGCCGTATGCGGGACGCAATACAGCCACAGGGGGACACACGGTGTGCAAGAGGCCAAACAGTGAGGTGTCAACTCTTCTCTTCTCCTTCATTTGGCCAAACTGCGCATGCATATTATTGGTGGTCCTAAATGTAGTTATGAAATGTGCATAGAAAACTTTAGGACCTATAGGCTCTAAATCAAGTAACTTTTTAAAATTCATGAATCTCGATCTATACCTGTGTCTCAATCACTAATGTGGCAGGTGTGGGGAGATCGGTGAGGGTACGGACACATGGTCAGGTTTCTGCGTCCAGTTTTGGAAGCCAAATCCAGGAGTGAATTCAAATTAGAAGAGAAGTCGTACCTGTGCTTTATACTTTCTCTCCTTTTAGGATCCACTCCTGATTTTAGTTCACAAAAGTGCATCAGGAAACCTGACCATGTGGCTGTCTCCTCAGTATGGAGGCCTCATAGAAGAGATATTGAGCACAGGATTTGTTGCCATCAGGCCTCCGATAATGTTTAACTATTTAACAGTTGTGAGCATCATCAGGAATTTTCTGATGCTTGAACGGCTGCTGGGTTTCTCTTTAGTAATATGGGCTGATATGATAGATGACTTAGTATTCCTGCTCCACTGATTCCGTGTCCTTCATCTCGGTGTTAACCTTGTGACATCAATGTCTTCTCAAAACACCTTGAGAGCTCTGAAACCAAGATAGCGAAACAAACATGAGACAAGCTATTAACCTATTAACTGATTGTATCAATGATTATTGTGGCCTGGCTCTTCACACTTCGGACTATTCAGGGAGGGTCACCTCTGTTTGTTTTTTCCCAGTACAACATGTAGAAAAACCAATACAACCATAAGTAACTGGACCATCATCAAATCTTAACCGGGCTGTCTCACTTCAGCAAATGGCATTTATCATGTAGAGAAAGTGAATACAAGGCACTTACTAATGTATTGTGATTGTCCATATTGCCTCCTTTGCTGGCTGGATTCATTTTTCCCATCACATTATACAGAAAACTATCCCATTGACGTCAATGAGGTCCCCTCCTGTCCACGGATCGCAAGACATCCTGATGCATACTGAACGGATTGCTTTCCATTCAGAATGCATTAGGAGAAAACTGAAGCGTTTTTTTCCGGTATTGAGCCCCTGTGACGGAACTCAATACTGGAAAACTTTAATGCTAGTGTGAAAGTAGTCTAAGCTATGAGTGACATTTACAGGAAACTATACTGACATTTTTTTATTGATATACAAAAATGTTATTTCTTAGGCCCCTTTCACACGGGCGAGTGTTCCGCAAAAATATAGGACATGTTCTATCTTTTTGCTGAACGGAAGTACGGGACGAAACCCCATGAAAGCACTCTGTAGTGCTTCCATGGGTTTCCGTTCTATGCTTCCGTTCCGAACCAATCCGCATCTCCGGATTTGCGGACCCATTGAAGTGAATGGGTCCACATCTGTGATGCGGAATGCCCACGGAACGTGTATTGCGGATACCCAAATGCGGTCTGCAATACGGCAACAGGCAGCACACGTTCGTGTGCAGGAGGCCTTATGGTTGCTCTGGAATGAAGAACTATGATTGCCCTGTCTAAATGCATCAAATACATACACATACATAATAATCCACAAGTCTGGCTAAGGTTGGTTCAAGGTGGCCATTTGTGGTCTGCATAAAAGAGTCCAAGTGACTGACCACAGCTGGTCTGACAAGAACTCTCTGTACCACGGGAATCTATGAAGCTGTCAGTTCTTGCTCGAATGCAGGTCTACTGTAGTGTAGTCACCAACACCTGCTGATCGGGTAGGAACTCATAGTGTCAAAAATCACGATGATGCTGTGATGAGCCATGGTTGGTGAGGGAAATGCGGCCATTACACAAACCATTTATCCCATACACAGCCATCTGAAACCAGCCTTGGGTGGAGACCTCTAATCACCTGAAGTACTTTACCCCCCATTCTCTGAGTTTACCTTTGAATTACATACTTCAATAAACAGGAAAATGTCTGGATGACACTTCAAAAAACTTCACCAAGCCATTTATCATTAAGTAAACATGAAGCTCTAACCATGGGGTGAATCTGAATAGACCCTGGCAATCCATTGTGTTCTACAGCAGATACTTCTATAAACATCCTTCCACAAAAGAGCTTCAAACATCTTCAACCCGCCTGTGTATTTGTCCACTCAATGCCTTTGATTCAAGACCAAGCGTGACCTTAAATTAACTCCCCTGGAAACCTGTGACATCCTCATTTAGCAGTCACCTCCTTCACCATTGTCTTGAAGGAGCAGAAGAAGGAGAGGTGTTATCAGCAAACACAATATGGAGAAGCAGTGGAGAGGCTGGAAGCCACCTGTGATCTTAAATGAAGACTCACAGCTAACAATCCATCGGACAAAGCCCCACTACATGATGGGAGTCACACTCCGTGATTCCGGCTATCATTGTCTGGCCCGTTATGTCGTGTTAGTCACAGGGCTAGCAGTTGGTGTTTTTCTATGCAGATTCTGCCGCTGTCTGCCTTTAATTCCATGATTAGCGGTTTACTCAGACGTTGGCTGTTGCTGCGTCCTGGAAGCGCTGGCACAATCAGCACAGAAGAAGGAACTCCTAGGGTTCTGGCTCTAATTAATACGTTTCTTGCCTCATTTTGAAGCTGTTCTTTGTAGCTCATGTCTGCAGGTTCATTGCCTGGAGCAAAACTACACCCCCAGGTTATGACTGTGCATGAAAGATCTTAGAAAGATATGGTTAATGACATGCAGCACCAAAACTACTGGGCGACAGGACATCCTAATCCCTGCTTTCTATAAGGTAGCGGAAACACTAAAATCATTTCCTAAATCTTCCTGAAAAAAAAGATGGACATACAATGGGCGAGACTTTGACGTGTTCTGTTCTGAAAAAATATTTTCATTGTTTCATAGTTTCTGAGAAAACTGGGTGATATCTAAATGACTGCCATTATAACAATCTAATACATTTCCACCCAGCTTTTCCAGACCCCTGAATGGTAAATCTGCCTAGTCCTGCAGCATGGGTTACATACATGGCAGCAGGCAAAGCTGTAGCAGAAATTTCTGCAACTGAAAAATCCATGGGATTAGAGATCATACAACCTCCCAATTAAATAGCTTAAACTAATAACTAAACTAATAATAAGACACGTGGACACATCAGTGCATGGATAAAGTTAGGCCACGGCCAACCTTATTAAAGAATAGCTTATACAATAGATAATAACCAAATAACTTTAAACCCACAGATTAGACCAGCCATAAACTCGGCCTAAATACCATAATCAACTTATCCACTCAACACTATACGGCGTGCGACTTTACCCCTCCATTCAATAAAGTGACCGTGACAAACTAAACTTAAAGGGGTTGTCCAGGTTCAGAGCTGAACCTGGACATCCCTCCATTTTCACCCCGGCAGCCCCCCTGACATGAGCATCGGAGCAGTTCATGCTCCGATGCTCTCCTTTGCCCTGCGCTAAATCGCGCAGGGCAAAGGCATTTTTCTGAGTTCCGGTGACGTACCGGGCTCTCCATGGGGCTGACAGGCAGCCCGGTGACGTCACCGGCACTGATGGGCGGGATTTGGCTCTGCCCTAGCCAGTAAAACGGCTAGGGCAGAGCTAAAGCCCGCCCCTCAGAGCCGGTGACGTCACCGAAGACACTGCTGGGTGGAAGTTACCGCCTGGCAGTGTGTTATTGAAAACACAAGAGCCTGTGCCCTGCGCGATCTAGCGCAGGGCACGGGAGCGCATCGGAGCATGAGGTGCTCCGATGCCAGGCTCAGGAGGGCTGCCGGGGTGAAAATAAGGGTATGTCCGGGTTCAGCTCTGAACCCGGACAACCCCTTTAAGGGAGGGCGGGCGGGCAGCAGCTCCTCAGATTGCGATCCGGTCAGACAGCACAATGCCGTCGGCCACCGCAATTATATACACCTTTGGCCATAAACACACCTGACCATTAGCCAATGCCCTACTGTTGCTGGGGTTCCTAATCTTCCTGACCCCAGCAAAAAATTCTAGGATAGGACATATAACCGTCCAATCCAGCCTCACCTTCCCTACCCTGGAAACAATGGCTATTTTTAGCCATCCTGACCATCTACTTTCGGTGGGAAAAATTTCCAGCCAAAAAAAAATAGCCATCTTACCTGGGATGCTCATAATCCCATGAGGATCCCGCCATATTGTCATATACGGGATCCTGACATTCTATACTGAACAGCATGCGCATGGATTTCTGCAAGCCGCAAACGCAGAGATTTCTGATGTGCGTGAACTTTACCTGTATCCATCCCTCGCTTCTTCTTTTGCTGCATAAGGCCTCTTGCACACGACGTCTGCCCCCCATGGCCATATTGCGGCCCGCATACGGTGGGTCCGCAATACACGGGACACCAGCCGTGTGCATTCCGCATCATGGATCCGGACCCATTCCCTTGAATGTCCGCAAATTCGGCCATGCGGTGCAGAACTACGGAGTGCTTTTGTGGGGTTCTGTTCTTCCGTTCCGCAAAAAGATAAAACTTGTCCTATCTTTTTGCAGAACGGACGGATCGCGATCTGCATGCGCCTGGCCTATGGTCGGTGCCCATGCAATTTGCTGTCCATGGCACAGGCAGCACACGTTCGTGTGCAAGAGGCCTTACTGTGAGATTCAGGTTCTTGAAAAGCCAGGCCCAGAAATACAGAGGCCCAGGTCTCAGTCGAGAAACTTTGTAAAAGACACAGATATTTTCAGGGGGTTTATTTGATATGGGGTTCAGTGCTGTGGGCTGGCAATGTGCCCATGGTGCCCCTTAGACCCTATGTTTAGAGCAAGGGTTCCTGATGAGGTGGCTACCAGCTGCCCCATCCAAGCTGAGAATGAATTGAGCGCTATGGGGTCATTTATCACTCTGAAATACACCTAAATTAGGCATATTTCAGGCGCAGATTGTGGCACAACAGCTAGTTGCTCCGCAATCTGTGACTTTTTCCCGCTTACACCAGGTCTAAATAATTGGGCGTGGAGGGGACGGGCCGGCAGACCAGTCTCATTTACCATTTTCACAGCTCCTGCTCTGCGTCTCATGTGATCATGTCATCATGCGAGACCCGTTGGTTGCATTGATGTCATTGCTGCTTCTTGCGCTGTTCTAATGCCTCACAGGCTTGAGGCCTAGCGGCCTGAGGCTAGTGAAGTTGTACGGCCATGACTGTGCCCCCTCTTTATGGGTAGCAAAGTGGCACCCTAGGCGGATGACTACCCTCGCCTATTAATCGTCCCGGCCCTAATTCAGAGCACATTACTGCAGGAGGTATAACAGGAGAGGACTATAACTCCCAGCATGTCTAAGCCATTATTATTTAATATCAGAGCACATTATGGGGGGGATGTATAAGAGAATGGGAATACAACTCCCAGCATGTCCAAGCCCTTATTATGTAATATCAGAGTGCCTTATAAGAGGAGGTATAAGAGGGGAGGACTACAACTCCCAGCATATCCAAGGTGTTGTGATGTACCCTGATATTACATAATAACAGCTTGGACATGCTGGGAGTTGTAGCCCTATACTCTTATACACCCCCCGTAATGTGCTCTGATATTAAATATTAATGGCTTAGACATGCTGAGAGTAGTAGTCCTCTTGTCTTATACCTCCTCTTGTAATGCACACAGCCGTTGTGGGGCTGTTCCGTGCATTGGAGACAGCAATTTGCGCCCCCCCCGATGCACGGGCAACATCTGCGCGGCGGCCGGGACGGTTCAAGACCCATTCAAATTGAATGGGTCCGTTATCCATCTGCACTGTGAAAAAATAGAACATCAAGTGAATGGGTCCGCATTCGTGATGTGGGGAGCACACGGCCGGTACCCACATATTGCGGACCCGCTGTTTGTGGGCCGCAATACGGCCACGGCCGTGTGCATGAGGCCTAACTGTGTGTCTATGCAGGGGATCTGGTGGGGATAAATCAGTGGATCTATTTTACATTAAAAAACGTGGACTTTCATCCTCTGGGTAAATCCGTTGACATTGGGATGCTTCCTCTTCTTATTTTGTGTCACGATGAAGCTGATTTCAGCCTGAGATGCACGTTGTGGCAGTCCCTGAAGGAATGTGGCGGGCAGGCTCGTTAGCATGTGAACAATACTGATAATGTAAATGCAGATAACCACCATCAAGTGTGCGCTGCGGCAGGACCCCAATATGTATCTGCTCATTTTCGTGTCCTTTCTTTTCTAATAACTGCAGGTAGTGCAGAACAATGGCAGAGGATGGAGCAGATAACGCTTATCACCGCTGTTTGCCGATGCGTTCTTACCTACACAAGTGCATTGTGAAACAAAGAATGAGATATCTTATCATTAACACCCAGTACAACATAGGAGCTTTCTGCAATGATCGTGGGAATCACATGAAGAATGGAGACAGAAGCCAAGGAAATGGACGGGAATTAATAACAGACTAGCAATCAAGTAATGGAGAAGAGATTCAGGAAGGAGGATCAGGGCAGATTTAGAAGTCATCTAGTGGGCAGCAGGGTGGCTCAGTGGTTAGCACTAGTGCCTTGCAGGGCTGGTGTCTTCCTAGGTTTGAATCTGATTGAGGACATCTGCATGGAGTGTGTATGTTCTCCTTGTGTTTGGGTGGGTTTCCTCCCACTCTCCAAAGACATACTGAGAGGGAAATTAGATTGTGAGCTCCACTGGAGAAAGTTGGTAGTTTAGCCACAAACTTCTAGAAGGAATGACACCACATACAGTTATATGAAAAGATGCTCCCTAATGATCCTCCATTGGAGACAGCAAGCACTGATAACGTCTGTGAAGCGCTGCGGAATATGTCAGCGCTATATCAGGCTGGGTTCACATCACCGTTTTGTTTTCCGTTCTTCTGATCCATCAAAAGGACAGAAAACATACACCAAAAAAAAAAGAAAAGAAAAGATTTTGTAGTTTAAGCATCCGTTATTGCGCATTTTGCATCCTTTTTAGCCATTTCCATTTAAGATCAGTTATTTTAGAAGGAAATAAAAGTACTACACAAAGTATTTTTTTTTCTCGCCTAAAAAAACGGATCTCTGACAGAAATGGCTAAACCAAATGCAAAAACTGAGCAAAACGGATGCTTATAATACAAGATCAGTTTTTTTTTGTGTGGTTTCTTGTTCTTCTGACAGATCAAACGAAAAACGAAACGCTAATGTGAACCCAGCCTAAGTGAGTAAACTGCATAAATTCAGATATAAATAGTAGATAGAAAAATTTACTGAAGATTTCATAATCTGATGGTTGTGGTGCCTGCCTGAGTATATTGGGCAACTGCTTACAGTAAGGGCTCATGCATACGGCCGTTGCCAGGTTTGCAATCCGGGAGATCTGGTGCGGAATGGAAGCATGGATCGGAACCCCATGAAAGCACTACAGAGTGCTGTCTGAACAAGTGAAATGCTGTATTGGGTTCAGATCGGTGACTGACTCGGCCATTCAAGAATATTCCACTTTGCTTTAATAAACTCCTGGGTTGCTTTGGCTCTATATTTTGGGTCATTGTCCATCTGTATTATGAGACGCCGACCAATCAGTTTGGCTGGATTTGAGCACACAGTATGTCTCTGAAAACCCTAGAATTCATCCTGCTGCTTCTGTCCTGGGCCATATCATCAATAAACACCAGGGACCCAGTGCCACTGGCAGCCATGCATGCCCAAGCCATCACACTGCCTCCGCCGTGTTTTACAGATGATGTTATATGCTTTGGATCATGAGCTGTACCAGGCCTTCATCATACTTTTTTCTTTCCATCATTCTGGTAGAAGTTGATCTTGGTTCCATCTGTCCAAAGAATGTTCTTCCAGAAGTGTGCTGTTTTTTTAAGATTTTTTTTTTAGCAAAGTCCAATCTAGCCTTCTTATTCTTGAGGCTGATGAGTGGCTTTCACCATGCAGTGAACCCTCTGTAATTACTTTCATGCAGTCTTCTCTTTATGGTAGATTTGGATATTGATATGCCTGTATCCTGGAGAGTGTTGTTCACTTGGTTGGCTGTTGTGAAGGGGTTTCTCTTCACCATGGTAAGTATTCTGAGATCATCCACCACTGTTGCCTTCCGTGGGCGTCCAGGTCTTTTGCATTGTTGAGGTCACCAGTGCTTTCTTTCTTTCTTTCTCAGGATGGACCAAACTGTAGATTTTGCCACTCCTAATAGTGTAGCAATTTCTCAGATGGGTTTTTATCTGTTTTCGCAGATGAACGGTGGCTTGTTTCACCTGCATGGAGAGCTCCTTTGACCGCATGTTTACTTCTCAGCAAAATCTTCAAAATGCAAGCACCACACCTCAAATCAATTTCAGGCCTTTTATGTGCTTAATTGAGAATGAAATAATGAAGGAATTGCCCACACCTGCCCATGAAACAGCCTCTGAGTCAATTGTCCAATTACTTTTGGTCCCTTAAAAAACAGGGTGCCACGTGTAAAGGAGCTGAAACTCCTAAACCCTTCATCCAATTTTAATGTTGATACAGTCCCTCAAATGAAAGCTAAATGTCTGGACTTTATGCCCATGTCCATTATATAACTATAACTTCAATATATTTTAGTAAACAGGTAATAAAAACCAATTTTATGTCAGTGTCCAAATATATATATAGACCTGGCTGTATATAGCAATTCCACAGTCTTATTATTGGAATAAGCAGCATGGGTATTTTATAAAAAAAACTGAGATCCTTCCCCAAGCGATATGCTTTCATACAGCAGTCTGTAACCTGCAGCCTATTGATAGACTGCGGTGCAATATTCTGCAGGGCAGTCCTGGAAAACTCATAGCTTTTCATCTGTAGAGATGCTGGATCTATCCAAGAGGCGCCTGAAGGACTCCTTTGACTTATAATGGAGGTTGTCAGGGTTCTTTTGAGGTTCCCGTAGTTTAGATCACAAGATCATCACTGCATGACGTATTATTCCTGCAGTCAGAAGTGACAGGAACCCTGACGTAGCTCTCACCGGAGGGGAACATCAGCACTGTGTGCAATTGGAACGTACACTTTAAGCACACACATATGGGTCTTTTGTATTTGTCAGAAGAACTGCCTTTCTGGAAGAAGTATTATTAGGGTCAATATATCATAGCTGGAGAACAGCTGAAAACCATTTTCAGGGACGGTTTGATGATGACCAGAGCATGTACGCGGCTCTCAATAACCTCAATGAGCTAACACTATATAGTAATTTCTATTACACATAGGATCCGGCTGCACACTCAAGTTTCCTCAAACAGTTTTGGAAGCCGAAATCAGGACTGGATTATAAAAGGAGAAAAAGTATAAAGGACAGGTACGACTTCTCTCTTTTTTTTTACTTTTGGCTTCTAGAAATTCATCAGGAAACCTGACCTTGTGGCCGAACCCATAGAATAAATATGCCCTGTATTTTATTTCCTATAGGCACCTATAGTTAAAGATACAGCACCCATTCTTGATAGAAGGGAGCTGCCCCATGATTATAAGTAAAAGTAATGACACTGGATTCAGTGGCTCCCCAGATACAGCACAAGGTCAACGAGGTATTCAGGTTTGAGCAAATAGAAGTTATTCATTGTATAAGGAAATGTTATACAATTTTCCATATTTTTGTATCGATTCTTCAATAAGGATAATTATTTTTTAAATTAGGGAATAAAAATGTATTCTGGTCCTTTGGGTTATTAAAGTAAGGGCGGCCATCTACATTCAACAGTTGTCAGCAGAAAGATTGTCCGGGTGACAGCTATCTCTCCCGACTTCCCCATACATATTCGGCCTGGCTGAACGTGTATGTGAATTCAATGGGGAGAAAGCCACTGCCAGCAAGGATGGACTGGCCATAGACCTCACAAGGAAATTTCCTGGTGGGCCGATGCCCAGGGGGCCACCCGAGCCCTCTTCACGGCCGCTGGTAAAATACATAATGATCTAATGCTCTCAGCATTAATTATTGTAGGGAGCATCAGGTACATATACACCTGGCCAGCAACCACAGGTGCCCCTCTGATTTCAACTGTCTTACTGTCCTCAGTATGGTGATAGGGCGGTATTTTATGCTGCACTGTGGTATTTGGTACCACAGTATTGCTGACACTTCTGGTGTGGAGTGTGTTGGCCCTGCCTACTTGTGTTGCCCAACCTTTTGTTAATTTGGACTTGCCTACAACATGGGGCCACTTTTAGGTATTTTACAGGGCCACTTTAGTTTCCAAGTCTACCCCGAGTTGCCAGACACTTACGGCCATGGCTTATTTCCATGGAGAACAAGAGAATTGTCATCTGTCAGGAGAAAGTTGGGAGCTCCCCATGCAGTGAGCCCAGAGGAGAGCAGCGGATAGGCAACATAGTAGCAAGAATGGTGGTTGTAGTTGTTACTCACTGTGACGCTCTTCTAGGCCGTGCAGTGATAGGAAGGACACTCCTTTCTTCCTATGAGGGCACACCCTGGTTCTGGGATTTCTCTTGCCTGGTGATGGTTCGGGGTGCCCTTGCTGGGCGGTGATGAGTTGTGAGGTGCAAGGCAGGGTACCTGACAGCACATGGATGCTGATGGTGTCGGTGCAGACAAAGACGACACCAGGTTAACAGCTGAACAGTTCTTTACCGATGAATAAAGTTCAGATACAGCAGTTCAGCTTTCAGACATTGTTGTGGACTGAGCTCATCCACTACAAGGTTTATGGAGCTGCCTGCTTCCAGCATCGGTAGGGGTATAGGGTGTCGGATCCCACCAATCACTGTACGCTGGATACAGTGAACTCTGGCGGTCTGTTCCTCCTTTAGTATTGAGCGAATCGAAGTTAACGAAGGAAAAATTTGATTTGTCACAAAGGCGAATTCCCTCACACTTCATGGTAGAATACCAATTTTTCCTGAAATGGCGGTAAAAAAAATACTCACCTCATCCATTTAATTGCAGAGATACGGCCATCTTTATTGAAGAAAACACATTGTCACGCTGGGTAGGCGCGGTGACGTCAGCGTGCGCGAGATTTGGCCTGAAAGGCCTCAATATGACTCTCAGGAGCCGTGAACAGTGTTGAACACAACATCTGAGGGGTTCAATGATGGGGAGCGGTGCAATTGCCTCTCCTCATCATTGCGCCCACTACATTCAATGGAATGCGATTCATGACAAAGTACTTTGTAACAAATCGAATTCCTTGTCTAAGTTCGGCAAAGCAGCCAAATCGAATTTTTGAAAACTTCTCATCACTACCAGCCTTAATAAAAAGTGGACAATCCTTTAAGGATAGGTCATCAAAAGGTAAGTCCTGGGAATCCGATTTACCTTTGCATCCATCACATCTCTATGGCAATTTTTTACCCACAGGAATTAAACAATGAAGGCACCAATTGCCTGACTGCAAGCAAAGATCTTGCAAGTATAACTTTTTTTTATACAAAGAATACCATTTAATTGCTGAATCCGGACTACTCCTTTATTGTATTATGTGTATCTCTGGTTATATATGAAGCAGACATGCAGAAACTACATATAACTCTATGTCTATGAGTGTGTAACATGAGCAGAAGACCAAACAGGAAGATAAAGTGAAGCCGCAAAGAAGGAGATTGGGAGCAAATGAAAAAAACTTTCCCCCGCAGCCATTTTTTCTAGGTGTTTAGTGTAATCAATAAACAAAAGAAACCAAGTCTATGTGCACAGCAAGGTAAGATCGCAGCGACAAGGTCTCCCCTCCGCCCCCTGCCGGGTGTTGTGAGCTGTGAAATCAGCGACATTATTGTGCTCCTGTTCTACCACATGTTCATTCCAGGTATAATCCGCAGAAACTCACTGCCGGCAAGGCTGTGTTTGGCCGACCAGAAATTGTTTGGATGAATTATAAGACTGGGCACGAAGGTGGTTATTATTAAATGTTGCCAACTGGGCTAATTAGCACATTGTAAGCAAAGGCCTTGTGTTCTTGACTGATGGGGAATAGAGGGTTGGGATGGTCTATGAAACGCAGAAGTATTTCCAAGGGAATTAATACAGTCTCCGCAGGACCCCACGGGCTGTGCCTTTTAACATGGAGGCCTCTCCACCCTTTTAATCTCTTTGGGAAAACTTTTTAAATCCTTTTGTTGCTGGAGGGGCGAGCAAATACGTACAATGTCCTTCAAAGGATAAAGTCAACACTAGTCATCCCGCTTGTAGGGGGCGCCCCATGCTGTGCCGCCGGTGACAAACTCGCTAACGTCTTAGTAGAATGCGAAATCTTTTATCCAAATGATTCTGTCTACAGTAACTAATAATTACGCCGGTCTCAAGGAAACTTCCACTGTGAGCTCTAATAACTTTCATTTGGGATTAGGGAGACGTCCTCAGGAAACACGCTGAAGTGGAAAGTAATTATTAATGCGTTTCCCTCCTCTTATTGTTTTATTCCATGACTTTGTATAAGCAAACCAGGAAAAAAAGTATAGACTAAAATAAAATAACAAAGGGTTAATAGTGGCCTGGGAGGTGATCGCAAGAAGGAATTATAAACTGCAGAGTTTCAGAACGTGATCCGCATGCTCAACAAGTGTCCTTACAGCAGTGACAAACCATATACATGCAAGAAGATATACTGTGCCCTGCGTTCAACCCTCTAAAAAGCCAACAGATCTGCGTGGATGACAAAAAGGCACTAAAGGCGGCATTACACGCGCTGAGCTAAAGCCGATTGTTGGAAAGGAAGCGGCTGTTTGTTCAGTGGTGGAGAAAGCTGCATTTACATGCAGCGATCTCCTCCACAGTATAAGGGCTCATTCACACGACTGTATGTATTTTACGATACGCAAAAAACGTATCCGCAAAAAATACGGATGACGCCTGTGTGCATTCAGTTTTTTGCAGAATGGAACAGCTGGCCCCTATTAGAATAGCACTATCCTTGTCCGTAATGCGGACAATAATAGGACATGTTCTATGTTTTTGCGGAACGGAAACGGAATGCACACAGAGTAAATGAATGGTTCTGTATACGGTCCGTAAAAAAAAAACGGAACGGACACGGAAAGAAAATACATGCCCTGAAAAGATGATTGGAGTGCCTGCATGAACGACAGGATCACCCGATGAACGAGCACTTCGCTCGTTCATCGGGTGTTCGACGGCACATTCAGACGGCAGGGAATTAGCGTTCGCAGGAACTTTCGTTCCCAATAATTTTCCTGAATATCTGGCTGTATAAATCCACCTTTAGTCTATCTGCACACATTGTGTATTATGCTATAAAAACGACAGCGTAGTACAGTACAAGCAAAGTGAATGAGATTAGACAAATCTCACGCACACTTTGCATATTTTTTACTTGCGGAAATCGACCTGCCATGTGTATTTTTAAAATCCATAGCATGTCCATTTTTTGTGCAATTCTATTGCGCAGATTTCACACTTTGCTGTGCAATGATGCAGCAAAACTACAATGGAAAACACATGCGGTTTTTCGTGCGGATTTGGAAATACATATATTTATGGGAATTTCTGTTAGACAGCCCTCACCCGTGTGGAGGTAGGGTGGTTTTACACTGTATCTTTAAAAAAACACTTTGTTGTAAGAATTTTTTTTAGAGCGGAATACACTGTGGCCAGATGTTGCATGCTGACTGATAGGAAATTATACAAATTATATGCCCTACAAACACTACTTTTTGTGGACAGTTTCCTTGTGTTTTTCCCCTGGAGTTTTTTTTATTTTTTTATCAAAGCCTGTTCTGTACTTTTCTGTAGAAGAGAAAAGAATTCTAAAAAAAAAGACTAATAAAGACTAATAAAAAAAAAGACTAATAAAAAAATGGCACACAAAAAAAGCTTGTAAAAAAACTTATGAATTTCAAGAAAATGCCAAGAAAAAGACATAGGAGGTAATTTATCAATCTGCAATATGCGACTTCTCATGCATGGATTTTTATTTCCAACCACCTGCTCTTTAGTCTTTACCTATTTTCACAATTCATTATTTGTTTTTTATTAACTGTGAGTTAGAACATTTACTTTTCAAGCATATTGGGTGGAACAATCTGTTTAAGTGTAATTCCTAATCCAGACAAATCTGTTGATTCTTTAAGGAGTTGAATGCATTGTCCATATGCACAGTATACACAGATACACGCACTACATGTAAACGACATGTATATACATATATACACATCCAACACATACAGTATATACAATGCATATCGCTGTATGTAAACAATACATACAACATGTCCCCAGCAAATATACACACATGCTGCCCACACAACCCTCATACATACAAAACACACATATACACACACTGTATGTACAGTATATATATATATATATATATATATATATATATATATATATACATATCACAACACACAGTAAATATTTGGTTATCATGATTTTTCTCCTTGGTCTTTTGGCTGCTGTTACCATTGATTCCCACAGTGTGCAGCGGCCTGGGAGCAATGGGAGCAGATGATGGGAGTGGTAGTGGCTCTGACTGTTACAGTGAATCACATTTGCTTTCCTTACACTGTTGCTCCCTAAGGCCATACAGTTTCTTTACCAGGGGCACATGCTGATGCTAGAGCTCCTGCCTGATGGTAGTCGGGGTGCCCGTGATGTTGAGTGTTTGCATGGTTGCAAGGTGTGTAGAGTGCAATGGCCGGCGTATGGAGCAGGAGTCAGTAACAAGGCCAGAGGTAGCAGAATAAACGTCTCTACTAAAGTGCAAAATAGGAATTGTAGTACACCCAACAATAGCAAAACACAGTTCCAGCTGTACACAGTGCAAGTCTTCCCAGATAACGATGTATGGATTTAGGCCAGGAAGGGAGTTTCTTTCAGCAGAATTGATGGCGGGCAATCATACTCTTGCAATGGTGGCTGTAATGTCCACTGCGGGGTGTAAGGTTTTAGAGATATGACTGGCCAGGTGTTAAGGGTGTCTTAACAGAATCCCTCACTACAGTATAGTCTTAACAGCTTTTAGTAGCAGGTTACTTTACTGATTCCAATGCTCAGCCATGCAGGTTCTCTCCTTTGTCTTAATCCTTCCCTCCTTCTGTAGATCATGCAGAGATCGATGAATCTCTGTAGCTTTTTGGACCTAAGAAGAGAGAAGGTAGGTCCTGGTTAAAAGAGGACAGCTAGCTTTCCTCTGTACCTAGAAGTCACCTCAGCTCTGAGGCGTGTCTATAATAATAAACTGTTTCTTTAATAATATATCAAGTTTTTTATATGAACATATGCTGGTTGAGGTGCTGAACATTGAAAATATATATGTAGTGCAGTAAGTCTACTGTGTTATGTACCACTTGTGCAGGGGGTGGGAGACTAGGGGACCACCTTGCTCAGGGGCCCACTAGGGGATTCACCTGTACCCCTGTGGGTCAGTCCGTGCCTGGATCCAATATATAAACTGCAGTATATGTCATATATCCCCGGAAGAAGACAGATTACTGGCGAAACGGCGTTGGGTCAGGAGGTGGCTGAGAGATCGACACACCACTCAGGGTATGCTCATTAATTATTTTTAACCACCAAGTCTTTTCATCCTCATATTTGCCTCCATTTCATTTTGTCTGGGGCTCATTATCCTGAGGTGTCTTGGAGTCCACTATCTTACAACTTTTTCCCTGATTTTTGGTGTGCTGACCTCTCGGCCCCTCCTTGGGTCCTGTTCCCTATCTTTGTGTTCCACCTTTGTGCTGCCTTTTTACCATCATGTATGTATTTATTATATTTTATTAATAAAGTTTATCAATTTTCACTTTGTGAAGAATATGGTTCAATTTTTTGGTGACTAACTGAGAGCCAGTAAGCTTCAAAGTTGCTTGATCTTTGTTGGATGGCTTGGGGGACCTGCGCACCTAGATCATTAGGGTGACAAAAATTATAAAAAAAAATTGGGATGCCAGGTAACTCTTCTCTCACTGCTTAGGAGGGCTGCATAAAAATGTTCAGTTTTCTAATAGTCCTAACATTTAAATTCAATAACCTTTCTATACTGTTTTGTCATGTAAACTCATTTGCATAAATATGGGCATATGGGAAAGACATGCAAATAGTGTTTTAGCTGAAAAACAAGGCAGATTCTGCTAATTTGCATGTCTTTCCGTATGCCCATAATTAAGTAAATTAGTTTACATGACAAAACAATATAGAAAGGTTATTGAATATAAATGTTAGGACAATTAGAAAACTGAAAAATGTTATGCAGCCCTCCTAAGCAGTGAGAGAAGAGTTAGCTGGCATTCCAAACAAAAATTTTCAATTTTGGTCACCCTAATGACAATGATGTAGGTGCGCAGGTCCCCCAAGCCATCCAACCAGTCAAGCAACTTTGAGGCTTAATGGCTCTCAAGTCTGTGTGGATAGAGAGCTGGGCTTGAATGTCTCATAGTGCACAAGTCTGCCATTATAAGGAATGCTGACTGTACCTGTATCATGGATAGGTTGTTGGCATATAGCCTTTGTGTGATTGTTTGTTATAGGTAATAAAATTGTGCACGCAATACGTGCATGTTACATTGGTGATTTTTGCAATCGAGAATTTTCAGCAACTATTCAGCTAAAAATTCACAGAATATCAGGAATTTGAATATTACCTATGCCGCTCATCACTAGTCTTTATGTCTTGTAGCAGAGTATTATGAGGGTTGTCCTGCTTAACTCGCAAGTAATATGTATCTGAGCAGTGAGTGAAGAATTGGGTGACGAGATTTTTCTCCTCCTGCACACTAGCACCATATAAAGCATATACTAGCGCATTTTCAGGCAGCCACATTTTTTAACATTAGTGTCAAAAGATATTTGCAGAGAAGAAAGATAACCTCATTATCACATAACCCAGCAGTCTGCAGAGGTAATAGATCCCTTCTGTGAAGCCGCACACATAAAGAGGTGGTGGGGGAGGCAGGGTCCTTGTAATAGCGCAGATAGAAGTCTGAAAGATGAGTTCAGTCATATGAGGACAACTCCTCACATCTGCTGCAAAATATTACATCACTAACTTAGTAATTTGCCTGACATTCCTTGAACAAAAGCCACATCACAATGATCTACCCTGTCCCAGTGTATAATGCATGCATCTGCAGTCTGCACTTCATTTCCAGACAAACGAGAAGTCCTGATAAACTGAGGAATCTGCTTACCATGTGCCATGCATGAGAGTGGGGGTAATCACTCACAAGCACAAATCTTCTCCTATTCCGACTAGGAAAAATTACATTTCAGATTTTTTCCCTCCTCCTAAATATAATTCCTTCAGTTTAGTTGTCCTCTTCTGTCAAGTTCTTAAAGGGGCTGTACAAAGAATTTAAAGAGGTTATCTGGGATTTTGACCTTAATGGCCTATCTTCAGGATAGGTCATTAATATAAGATCAGAGGGGTCCAACTCCTGCACCCCAGCCGATCAGCTGTATAAGATGTTCATGTCCTGTCCTGTTCAAGTGAATGAGGCCGAGCTGCAATACCAAGCATTGCCACTATCCAATAAATGGCGCTGTGCTTGGTAACCTGTGAGGAGGCAGCAGCACCAGAGCTAAGGTGAGCAACGAGGCTTCCTCACAGCTTATTGGCAGGGATGCTGGGACTTGGACCCCCACTAATCAGATATTGATGAAGTATACTGAGGATAGGCCATTAATATGAAAATCCCAGAGAACTCCTTTGAAATTATCCCCAATTCACAATATAGGGGTGGATTAGCCATAGACCTTACAGGGAAATTTCCCGGTGGGGGGATGCCAAGGGGGTCACCCAAGCCCCAATCCCTGCCATTGGCTGGGTGCAGAATAAGCTATCAGCGGTAATTAACTCTGTAAGAATCAGGTATACATGTACCTGGCCAGCTACATGCCCTCCTGAATTCAACAATGTCCCGCATCTCACTGCCTAAGCCTCCATATCTTAATCAGAGACAACTGGAAGAGGAGGAGAGAAAATGGCCGGTATTGATGGCCAACTCAGAGGGACAACTTTTAGGGCAATATATTGTGCGGCACTGTGGTATTTTGAACTATGGTATTGCTGACCCCCCTATTTTTGTTACCCTGCCTCCTGTCAATTTAGACCCTCCTACACTATAGGGCCACTTTTAGGTATTTTTTTCCAGGGCCAATTTAGGTTCCTAATCTGCCCCTGATAGGGGGTAAGTGTCTGATCGGAAAGAGTTTGACTGCCCCATTCTTCACCTGCACCTATCTGTCATATGTGGCATATCCTAGCAATGTTTAAATGGGTCAACCCCTTTAAAGGGGTATTTTAAGGGACTTCAATGTGCGTTTTCCCGTCACCCGATCGATCAGCTGTTGGAAGAGCCCTCCTCTTTGGCCTGTGATGTCATGTCCATACCTTTCTGTGGCTCAGTTCCATTCAAGTGATCGGGAATGAACCGCAATACCAAGCACAGCTACTATACAATGTACGGTGCTTGATGTACTATGAAGGGGCTGCAATGCTCATTCGAGGGACATGGCCCTTTTAAACAACAGATAAGAGCTAATGTTGGGAGATGATTCACAGTGATCTGTTATTGATGCTTTAATGCCCTAACCTGAGGATGGCTCATCAACATATACATCCTAGAAAACCCTTTTAACTGGTCGAATAAGGTTTTCTTTCCTTTCTAGTGTGCTCGGGGGGGGGGGGGGGGGGGGGCATTTCTTCCATGCATTCTGCATCCACAATTCCTGGGGAGGTCTGGTTAGCAGATCATTATCTTCCTCTCTACTAAACAACCGTCTTACTTTATAGGCATTTAAGGGATATGTCCCTTCTTGGCCGCTCAGCAATAATCAGTAGTGTTGATCGCAAATATTCTAATCGCAAATTTTTATCGCGAATATTGGCACTTCGAGAATTCGCAAATATCTAGAATATAGTGCTATATCTTCGTAATCGCGAATATTCTAGATTTTTTTTCATCAGTACACATGATCCCTCACGGCTTCTTGCTTGTGGGCCAATGAGAAGGCTGCAATATCTTTAACTTAAGGAGTAGTGTTGATCGTGAATTTTTGTATTGTGAATTTTTTATCGCAAATTTTCCGATTGCCGATTTTGCAATCAAGAAAACAATTACTGGAGATCATGAATTTGCCAATGTATGGCGAATATTCGCCTAAATATTTGTGAAATATCGCAAATCCGAATATTGCCCCTGCCGCTCATCACTAATAATCAGCTCTGACTCCCATTGAATGGGAGGCAGAAAGGATGCTCCCGTTTTTGGTGCGGCTGTCCGTGTCAAAATCCTGCTTGTAAAAGCCATTGTGTGAACGGCCCCTTACTAGGAAAATAATCATGAACTTCAGTTATTCTAAAGGTATATGGTATGTACTATATATTTGTAATCTCATGCCACTGCAGACATTTCTGCTACTGAATCCATTTCATGAATGGGGTTGTTCCTGCCTCATGTGCATGGATCTCTGCAGATGCCATTCAGATGAATAGGCCAATGAATCTGTCATTTGTGAATATACCTTTATGTAGATTGTAAAATATTAGATCTTTCCCCCAATTCAATTAGCTGCATTCAGGAACATAAAGGACTGATATAGTTATGAAGTTATGAAGACTAACAAAGCATGTGCTGTTATTAGCTTTAATTATCCCCTGTAATGCTGATGGTGGGAGACATCTGTACAATGGTCCAAGCACATGACGCCTTCTGTAGTGTGGGTGGAAGGGCTCCGAGGGTTGGTGGGGGTTGGCCAGCACTGTGTGGATGGACTGTGTTTTATGGATACCTTTTGTTTTCCTATGAAACGTTACTGAATTAGAAATAATACGTCTGTCTGGTCTGACTCGTATAGTAAATAATTTTTTCCATCTCTGTAATTTTCCACATGACACCAGCATGGCTGGTATGGGGTAATATAGAGGTACAGGGCTGCAGGATTCTTGCTGATTTCAATAAACCTACAGGCAAATCCTTCACACGAAGGAAGAAAGGCATAAAGGCTGAAAAAAATATTAAAAAAGATCCAGTTTTATCGAAACATATATACATATAAATAGAATATACAAAAAAGAATAAATACGAGGACAAAAATCATCAGACTATGGAATGGTCTCGCACTGTTGTACCGAGTACAGAACCCCCACATAAATGCACTCCTTCAAAAAGGTGGAAACTCATGTCACTGCAGAGAAGCGAGTAGTAACCCCATTACTATCAAACATAATATGCACTTTGGGGTCGAATCATGGGTAGTGTACCCCGCATGGCAATGGGGGAGTGGGGGTAACCCCACCCTCAAATATCTACACTCTTCAGTCACTGTAGAAAAAGAAGGGGAAGAGAGGGAACCCCAACAGGTGTCACCGTGAAAATACAAGTCATAGAGATAACCCACCTGTAGACAAGTTTGAGGGAGTGTGAGTCAGAGGGTCCCAAACACATCTTGACACGTGTTTCACGTATGTGCTTCGTCAGGAGGATTCTTGCTGATTTCAGCTGATGGCTATGTGTATGGCCGGCATGTCGCTGCCAGACTCCTCTTGAAATCCAACATGACTGACCCTTCTTTACCTAGACATTCACAATTGGATGACAGTGAGGAGGCCTCATACACGGTAGATCAGTGGCCCTGGAAAAAAAAAAAAAACTTAAAAGTAACCCTATGTGGGTGCAAATTGACAGCAGAGCCAAATACACAATAAACTGCCTTAACAGCACCAAAAACCACAGTGCAGCACAAAATACTGCCCCAGAATCTGCCGCTTTGTGGTGGCGAGCAGCAGCTGCCACGTTCTGTCCTCTTAGGCTCCATTCAGACGTCCATATGAATGGTCTAGATCCGTTCCGCAATTATGCAGAACAGGTGCGGACCCATTCATTTTCAAAGGGGCTGGAAAAGATGCGGACAGCACACAGTGTGCTGTCCACATCTACACTTCTGTTCCGCGGCCTCTAACTTACGGTCCGCAGCTCCGCAAAAAAATAGAACATGTCCTATTTTTGTAGGCAATAGCGGACAAAATTAGGCATTTTCTATTATAGTGCAAATGGCCGGTGTCAGTGTTTTTGCAGATCCGCAAAGCACTTACGGACCTGTGAATGGACCTTTACTCCAGCTGCCTTCGGATGGCAATACAGTTGAATTCAGGAATCAGTAGGGCACCTGTGGTGCGACAGATCATTAATTACCTGGCTGGCGGACATGAGGAGGGCTCAGGCAGCCCCCTAGACATCGGCCCATTTGGAAATTTCTCTGTGGAGTCTACGGCCAGTCTGTCCCTGTGTTAGATGGTCAAACTATCCCACTAAAATTTGTGGGTTTGCCTGACATTCAGGCTAACCAAAGTAAAGATTGGGGGAGATTTATCAAAACTGGTGTAAAGGAAAACTGGCTTAGTTTCCCATAGCAACCAATCAGATTCCACCTTTCATTTTCCAAAGGAGCTCTGAGAAATGAAAGGTGGAATCTGATTGGTTGCTATGGGAAACTAAGCCAGCTTTCCTTTACACCAGTTTTGATAAATCCAAGTTCTTTTATACTAAGCAGTGAACAATGACTGATACGTTTTGGTTTGCATTTTATCCCAAAATCATGGACAGCCAACATTTTTTATGGACAAATTGGAAAACCAGAATGAATGATAAGGATTATAAGTGATACATGTCTATAGCTCAATATAGTGATAGCACCTCATCACCAGTATTAACGGTGAGCTGGAAAATGATGAGAATCACCCACAAAATAATCACGTACCATCAGCCTAAAAAAAAATCACAGACACATCAGTCAGTCCGGACGAGGAGCGCAGCGGTGGGGGAGGACGTCCATGAAGAGGCTTGGCCGGGCAGGACAGGTGAGGAAAGGGTTAGTGGGGAGTGGGGGGCGGGAGCGGTGGTGAGGCGCGAGTTGCTTGGGCGACGGGGGGCGTGGCCAGCGGAGTGAGGGAGGAGCGAGGCGGAAGTTGTGAGCAGTCTGGCCAGGAGACGGAATCGATCGGACGGCAGCATGTCGGCGCCTGGAATGTCTGTTGAGGAGATGCTGGAGAGGCTGAGGAGAGAAGCGGAGGTGAGGGGGCCTGGCTGGCTGCAGGAGCAGGTTGGTGCCTGCATAGTTTCACCTGCTCCTGTGGCTTCCCCTAATGTTCGGGCTGCCCGGCTGCGGCGCGGTATTCCGCCGGCGCGCCTAAGCCCTGAAGTCACCCCCCGGGCCCGGCGCCGAGTAGGGAACCCCTCTGTGGACCCTCGGCGGCGGGGAGCGGCCGCTAGGGCTTCAGCGAGCCGTTCCCGCCGCGGGAGGAATCCCGATACGCGGCGGGGCCCTGTGAGGAGTGGGACGCCCCTTCCCCCGCTCACTGCGGCCGTGCAGCAGGATTCGGGACCGGGAACGGTGGACCGGCCCAGTCCCTCTTCTAGCGGGCGGTCCACTCGGCTGTTTGATGATGATCGGGTCCCTCGGACTGCGATGGTGGAGGACGAATACCGGCGCAGGTCCAGAGAAGATTTGAGCAGCGTGGATGAAGGTCCCCTTGCAGTGGCGGAGGCCGCGGTCTCGTCTCGGTGTCTGGCCAGTGTGGTGCAGAGGGTCGTGCAGGTGGTCCAGGAGGAGCAGTCGTCGACGTCCAGGAGCTATGATGGAGCAGTGTCCGTGCGGCAGGAGTCAGGACCTTCGGCAGCGGAAGTCACAGCGCCCGTGGTGCCTGGTGAGATTGCTTGGGGCTCCATGTTAGGGCAGGGTCTCCCGGTGGGTGGGGGGGGGACCATGGGGGAGTTTGGTAAGGGTTTGGGGCAGTTGTTGGGGGGCTTGGCGGGATGGTTGTCGGGGATGGGAGCTGGTGGGGGGTCTCCGGCGCCTGGGTGGGGAGTGGGGCCGGGGGAGGGGGTTGGTGCGCGGGGGGTTGCGGCGGGGTTGGGGTCGGTGTCGGTGGAGACGCAGGCGGGGGGAGAAGGGGAGGGGCAGAGGTTGGATGATAGGGCTCATGGTGAGGTGTATGTGTGCTTTGAGGGGCCGCTGGGGGCTCATTTGAAGCAGGAGGTGAGGGAAAAGATTTGGAAGGGCGAGTATGTGGAGATATTCTCGCTGCTTCCATTAGAAAGGTTTAATTTGGATAGAAGTAAGAAGGACGAAGGGAAGAAGGAGGAGGAGGAGAAGCGGCGGCACCGTTTGATCCCACGTACGTTTGCTAATTGGCTTCAGGCGTTTGCCATATTAGCAAGTGTCATTGGGGAAAAGGCTCCGGAATGTTGTTCGGCGCTTTTTTGCTACCAGGACGCTATTGGTGAGGCGTATAGAGTTTATGGGGGGGTGGGCTGGCTCAGGTACGATGAGCAGTTCCGGCAGCGTAAGGCGGTGAGGCCTGATATCCGGTGGGATCATAAGGATATTGGGTTGTGGTTGAGGGTGACGGCGCCTCCTAGGGCTGGGCAGTCCTTTCGGGGGGAGTCCGGGGGATCTTCCCCGGGGGCGTTGGCAGCGGCATCGGCTAAAGGGTTGTGTTTCCTTTTCAACTAAGGAAATTGCAGATTTGGGGCCAAGTGCAAGTTTAAGCACGAGTGCACGGGGTGTGGGGGAGCTCATGGAGCTAACCGTTGTTTCAAAGGGGGACGGAATAAGGGGGGTGATGGTTCTGGAAAAGGGACGGACGCCGGTGCGGGTGGAAGAGATGCAAGTGTTCCTAGATAGATACCCGGATCGGGTTGCGGCTGGTTTGTTGGGGGATGGTTTTAGGTTTGGTTTTCGGATTCCATCGGTTGTTACGGCGGGGCCTGTGGTTCATAAGAATCTCAGGTCCGCGCTTGTTCATGCGGATGTGGTGACGGAGAAGTTGAGGAAGGAAGTGGAGTTGGGGCGGATGGCAGGTCCGTTTAAAGAGCCGCCGATTGGGGGGTTGAGGGTGTCTCTGCTGGGGGTAGTGCCGAAGAAAGAGCCGAACAAGTTTCGGCTCATTCATCATTTGTCTTA
Source organism: Bufo gargarizans (assembly GCF_014858855.1). Taxonomy (NCBI): domain Eukaryota; kingdom Metazoa; phylum Chordata; class Amphibia; order Anura; family Bufonidae; genus Bufo; species Bufo gargarizans. Next base: position 114,650,267 of record NC_058083.1, read on the forward strand.
CCCGAAAGGTGCGTCGGTCAATGATGGTATAGATCCTGATCTTTGTTCGGTGGTTTACACCTCATTTGATGCGGCTGTGAAGTGGGTGAGGCGGTTGGGGCGGGGGGCTTTGATGGCTAAGGTTGATGTGGAGGCGGCCTTTCGACTGCTTCCAGTACACGTGGAGAGCATGGGATTATTGGGTTGTTTTTGGGATGGGGAATATTTTGTGGATCGGTGTTTGCCGATGGGCTGCTCTCTTTCGTGTGCATATTTTGAGACCTTTAGCACCTTTTTGGAATGGGTAGTGGTGGAGGTTTCCGGTTGTTCCTCCGTTATCCATTATTTGGATGATTTTTTATGTTTAGGGCCGGCGAATTCGCGGGTTTGTTCTTTGTTGTTGCATACAGTGCAGTCGGTTTTTGCGCACTTTGGGGTTCCGTTGGCGCAAGAGAAGACGTTGGGTCCGGTGACGGAATTGTGTTTTTTGGGGATTGTGATAGACACGGAACGGATGGAGTGTAGGCTTCCCCAGGATAAGTTGGTGGATTTGCGTCAGGAGATTGATAGGGCCATTGGGAGGGAGACGATTAGGTTGCGGGAGTTGCAGTCATTGTTAGGTAAATTGAATTTTGCTTGTCAAATTATGCCGATGGGTAGAATTTTTTGTAGAAGGTTGGCCGCGGCTACGGCGGGGGTGTCGGTGCCGTATCATTTTATCAGGTTACGTAAGGAGTTAAAAGGGGATCTGAGGGTGTGGGCGGAGTTTTTGGGTCAGTACAATGGTAGGTCTTTGTTTATGGCGGAGTTGTGTGATAGCGTGGATTGTGAGTTATATACCGACGCGTCCGGGGGGGTGGGTTTTGGTGCCTATTGCCAGGGGCAATGGTGTGCGGGCACATGGCCAGAGTCGTGGGTAAGTCGTGGGTGGGTAAGGAACATGGCCTTGTTGGAGCTTTTTCCCATTGTGATGGCGGTGGTGTTGTGGGGCGAAAAATTGGAAAACAGGAAGGTGCGCTTTCATTGTGACAATTTGGGGGTGGTTCAGGCTATCAACAGTTTGTCCGCATCTTCCCCGCCGGTGGTTAGGCTGTTACAGTTTTTGGTATTGCGGTGTTTGTCGCTTAACGTGTGGTTGGTGGCGGAACATGTGGCTGGAGTGGCTAATTCAGTGGCGGATTCTCTTTCTCGTTTGCAGTGGGAGCGGTTCCGGCTTCTTGAGGAATTCGTTGAGTCCGGGTACTTGGAGGGAGTATGGTAAGGCGTGGACGACCTGGGAGGCGTGGAATGGGCCGTGGGGAGCTGGCGGAGTGGACGGTGAGGTGCGGTTGTTGATGTTGTTGGGGCAGTTGAAGAGTGAGGGGTGGTCGGTGTCCAAGGTGAATCATCTGGTTTCAAGTATAGCGTTTGGTTTTAAGTGGCGGGGGTTGCCTGATTTGACTAAGAGTTTTTTGGTGCGACAGGTTTTGAAGGGTTGGCGTAGGAGTGCGGGCAGGGTGCCGGATTGTCGGAGGCCGGTGTCTTTTGAGTTGTTGGTGCGAATGGGGGACAGGTTGAGTGGTGTTTGTAGTTCAGGGTGGGAAATAGGGCTGTTTAAGGCGGCATTTGCGTTGGCGTTTTTTGGGGCTTTTCGCTTGGGGGAGTTGGTGTGTGGGAGTGTCAGGAGAGCGGGGGGCCTGAGGAGCGAGGATGTTGAGTGGGTGGGGGATAGGTTGCATATTCGGATTCGCAGGTCAAAAACGGATCAGGAGGGCAGGGGGCTGCGTTTTACGTTGTTTGCAGTGCCGGGGTGTAGTATGTGCCCGGTGAGGTGTGCTGAATCGTATGGCGCAAGGCTGGGGAGGGACGAGGTCCCGTTTCTGAGGCATGAGGATGGTTCCTTTTTGTCTCGGTTTCAGTTTCTGGCGGTCTTTAGAAAATGTTTGGAGGTTTTGGGGGTGCCGGTCAAGGATTATTCTGGGCATTCATTCAGAATTGGTGCGGCAACCGAGGCAGCCAGGGTGGGCGCCAGTGAGGAGGTGATTAGGCGGATTGGGCGTTGGGAGTCGGTTCGCTTTAAATCGTATGTGCGGCCTGCATTGTTGTAGAGTAAGGAGGTGGGAGGTGATGTTGATTTTGTCCCTTTTGTGTTCACAGGTCGGATGATGGCGGCGTTGGTGTGGATTTTGGGGCACTCCTATGTGTTCTGGGGTGCGATTAGAGCGGATGTGAAGCCGAGTGGGCGGCAGTTGGGGGTGAGTCCGGAGTTGGCTACGGTCCGGTGGTTAGGCGTCAGAGGTATGTTGTGGGGCGGAGTGTTGAGGGAGGTGCATCGTTTCGTTCGTTTGGATCGTCCTCCTGAGGTGTTGGCGTTGCACGTGGGGGGGGAATGATTTAGGGAAGCGTCCGTTTAGGGAATTGGTTCGGGATGTTAAGTTTGACTTACTCAGGATTTGGGCGTTGTTTCCGGGGATTATCATTGTCTGGTCTGATATTGTGCCGCGGAAGGTGTGGAGAGGAGCGAGGTCGGTAGAGAGCTTGAATAAGGCTAGGATAAAGGTGAACAGAGCGGTGGGCCGGTTTATGGCGAGGAATGGTGGTGTGGTGGTGCGGCATGAGGTATTGGAGAAGGGTGAGGGTGCGTTTTGGAGGGCAGATGGTGTGCACCTGAATGCGGTGGGTACGGATTTGTGGGCTCTGGGGCTCCAGGGTGGAGTGGAGATAGCTTTGCGGATGTGGAGGGACGCGTAGGGTTGAGGTAGTCAAGCTGCGCGTTCTTGGAGGCGGGGGAGGTCCTTGAAGTGGTGAAATATCGTGGTACTTGAGGATGGGAGGGCCCCGCGGGAGGGGCTGGACTCTCATTGAGGAGCTGATAGGAACTAAGTACGCGTCCATCAGTTGCTGCCTCCGAGCTCGGTTCTCGGCTGGGGGCAAGATGGAGACGCAGGTGTTCCAGTGGTTATAAAGTTATTGGGGCTTCTAGGACCTCCCTCGTCAGGGGTTAACTCATGTTATATTTATGTTGTATTTATTTAATAAACGGCTGCTGTGGCCGATTAAATCCAAGCAGTGGTGTGGTGTGTTTTTTTTATATGGGGTAGGGGGAGGGGTGGAGGTTATGGGATGGGTAGGCTTATAGGACTGAACGAATAGCCAATGCCTGCTTCATATTTTTCTTCACAGACACAGGAAAAAAGTTAAGCATTTTTACAGACTGTCTAGAACTGTCTATTTCTGGATGGTTGGCAACCCTGCACCACACTGATAGAAGTTTATGGCGCAATATCATACCTCTGTGGGCTTACAACTTCATATCGAGGAATAGAAACTGCTATATTGAATGCCATCTTATGTAAAGCTCTGGAAACATTGCTTCTAGGGAAAAATACCTTAGAGACATGGCACAGAATATCTACTGCTTCATAATAGAGAACCACAAGGACTTCATGTGCCATCATACAGGTTCTCTGAGGAGCTGGGATACCAAGGGTTTACTCACATCATGAAATATGTATCAACCTGAGATTAAACCACATAAATTACCAACTTTCTAACAAGTTCCATGTTTCATCAGTACTTTCTATCATGACAACGGGGGGACAATGAGAGACATTTATCCAAATTTGATATTTTGGTTGGAAAAGGGAAAGTCTCCTGGGAAGGTGGGGCACATGAGAGGTTAGTGTTTGCTTTCTTTGTAATGGTCATCCTTTACTTATAGCAGCGAACAAAGCCTAAGAAAAGAAAAAAGAGTCTTCATGTCATTTTGGAAATCAGTGCTTCATCCATCATCTGTAACCCGAGCAGAATCCTGCAGCTAATTCCACCCATTAAGGACATTGCTTTTAATGGGATTAAACGCTGGATAGATTACACCTACTCTTTTTGAAGCTTTCCCGATTTTCAGATATCCCTCTGTCACTGGTGGTGATGGTATATAAGGAAGAATACAACTATGGGTGGGTTCACATCTGCGTTCTGGATTCCGTTATGGCTTTCCGTTATAGCATGGTTATAACGGAAAATAACGGAATCCATAAGACGGAAGGGCGGATCCGTTATGCTGCCCGGAGACTTGTATTATGATGGAATGCAAAACGGAAGCCTTTAAAAGACATTCCATTTTGCTTTCCGTCTTAATAGAAGTCTATGGGGAAGCATAACGGATCCGTCTGGTTTTCGTTCTGCAGAACGGAGAAAAAAGTCCTGTTCGTTTTCCGTCTTGCATAACGGGACCCAGACGGATCCGTTATGATTCTCCATAGACTTCTATTAAGACGGATCAAAACAGAATCCCTCTAAAGGCTTCCGTTTTGACTTCCATCTTATGGATTCCGCAGTTACCACCTACAGCCGTGACATGTTTTGACTTAAGCAACGATACTCCCATATATCGCAGGTGACCGCTGCAGCCAATCACTAGCCTCAGTGGTGTATGGCACAAGACTGTTGAGCAGTGGCGTAAATAGAACTGACTTGGCCCCACAGCAAATTTTTGAATGTCCTGCCCCAGCAACTTCTTCACAATGTCTTCCTCCCATGCAACCCTCACTCCTGTAGCTAGTCAAGATCAATCTTTCAGACCAGGCCCAGCAGCCACTCCATCCATTTCCTAAACATACAGTACATACTGAATGGCATGTGACTGTACATACTGTCACTGTATGTATTGTCATTGTATAATACTGCTGGGAGTGCCCTGACAATAACATTTTGTAGCCTTCCTCCCAGGTGGGCTCCTTCTGAGTTCGGGCCCCATGGCAGCCACTTCTCCTTCTATAGCTACGCCCCTGCTGAGGAGGCCAGTCATTGACTGCAATGGTCATGTGCAGTACACAGGCTGATCCCTGCTACAGTCAGAACAACAAAGCCCACTGGGGTGCGGGTTCGAGATGGTAAGGGTACGGCCGCACAATCACATTTCCTGATGCAGTTTTGGAAGTCAAAGCGAAGAGAAAAAAGAGAAGAAGTCGTACATGTCCTTTATACTTTTATGATCCACTCCTAATTTTGGCTTACAAAAATGAAGCCTGACCGTGTGGTCAAACCCCGATTATAATTGTTTATTTTATTATAACAGTATCAGTACCCCCTTTAAGACCAACTGGGGGCCCAACAACCGGTTTATTATAAAAGGGAGTGTGTTTATCATCTCTGTACTGTGACATCACTGTGTACATTATGATGCCATGATTATTATCCTTGTGCTGGGACATCACTCTAGTTTTTAGCCAATATTTTTGATATCACTGTTATAGATCTATGCTCTGCAACATCATTGTACACTTTCCATCTTGTGACATGCCTGTTTCATTTCTTACCCCCAACATCCTATCGAGAGACATGGTTGGCCTCTTATGTCCAAAATCGTCATATTCTGCTGACATTCATCAAATGTACAGTATATAGCCATCTTTAGGACGCCTTCACACACAGTTTGGATCCATCCTGGTATATTTCGGACCCAAAAAAAACCTTCAAAAAATGCTTAACTTGATCAACATTTTTGTGCATTTTTTAGGTGTTTTTGCCTTGTAATTTTTTAATGGTGTTTTTGTATGCCTGGGTTTTTTTTTAAGGAAAGGATTTCCACCCTGTGATGAACTTTCTTTGTATAAGCATATGGGGGAAAAAAACACCATCCAAAAACGCCATGAACAGAAACACACAATGCTCATGTGTTTTTTTGAGGCTGCCAAAAAAAATAAAAAATTCTGGAGGTATGTGGGAGGAAAATGGCAAGCAATAAGGGTAAAAACATCAACCCTAAAACATCCTTTGATTTTTTTTAAATGCCATTCACCAAAAAAAGCACCTCAAACATCTGGAGTTGGCATTTTGTTTGAATTTAAAAAGATGCAAAAACCCAGCAAATTATTAAAAAAATTAAATTAAAATTTCCGTTTGTGGGGTAATCTCTCCCTCAAAGGATTTCAATTGAAGACACAGCAAAGGAGAAAATGTGTGTTTTAATAAAACTGAAAATACGAGTGTTTTACAATCAGTTTCAATAATTGTAATTTTTAATAGATTATTAGAACTATTATTACAATCTTCATTATTATCATCATTATATTTGTAGAAGGGAAAGAAAAAACGACATTTAATCATCTACTTCTGAAACAATTTTACCGAATCTCACTTCAGGAATTTTATTTCATACCAAAATCTATAAAACCTCATTTGGACACAGTATTTAATGAATTCAGCATGTTTTCTTACAGTAAATATTCAGTGTAACTTGTTTTATATCATTGTTTCACAAAATCATTTTTATAGAATAGCCGCCCCTAGCAGATACGCATAGAACCCCATGGGCTATGTATGATATGGTCATGGTTTATGGATATTTTCGGCTAGGCCCACACATAAGATTCACTCTTTACTGGCACAGACTCACAATCTCCCTGTAAAAAGACAAGCGGTTTCAAAGCCAAATGAATGTTTTATTTTCCTCTTAACAATAGCTTTATGGATATTTTATTGTTTCAGAGTGTTTTCCACTGCTTACCTATGTATGTGGCCCAGGACATCCCAGAAAACCTCAATATTTTATGGGGTCAGAACCACAAATATTTCTTATATTATGCAGCCCACCCCTTGATAAAAGCTTGGACAGAGAAGCCGTACATAGTTTTCCTTTGCCTGTTCTGCACAGGAAATATGAACCTATCAGTATTTTACTAATGCAGATTTTATATTCCTAGCTGTATCATCCGGGCGTTGTGAACATGTTAATTTCATTGGTATTTTTAGGCTACTCTCACATCAGCGTTTTTAATTTCGAGATCCGGCAGAGGATCTCAAAACCGGGCCAAAACTGTTCAGTTTTGTCCTCATTTATTGCAACAGTTCCGTTTTGTTGCATATTGTGTCCGGTCTGAGAAACTGAACAAAGCGGATGCGGCATGAAAATCAATGTAAGGCCTCTTTCACACGACCGTTTTTTTTTTCCGTTTTGCGGGCCGTTTTTTGCGGTCCGTATACGGAACCATTCATTTCAATGGTTCCGCAAAAAAAACGGAATGTACTCTGTGTGCATTCCGTTTCCGTATTTCCGTTCCGTTTAAAGATAGAACATGTCCTATTATTGCCCGCAAATCACGTTCCCGTTGGCTCCATTCAAGTCAATGGATCCGCAAAAAAAGGAACACATACGGAAATGCATCCGTATGTCTTCCGTATCCGCTCAGTTTTTTGCGGACCCATCTATTAAAAATGTTATGCCCAGCTCAATTTTTTCTATGAAATTACTGTATACTGTATATGCCATACGGAAAAACGGAACGGAAAAACGGAACGGAAACACAACGGAAACAAAAAACTGAACAATGGATCCGTTTAAAACGGACTGCAAAACAATGAAAAAGCCATACGGTCGTGTGAAAGAGGCCTAAGTCAATGGTACTGGATCCAAAAAAAACTGATCCGGCACCCATTGACTTATCACGATTTTAATGCCGGATCTCGTTTGTTCAGTTTCTATTTAATACAACCAGATCCAGACGAAACTGATGCATCCAGATGTATTAAGTGAAACGGAAGTCCTGTGCCGGATCTCAAAACCTGAATAAAAAATGCTGTTGTGAAAGTAGCCTTAACCACCGCCTCACTGCTGTGTAACTTGAAAGGCATCTCAGGGACCATAGAAAAGAAGATCCTGCTACTGCAGAACCAAGACATATCCCATCTGCAGCAGAACACGAGAGAAGAAAGGGCAGGATCCTAATTACTAAAACTGCCCTTCTTTTATAAGAAGAGGTTCTGCAGCAGGTAGGTATAATATAGAATTATGTGTCCTAAAGAGAAGCACTTGCAGGACAGGAGCATATGTGACATGTAATGTAATGATCCTGCTTTAAAAAGGACCTGTCCCCAATACTGTCTGTTTTTAGTAAAAATTGTATTCCACGTTAAATGACCGTTCTGGAGCATCTATTCACATGACTCTATGTTGTGTCATTCCTCTATTAGACCTACAAGAAATTTCCATATGAATTGGCAACTGGGTGTTGTCAGTTGGGGATGTGCCTCTGTATATTCTGACACTGTTCAATTAGTGCTGCGGTGGTAGTGCAGTAACACCTAGCTGACAATTCATTCATAAACTCCATAGAGTTAGAATGAAAAGATGCTCTAGAATTATTACATGGAAAATAAAGTAGCTGCTAAAACAGATATGTCTGGAGAGTTCACAGATCCATTTTAAAGAGGTCCAGAGGTAGGGAAATGGTGGCACATAAAGCTCTGTGGTACTACGGACTAGCAAAGATGGCTGTTGGGGAAGGGAAGGCATCACACACAGTGTCGGACTGAGGTTCCTAGGGCCCACCAGTAACATTTATTTTGGGGGCCCACCATATGGATACATTCAAATATAATAAATACTCTAACAAGTTTTTTATATGAACATAGGCTGGTGGAGCAGCTGTACACTGAATATATGTATGTAGTACAGTAGGTCTACTGTGTTATGTGCCACTTGTGCAGGGGGTGGGAGACTAGGGGCCCACCTTGCTCAGGGGCCCACCGGGGGATTCCTCTGCACCCCTGTGGGCCAGTCCAAGCCTGATCACACATAATCATTTGCGTATTTTACCAGTATCACACCCACAGGGGGTCCATCAAGGTGCCCCATGCCATAGTTTAAAGAGGTCCATCAAGGTATATCATGCCCTAGTTCAAGGAGGTCCATCATGGTATCCCATGCCATAGTTTAAGAAGGTCCATCATGGTATCCCATGTCCTAGTTCAAGAGTTCCATCATGGTGTCCTATGCCCCAGTTCAAAGAAGTCCATCACAGTATCCCATGCCCTAGTTCAAACAGGTCCATCATGGTGCCCCATGCCCTAGTTCTAAGAGGGCCCATTAATACTGTCACAATGACCCTCATTGACATATCCATATAAGATACAGCATGGACTGCAGAGGTAGCTGGATTTGCTTTTAGTCACTGTCATCATTTAGAAAACGTCTTATTCCCTATAAGCATAAATAGCACCAGGACCAGGAGCATTGTAGCCTCTAGACCTTACAATATAATCGCTTGTCAGCAGAACAGCTCTAAAATCTTCTCCATTTGCTGACCATTGTTCCTGGCAATGTCTTCAGTAATGACACACACTGGCCAGATGTGGCCGGAGAGGTGTGGGAGTCATCAGTGTGGGCAGACTGCCTTCCTCCTTATTATCCAGAAGATCAGCTGCTTCTCATTGTGCATTCAGCCCCTTCAGTTCGCTGACTTGAATACTAAAGGGATACAATTCAGCACCTTGTCTCCTCTTCCATCATCACAGTGTGTGCTAAGTCTCTGCAGCTATGTGCACAATTCTATGGTATCCCACAGGGCCCAGTGCCTAACTGACAGCAGTGATCTGGTAGGGAGATGGATGGCCACGAGTAGGTGGGCATGACAAAGACTGAAGAGTGAATTAACCCTGGCTCCAGGTTTCACCACTGATGGTTGCTGTCATGGCTATAAGTGTGGGAGGTGGTCTTGTGGGTCACATATTGTAGAATACAGATACAACAGTCACGTGAACATTGTACATTGAATATGGAGGTTGGGTACAATTTACACATTTGGGGCGGTACTACAGATACAAAGTGATCCCCATTATTCTGGAATATTAATGCAGAACAGACTCTCCCTGCGCTCAGTCATGTCTGCTCAACAGCTTGAAGGATTGAAGGATTGCAGGTAGTTAGGGCACTAGGAGATTCAGTCCTAATTGTTACAAATGACTGCTGGGATGAATGTTCCTTGCATTAATAGCCTTGGGGCTGCGTTTCCTGTTTACATCGTACATGGCGGTACTAAATACTACCGGTTATACCCATTCAGTAAATCATTAATATTCTACTCTCATCCATCTTTAGCCTACACCATAGTGAAAGAGAATTCAATAAAACTGTTTAGAACTGTGACGAAGAAGGTTAGGGTGATAGCAGGTTTTCGGTAAATGGATTATGGGACTTGTCCTACAGACCCTTTAACATGGGCCGAGAGAGCGGACAATCGGGAACCAATTTTTCTGTGAATTTTCGTTCTTGATCACGGCTCGTTACGGGTATTTATATGCAGCAGTAACTTGGCCTGTACGAGACTGAACCATCGCTACTGAGATCATTCATCCCATCAGTGTCTAACTGGCCCACCAGAGGATCCTCCGATGGGCCCAGGCCTAATACACTACAGCTTTCTGAGGTTCAACAGGAAACTGATGGGCCCTCCATCTTCTTCTCTCTGGTAGGCCCAAGGAACCCCAGTCTAAGGCCTCATGCACACTAACGTATTTTCTTTCTGTGTCAGTTCCATTTTTTTTGTGGACCGTTTATGGAACCATTCATTTCACTGGGTCCACAAAAAAATCAGAAGGTATTCTGTGTGCATTCCATTTCCATATGTCCGTATTTCCGTTCTGCAAAAAAATAGAACATGCCCTATTATTGTCCGCATTACGGACAAGGATATTACTGTTCTATTAGGGGCCAGCTGTTCCGTTCCGCAAAATACAGAATGCACATGGACGTCATCCGTATTTTTTGTGGACCGCAAAATACATACAGTGAGGAACAGAAGTATTTGAACACCCTGCAATTTTGCAAATTCTCCCACTTAGAAATCATGGAGGGGTCTGAAATTCACAATGAAGGTGCATTCCCACTCTGAGAGACAGAATAAAAAAAATAAAAAAGAAGGAAATCACATTGTATGAGTTTTAAATAATGTATTAGTCTTGCTCTGCTGAACATAAGTATTTGAACAGAAGCCTTTGTTTGCGATTACAGAGGTCAAACGTTTCCTGTAGTTCTTGACTAGGTTTGCACACACTGCAACAGGGATTTTGGCCCACTCCTCCACATCTGTCAGGTTTCGGGGCTGTCACTAAACAACACTGAGTTTCAGCTATCTCCAAAGATGTTCTATTGGGTTTAGGTCTGGAGACTGGCCACTCCAGAACCTTGATATGCTTCTTACGGAGCCACTCCTTGGTTATCACGCTGGCAGCAGGGCTCCCTGCTGCCAGCGTGAGGATTGACAAACCTTACCATCCCTGACGAAGGAGCCCGTTTAGGCTCAGAAACGCGTCGGATTGAATTTGTCCCCTGAAGGCTTCCATACTCAGTGCGGTGACGTCACACGCCAAGTTCCCGGACTTCAACTGGGGTTCCCTCGCGTGAGTGATCTGCTGCCGGCCGGAGCACCACCTACGTTAGAGGTTGAACCTGAAGGCGCTTTGGAAACCAACCCACCGGATCCAATAAGAAGAACACTCTATGTGAGAGGGATGATCCAGCATCGCTTTGGGTAACCTCTGATGGGAAAATCACCAGCAATCTAGCAGTGACAGGTGGATTAATAGAGGATCTTCATGATCTTCAAGGGATTTGATTCGACAAAAGGCTCTACATTATATACCAGAACCAGCGCTAGTCATCCATGAGACTCTGGAAGGAGCGCCATCATGTGTCCTACTTTTACAGGTATATAATGAGTCAAGCGGAAAGGAGCCCAGCACCGCCCCGCGTCCTCCGAATCTCCTCCTTGCTGGCTGACGTCACAGAGCTGGAGCGCCGAAATCTCGCGATGCGCGAGCTAGCGCATGCGTAGTTCGTTCCCTGTACTGATGCCAGTACAGGGAATGAACATGATGCCGACACTGTCATGCGCTAGCTCGCTCATCGCGAGATTTCGGCGCTCCAGCTCTGTGACGTCAGCCAGCAAGGAGGAGATTCGGAGGACGCGGGGCGGTGCTGGGCTCCTTTCCGCTTGACTCATCTCCGGATACAGGACTCATATCAGGTAATTTGCATATGGATAAAAATGTTTTTTTAACACAATGAAAGCGCAGAGAGCTATGGGACCTGGGTACTGCAGATGTGCTAGTGGCCATCTAGCAACCCATGTCCCCAGCTCTATGTGCAAAATCCTGGTGACAGGTTTCCTTTAAATCCCCAGGTCAAAAAGAGGGACATTTAAGGATCAAAGCGGGACAGAGGGTCAAAAAGAGGGACTGTCCCTCCAAAAAAGGGACATTCAGGAGGACTGTGAGTATGACCCAATGACTAATCTTGTAGGGGACCATCAGATTTCCTTCTTCTTTATTTAGGCCTCATGCACACGGCCGTTGTTTGGGTCCGCATCAGAGCCGCAGTTTTGGCGGATAGGATGCAGCCCCTTTCACTTTAATGGGGCCGCAAAAGATACGGACAGCACTCCGTGTGCTGTCCGCATCCATTGCTCCGTTTCGTGGTTCGCAAAAAATATGTAACATGTCCTATTCTTGTTCATATTTTGCGGACAAGAATAGGCAGTTATATTAATGGCTGTCCGTGCCGTTCCGCAAATTGCGGACCGCAAAACACACAACGGTCGTGTGCATAAGGAAAAGCTATTCCGGCATCAGTGACTTCAAGGGACCATAGCGTTACTTGTTATTGGTCTCCTTTCAAGTCTTCCTGTACAGTATATCAGTTTAGGGCCCCATTCAAACGACCGCATTTTTGGGGGACGGATCGGTCTGCATCTGTATGTCCTTTCCACAGCCCTGCAAAGAAGATAGAACATGTCCTATTTTTGGCTGTTTTGCTCACAAGAAAAGGCATTGTTACAATAGGTCTACACAAAAAAACAAAAAACGGATGCAACATGAAGGTCACACAGATGTCCTCTATATTTTTTCGGATCTGCGATTTGCGGACCACAAAATACATATGGTCCCGTGAATGCACCCTAAGGCTGGAATCTTTTATTTATTTTTTTATTTTTTAACCAAAGCCCAAGAAGTGGATTTATAAGGAATATAAGGCATAAAGGACGGATTATACCTTTTTTTCTGGCTTTGACTCAAAAAAACAGCATCAAAAAGGAATATGTGATTCCAGTCTTAAGCCTACCTGGTTTCAGGTTACTAACGACATAGGCCTGATGATACATGGAGCCGCCCGTGTATCTTTTAATAGATAATAAACTTGTCTCAGGGTCTAAGAGAACAGGAAATTCCAGTAATTTCAGGCCAGCGGTTGTCCACATCCCACCCTTGCTCACTAGGTGGCGCTGTTGCTTCATGCTGTAAGGCGCAGCCATTTCTGGTGAAGTCCCAGGACACTGTTTAAATCATTGTGCAGCTTGCAGCTCGCCACATGAAAGCAGAAAAGGCTCGAAATTGCCACTTTCTGCACCGCAAACACTGTTAACAACCAAATTCATTAACAGGGCCATCCATTTTTCACTGACAATTGCACAGCGCTCGTCGAGTTGCCCGCAGCCATGCACACTGCTGCTCGTATGTAGATTATGTGGAATATAGGCTCCTTGCATCGTACAGCGCAACCCTTTAATATCAGCACCACAAGAGTTAAACGTTCTGCCAGTCTTCAGCGCACTAGAGCTCCTTAATGGCCTACTGGAAATAACTGGGAATGTAAATTCGCTGAATACATTAGATGGAAATCTGTCCTATTTCAATATCTGGAAATTATATTTCGCCATCTCCCCCTACAGGCTCGGATACAAGGTGACTCCGCTGCTAGGACCCTGGTCGCCTCCCTCTCCGAGGGTATCTGCTGGATATGACTATTATTAGACAGAGAGGCGGTGAGAGGGATCATCTGTGAGTGTGGCCCTGGGCAAAATTTAAATTGGGGCCCCAAATCCGAAAAATATTGTACCCGCACCACAAGGACATGGAGAGGACGGTGAGAAGAGATCTGCATCGCTGATCTCTGGCATCTCCAAGTGAAGCGCCAGATCAGGGGCATAAGCACATCCACACAAATGAGTTATGAACATCTATAGTTACCAAATAATACCGCTATACCAGGGCCAGATATTACCACCGTATAATGATGACATTAAGGGTGCCTTCACACGACCGTAAGTGTTTTGCGGACCGCACATGGCCAGCGCTATATAGAGAATGCCTAACAAGAATAGGACATGCTCTATGTTTTTTGCGGGGCCACGGAACTAAACGACGGATGCGGACAGCACACGTTGTGCTGTCTGAATCTTTTGTGGCCCCATTGAAATGAATGGGTCCGCAAATTTGCAAAACGGATGCGGATCCACTTATACGGTCGTGTGAATGCGCCCTTATGCAGTTATTAAATATTACCTCCGTACTATTACTGATCGAAACGCACTATACAAAGACCAATACTACCAAGGATACTGCTATACAATGCCCAAATTATACCACCACCCCATGATCACTACCGTTATCACGATAATATTACCATACTGTTACTGAATAACAGTCGGTATGCAAAGACCAATATTATCAATGATACTGCAATACAAAGTCCAAACAATACCGCCACAATGTAACCCTTACCACAATAATATTACAGTACTGTTACTGAATGACAATCTCTATACAAAGACCAGTATTACCAAGGATACTGCAATACAAAGTCCAAACAATACCGCCACACCATGACCGCTGTAATATTTGGCTGTTTTCTCGAGACTCTGCATTTTTGATTTGTGAAAGAGCCCCCAGAAATCTGCAGTCATTCTAGAAAGGTGACAATATGTGCGGGTGACACGCCGGCCGCCTGTTTACTGCCATCCACTCTCAACGCATTAATGTCGGATTAAAGGAAACCTGTCATCACTTTCTCAGCCTATTTATTCACTCACTTTTCTAAAAATACTTTTTAATACATTAATAACGATATTAAAATCAATTCTGAACGAATTATCAGTTCAGAGAAAAACCTAAAATAAATGTTACCGCCATATATGTAAATGAACCTTAGATGAGTCCTGTCTCCTCCATGCTTCAGAGATGAGTCCAGCGTCCTCTGACTGAGCCCAGCCACACCTACCGTGAAGGAGCCCAGCACCGCCCCGTATCCTCCGAATCTCATCCTTGCTCCCCGATGTCACAAAGCTAGAGCGCCGTATTGTAGAGATGCGAGAGCTAGCGCATGCGCAGTTCATTCCCTGAGGCTGATGCCAGCATAGGGAAGGAAAACTATGCCGACACTGTGCATGCGCTAGCTCGCGCATCGTGACATTACGGCACTCTAGCTTTGTGACGTCGGGGAGCAAGGAGGAGATTAGTAGTATGCGGGGCGGTGCTGGGCTCCTTCACAGTGGGCGTGGCTGGGCTCCGGAAACGTTAGTAGCCTTATTTACATATATGTAAAATCCGTTTGTTTACACAATAAAAGCACACAGAGCTATGGGGACTGGGTAGTGCGGATGTGCTAGCGGCCATCTAGCAACCCATGTCCTCAGCTCTATACCCAAAATCCAGGTGACAGGTTCCCTTTAAATATCCCATGAACTTTCCCAGACTATGAGATAATTATAGGTGTGGGCGACGTCGATGAGCTTGTAAAACCTATTGTAAGTAACATTATACAATAGCATAAAATAAACCTGAGCGTGGTGTGGGGGAGGGGAGAGGGAAGTATCCATACTACTGCCCTAGCAGCAGTGAAAATATCACTTCTAATATGAACAGAATCTTTGTTATAGCGCCATCAGGTGGCACTTTCAGAAGTTCAGTAACCAACGCAAACAATGTCCTATCAAGTTCTGTATGACCGACTGCCAGGGAAATGAGAAGAGAGGGCGACATATTGTAAGGCATTGCACCTTAGACATGTCGCCATACTGGAGTATTATGTAGGCATGATTTGGTACCATTATTTAGGCAGGTTCTGTCAGTAATATATGGGCACTATGTGATCATATCATGTAGGCGCCATACTTAGGCAGTATATGGCATTATCACTTAGGCCCTGCAAGGCAGTATTATCTCTATAAATGATCATTCTACAGGTAGTATGTGGCAGTCATACTCACTATAAGGCCTCATGCACACGATCGTATGTATTTTGCTGTCCGCAAAAAAAACGGATCTGCAAAAAATACGGATGACGTCCTTGTGTATTCTGTATTTTGCGGAACGGAGCAGCTGGCCCCTGATAGAACAGTCCTATCCTTGTCCGTAATGCGGACAATAATAGGAAATGTTACATTTTTGGGCGGAACGGAAATACGGACATACGGAAACAGAATGCACACGTAGTGATTTCCGTTTTTTTTTGCGGACCCTTTGAAATGAATGGTTCTGCAAAAAAAACGGAGCGGACATGGAAAGAAAATATATTTGTGTGCATGAGCTATGAGGCAGTGTTATGTTAAAACTATATCAAAGTATTATGTAGCTACTATAAGGCAGTGCTATGTAGGCTCTATATGGCAGTATTATGTAGGCTCTATATGGCACTATTATGTAGGCACTATATGGCACTATTATGTAGGCACTATATGGCAGTATTATGTAGGCACTATATGGCAGTATTATGTAGGCACTATATGGCACTATTATGTAGGCACTATATGGCACTATTATGTAGGCACTATATGGCAGTATTATGTAGGCACTATATGGCAGTATTATGTAGGCTCTATATGGCACTATTATGTAGGCACTATATGGCAGTATTATGTAGGCACTATATGGCAGTATTATGTAGGCACTATATGGCACTATTATGTAGGCACTATATGGCACTATTATGTAGGCACTATATGGCAGTATTATGTAGGCACTATATGGCAGTATTATGTAGGCTCTATATGGCACTATTATGTAGGCACTATATGGCAGTATTATGTAGGCACTATATGGCAGTATTATGTAGGCTCTATATGGCAGTATTATGTAGGCTCTATATGGCACTATTATGTAGGCACTATATGGCAGTATTATGTAGGCACTATATGGCAGTATTATGTAGGCACTATATGGCAGTATTATGTAGGCACTATGTGACAGTATTACTTGGGTTATTTAGCATCCATGGCACTACTTGGGCAGTATTTTGCACTATTACCCAGCGATGGCCCTGGCTACAGGGTTGCACTCTCTCTCCCCTCCCTGGATTACTACCAAATCTACAATCTATCCCTTCAGTGTCGCCACCAGATGCTTCATAATAATTTGGTTTCCGTAAGGAAGATATCCAGGGGTTTCTTATTGTACCTTGAACCTTATGTCATAAACATCAACAGGTTGGAATAAAGAAGATGTTAAAGGAAAGGGGTCATGGAAAGCAGTGGTTTCTATTTCCCATGGTGCCCTGCAGTTCTGCATCGTAGGTTCAAATAAGTGAAATGCTGCAGATTCAGGTCCAAGGGGATTATGCTTTAATAGCAAAATGATTGCTTGCAGCAAGACAAGGAGCGAGGCAGGAAGGAGCGCTGTGCTGAGGAGGAGCTGGCGGCTTTCTGCAGCCCTCTCATACTTCACATGAGGGAGGGGGGATGTGTGAAGGTGAATGACAGGGACATGGAGGAAGTCCAGGTGTGAAGAGCGTGGCACATTGCTGCCACATTCTACACCTCCTCTAGACCTGGGCAGCTAACATGCAGATGTCCAGACACAGGGGGTCCACATACACCTTCTGAAAAAATAGAAAAAACTGTCCAACTCTTCATCAGGATACGTCCCGTTACCCTCTCTCCGTCTATGTACAGTATATATGTGATACGTCCCGTTACCCTCTCTCCGTCTATGTACAATATATATATGTGATACGTCCCGTTATCCTCCGTCTATGTACAGTATATATGTGATACGTCCCGTTACCCTCTCTCCGTCTATGTACAATATATATATGTGATACATCCCGTTATCCTCCGTCTATGTACAGTATATATGTGATACGTCCCGTTACCCTTTCTCCGTCTATGTACAGTATATATGTAATACATCCTGGTATCCTCTATGTACAGTGTATATGTGATACGTCCCGTTACCCTCTCTCCGTCTATGTACAATATATATATGTGATACGTCCCGTTACCCTCTCTCCGTCTATGTACAATATATATATGTGATACGTCCCGTTACCCTTTCTCCGTCTATGTACAGTATATATGTAATACATCCTGGTATCCTCTATGTACAGTATATATGTGATATGTCCCGTTACCCTCTCTCCGTCTATGTACAGTATATATGTGATACGTCCCGTTACCCTCTCTCCGTCTATGTACAATATATATGTGATACGTCCCGTTACCCTCTCTCCGTCTATGTACAGTATATATGTGATACGTCCTGTTATCCTCCGTCTATGTACAGTATATATGTGATACGTCCCGTTATCCTCCGTCTATGTACAGTATACATGTGATACGTCCCGTAACCCTCTCTCTGTCTACGTACAATATAAATAATGTGATACGTCCCGTTATCCTCCGTCTATGTACAGTATATATGTGATATGTCCCGTTACCCTCTCTCCGTCTACGTACAATACATATGTGTTACGTCCCGTTACCCGCTCTCCGTCTATGTACAGTACATATGTGATATGTCCCGTTATACTCCGTCTATGTACAGTATATATGTGATATGTCCTGTTATACTCCGTCTATGTACAGTATATATGTGATATGTCTCGTTATACTCCTTCTATGTACAGTATATATGTTATACGTCCCGTTATCCTCCGTCTATGTACAGTACATATGTGATATGTCCCGTTATACTCCGTCTATGTACAGTATATATGTGATATGTCTCGTTATACTTCTTCTATGTACAGTATATATGTTATACGTCCCGTTATCCTCCGTCTATGTACAGTATATATGTGATACGTCCTGTTATCCTCTGTCTATGTACAGTATATATGTGATACGTCCCGTTATCCTCCGTCTATGTACAGTATATATGTGATACGTCCCGTCATCCTCCGTCTATGTACAGTATATATGTGATACATCCCGTTATCCTCCGTCTATGTACAGTATATATGTGATACGTCCCGTCATCCTCCGTCTATGTACAGTATATATGTGATACGTCCCGTTATCCTCCATCAATGTACAGTAAATATGTGATACGTCCCATTATCCTCCGTCTATGTACAGTATATATGTGATACGTCCCGTTATCCTCCGTCTATGTACAGTATATATGTAATATGTCTCGTTATACTCCGTCTATGTACAGTATATATGCTATACGTCCTGTTATCCTCCGTCTATGTACAGTATATATGTGATACGTCCCGTTATCCTCCGTCTATGTACAGAATATATGTGATACGTCCTGTTATCCTCCGTCTATGTACAGAATATATGTCATACGTCCTGTTATCCTCCGTCTATGTACAGTATATATGTGATACGTCCCGTTATCCTCTGTCTATGTACAGTATATATGTGATACGTCCCGTTATCCTCCGTCTATGTACAGTATATATGTGATATGTCTCGTTATACTCTGTCTATGTACAGTATATATGTTATACGTCCTGTTATCCTCCGTCTATGTACAGTATATATGTGATACGTCCCGTTATCCTCTGTCTATGTACAGTATATATGTGATATGTCCTGTTATCCTCCGTCTATGTACAGTATATATGTGATACGTCCTGTTATCCTCCGTCTATGTACAGTATATATGTGATACATCCTGTTATCCTCCGTCTATGTACAGTATATATGTGATACGTCCCGTTATCCTCCGTCTATGTACAGTATATATATGATACGTCCCGTTATCCTCCGTCTATGTACAGTATATATGTGATACGTCCCGTTATCCTCCGTCTATGTACAGTATATAAGTTATACGCCCCGTTATACTCCGTCTATGTACAGTATATATGTGATATGTCCTGTTATCCTCCGTCTATGTACAGTATATATGTGATATGTCCCGTTATCCTCCGTCTATGTACAGTATATATTATATATATGATATGTCCCACTATCCTCCGTCTATGTACAGTATATATGTGATACGTCCCGTTATCCTCTGTCTATGTACAGTATATATGTGATATGTCCTGTTATCCTCCGTCTATGTACAGTATATATGTGATACGTCCTGTTATCCTCCGTCTATGTACAGTATATATGTGATACATCCTGTTATCCTCCGTCTATGTACAGTATATATGTGATACGTCCCGTTATCCTCCGTCTATGTACAGTATATATGATACGTCCCGTTATCCTCCGTCTATGTACAGTATATATGTGATACGTCCCGTTATCCTCCGTCTATGTACAGTATATATATGATACGTCCCGTTATCCTCCGTCTATGTACAGTATATATGTGATATGTCCCGTTATACTCCGTCTATGTACAGTATATATGTGATATGTCTCGTTATACTTCTTCTATGTACAGTATATATGTTATACGTCCCGTTATCCTCCGTCTATGTACAGTATATATGTGATACGTCCTGTTATCCTCTGTCTATGTACAGTATATATGTGATACGTCCCGTTATCCTCCGTCTATGTACAGTATATATGTGATACGTCCCGTCATCCTCCGTCTATGTACAGTATATATGTGATACATCCCGTTATCCTCCGTCTATGTACAGTATATATGTGATACGTCCCGTCATCCTCCGTCTATGTACAGTATATATGTGATACGTCCCGTTATCCTCCATCAATGTACAGTAAATATGTGATACGTCCCATTATCCTCCGTCTATGTACAGTATATATGTGATACGTCCCGTTATCCTCCGTCTATGTACAGTATATATGTAATATGTCTCGTTATACTCCGTCTATGTACAGTATATATGCTATACGTCCTGTTATCCTCCGTCTATGTACAGTATATATGTGATACGTCCCGTTATCCTCCGTCTATGTACAGAATATATGTGATACGTCCTGTTATCCTCCGTCTATGTACAGAATATATGTCATACGTCCTGTTATCCTCCGTCTATGTACAGTATATATGTGATACGTCCCGTTATCCTCTGTCTATGTACAGTATATATGTGATACGTCCCGTTATCCTCCGTCTATGTACAGTATATATGTGATATGTCTCGTTATACTCTGTCTATGTACAGTATATATGTTATACGTCCTGTTATCCTCCGTCTATGTACAGTATATATGTGATACGTCCCGTTATCCTCTGTCTATGTACAGTATATATGTGATATGTCCTGTTATCCTCCGTCTATGTACAGTATATATGTGATACGTCCTGTTATCCTCCGTCTATGTACAGTATATATGTGATACATCCTGTTATCCTCCGTCTATGTACAGTATATATGTGATACGTCCCGTTATCCTCCGTCTATGTACAGTATATATATGATACGTCCCGTTATCCTCCGTCTATGTACAGTATATATGTGATACGTCCCGTTATCCTCCGTCTATGTACAGTATATAAGTTATACGCCCCGTTATACTCCGTCTATGTACAGTATATATGTGATATGTCCTGTTATCCTCCGTCTATGTACAGTATATATGTGATATGTCCCGTTATCCTCCGTCTATGTACAGTATATATTATATATATGATATGTCCCACTATCCTCCGTCTATGTACAGTATATATGTGATACGTCCCGTTATCCTCTGTCTATGTACAGTATATATGTGATATGTCCTGTTATCCTCCGTCTATGTACAGTATATATGTGATACGTCCTGTTATCCTCCGTCTATGTACAGTATATATGTGATACATCCTGTTATCCTCCGTCTATGTACAGTATATATGTGATACGTCCCGTTATCCTCCGTCTATGTACAGTATATATATGATACGTCCCGTTATCCTCCGTCTATGTACAGTATATATGTGATACGTCCCGTTATCCTCCGTCTATGTACAGTATATAAGTTATACGCCCCGTTATACTCCGTCTATGTACAGTATATATGTGATATGTCCTGTTATCCTCCGTCTATGTACAGTATATATGTGATATGTCCCGTTATCCTCCGTCTATGTACAGTATATATTATATATATGATATGTCCCACTATCCTCCGTCTATGTACAGTATATATGTGATACGTCCTGTTATCCTCCGTCTATGTACAGTATATATGTGATACGTCCTGTTATCCTCCGTCTATGTACAGTATATATGTGATACGTCCCGTTATCCTCTGTCTATGTACAGTATATATGTGATACGTCCCGTTATCCTCCGTCTATGTACAGTATATATGTGATATGTCTCGTTATACTCTGTCTATGTACAGTATATATGTTATACGTCCTGTTATCCTCCGTCTATGTACAGTATATATGTGATACGTCCCGTTATCCTCCGTCTATGTACAGTATATATGTGATATGTCCTGTTATCCTCCGTCTATGTACAGTATATATGTGATACGTCCTGTTATCCTCCGTCTATGTACAGTATATATGTGATACATCCTGTTATCCTCCGTCTATGTACAGTATATATGTGATACGTCCCGTTATCCTCCGTCTATGTACAGTATATATATGATACGTCCCGTTATCCTCCGTCTAAGTACAGTATATATGTGATACGTCCCGTTATCCTCCGTCTATGTACAGTATATAAGTTATACGCCCCGTTATACTCCGTCTATGTACAGTATATATGTGATATGTCCTGTTATCCTCCGTCTATGTACAGTATATATGTGATATGTCCCGTTATCCTCCGTCTATGTACAGTATATATTATATATATGATATGTCCCGCTATCCTCCGTCTATGTACAGTATATATGTGATACGTCCTGTTATCCTCCGTCTATGTACAGTATATATGTGATATGTCCCGTTATCCTCCGTCTATGTACAGTATATATATGATATGTCCCGTTATCCTCCGTCTATGTACAGTATATATGTGATACGTCCTGTTATCCTCTGTCTATGTACAGTATATATATGATATGTCCCGTTATCCTCCGTCTATGTACAGTATATATGTGATACGTCCCGTTATCCTCCGTCTATGTACAGTATATATGTGATACGTCCTGTTATCCTCCGTCTATGTACAGTATATATGTGATATGTCCCGTTATCCTCCGTCTATGTACAGTATATATTATATATATGATATGTCCCGCTATCCTCCGTCTATGTACAGTATATATGTGATATGTCCCGTTATCCTCCGTCTATGTACAGTATATATATGATATGTCCCGTTATCCTCCGTCTATGTACAGTATATATGTGATACGTCCTGTTATCCTCCGTCTATGTACAGTATATATATGATATGTCCCGTTATCCTCCGTCTATGTACAGTATATATGTGATACGTCCCGTTATCCTCCGTCTATGTACAGTATATATGTGATACGTCCTGTTATCCTCCGTCTATGTACAGTATATATGTGATATGTCCCGTTATCCTCCGTCTATGTACAGTATATATGTGATACGTCCCGTTATCCTCTCTAGTCTCTCCTCGTCCCTCTCAGTCTGGAAATGACGGGCCAGTCCAGGTAAAAGGGGAGTGGCTTTGTCTAACCTCACCCCCCCTTTTCCCGCCCCTATGCCTGTGATTGGCTGAAAGAAGGTTGAGTGAAGGGAGAGCCATGAGGCCCCGCCCCCCTGGCAATGTCTTGCAGCCGCACTAAAACTTGAAGCATTTATTCCACTGGGATCCTGCGGGGAAGTAGAGCGGGCACAGAGTGTGCAGTCCCCATCATCCTCATCACCCTCATCATCCCCCTCCGTCCACAGCTTCGGCAGCCACCATGGCTGGGATTATTCTACACTGCATCTTGTCTTCTCTGCTCTTTGGCTTCAGTTGTGCAGTTACGGGATCTAGGATCTATCCGGCCAGTGAAGGTAAGACTGGGATCCCTGCCGATCACTTCTGCTGCTCCGCGGATCAGGGCTCTGGAATGATGGTGACCCTACTATCTGACAAAAGTGGATTTATGGAGATCTACTGGATCCAACTTCCGCGGAAGTTTCCTGCTGGATCGGGCCGGGACAAAGTTTCACTGGATGGAATTGGAGCTGGATGTCGTGGTGACCTGGATCTTCTGCCGGGGTCCTGCACCCCCTGCAACTGCCCTGACAGCTCTGCATCGTGTACATGACTAGGCTGTGTATGAGGACTGCTCCATGTATATGCGGAATATGTACTAGAGGGATAGGCTGCACAGTGTATATACGGATTATATACTAGATGGATAGGCTGCACAGTGTATATACGGATTATATACTAGATGGATAGGCTGCACAGTGTATATACGGATTATATACTAGATGGATAGGCTGCACAGTGTATATACGGATTATATATTAGATGGACAGGCTGCACAGTGTATATACGGATTATATATTAGATGGATAGGCTGCACAGTGTATATACGGATTATATACTAGATGGATAGGCTGCACAGTGTATATACGGATTATATACTAGATGGATAGGCTGCACAGTGTATATACGGATTATATACTAGATGGATAGGCTGCACAGTGTATATACGGAATATATACTAGATGGATAGGCTGCACAGTGTATATACGGATTATATACTAGATGGATAGGCTGCACAGTGTATATACGGATTATATATTAGATGGATAGGCTGCACAGTGTATATACGGATTATATATTAGATGGATAGGCTGCACAGTGTATATACGGATTATATACTAGATGGATAGGCTGCACAGTGTATATACGGATTATATACTAGATGGATAGGCTGCACAGTGTATATACGGATTATATATTAGATGGATAGGCTGCACAGTGCTTATACGGATTACATACTAGATGGATAGGCTGCACAGTGTATATACGGATTATATACTAGATGGATAGGCTGCACAGTGTATATATGGATTATATACTAGATGGATAGGCTGAACAGTGTATATACGGATTATATATTTGATGGATAGGCTGCACAGTGTATATACGGATTATATACTAGATGGATAGGCTGCACAGTGTATATACGGATTATATATTAGATGGATAGGCTGCACAGTGCTTATACGGATTACATACTAGATGGATAGGCTGCACAGTGTATATACGGATTATATACTAGATGGATAGGCTGCACAGTGTATATACGGATTATGTACTAGATGGATAGGCTGCACAGTGTATATGCGGATTATATATTAGATGGATAGGCTGCACAGTGTATATGCAGATTATATATTAGATGGATAGGCTGCACAGTGTATATACGGATTATATATTAGATGGATAGGCTGTGCAGTGTATATGCAGATTATATATTAGATGGATAGGCTGCACAGTGTATATACGGATTATATATTAGATGGATAGGCTGCACAGTGTATATACGGATTATATATTAGATGGATAGGTTGCACGGTGTATATGCGGATTATATATTAGATGGATAGGTTGCACGGTGTATATGCGGATTATATATTAGATTGATAGGTTGCTCCATGTATATACGGATTATATATTAGATTGATAGGTTGCACGGTGTATATGCGGATTATATATTAGATTGATAGGTTGCACAGTGTATATACGGATTATATATTTGATGGATAGGCTGCTCCATGTATATACGGATTATATATATTAGATGGATAGGCTGCACAGTGTATATACGGATTATGTACTAGAGGGATAGGCTGCACAGTGTATATATGGATTATATATTAGATGGATAGGTTGCACGGTGTATATGCGGATTATATATTAGATTGATAGGTTGCACGGTGTATATGCGGATTATATATTAGATGGATAGGCTGCACTGAATATACATGGATCACTACTTGTATATGTGGATTAGTAGATTCTTAGGATGTCTGCTGTAGATGTATATGTGAATTCTTAGATCACTAGCAGGTATAGTCTGAGAATTCATTATGTACATGTGGATATTATAGTCAGTATATGGGAAACAGTATTATTATAGGTATGAGATGTATCCAGAACCCTTTAATAGAGTGCCTATGAACTGTACAGGAGTGTGCCTGTGTGTGATATCAGATGTATATAAGGCTAGATGACTAGCCTGTATTATATAATATGGGTTATTGGATGTGGGTCAGTAGATGATTATATGGCTATATGATGTGTATGTAGAATACTAGAATGTATGATGTATACACTGATTACTAGAATATTAGGATGGATTATGACTATATGGATTACTAGATTATTGGGATCCTGTGTGTATGGATTACTAGATGGGGTAGGATGGGTGATGTGTATATAGATTATTAGGATGATGATGGGTGATGTGTATATGGATTATTAGGATGGGTGATGGGTATGTGCAGTGTTAGGATGTATATATGTATGACCAGGCGATGTGCATGTAGAACACAATGTGTATATGCTGATGTAGAAGACGTGTAGAGCTGTGTGCACACTGCGGGGCTGCGATACCGGGCACTGCTCACCTGCTACCAGTGTGACTGCAGTCAGTGTGCCCGCAGCGAGTCCTCCAGTCTCCGGCTAAAACCTGTTAGTAAATCCCAGACCCCTGCCCTGTCTACGGAGTGTATGTCAGGAAGTATAGCTTAGGAACTGGGGTGTATCTGAGGGCTAATAGCTTTGTATTGGAGTGTATCTGGGGTATACAGGTATGTACTGGAGTGTATCTAGGGGTATACAGGTATGTACTGGAGTGTATCTAGGGGTATACAGGTATGTACTGGAGTGTATCTAGGGGTATACCGGTATGTACTGGAGTGTATCTAGGGGTATACCGGTATGTACTGGAGCTATATGTATAGGGGTGTTTAATTAGAAGTGATTGTGCATTACTTTTTATACTATAGTATATATATATATACACACACACATATAGACAGATGCTGCTATGGACTATGTAAGGGTATAAGTGACTGATGCATCTGTGGAAGATCTGAAACGCGTCTCTCTGTCTATACCAGATTAGATGTTTCCACTTGAGTATATATCTGCAGTGTATGGGATTTATTGAAGGACTGAGTGCTGCCACATCGTACAGCTTTTATATAGTGTGTGCCTTTTGTAAGATGCAGAGCTTTGTGCCCATGGTTAACTTGGCAGCCATAAAGTTGCGCTGGGGGGCGGGGGGGGGCTGTGTGAATGCCGGTCACGTCTGCCTTTCTTCTTCCCCTTCTTCCCTCTTTTTGAATAAAATGAGACCCTTTGTTCCCTTTGTATCTCCCATCTACCTTATAAGAATCTAGATGGCTGTAGATCTCAGGACTGCAGAGTGAGTGGCGGATCTGGGGAGATGTGCTTGAGAATAAAGACACTGAAATTTGGTATAAATTTTGGAAAAATGCTGGAAAATGATTGTCGAGGAGTCACATTTCTGCCCATCAGATGACTTCTGTGTTTAATATATATATATATATATATATATATACCATACTGATGAAGAACTGATTATATGGTTATATGTATATAAAATAATACAGGAATTGTATGTGTTGTTTTAGGATACTGTATTACAGTTTACTGCAGGATTCTTCTGAACTCATGTCTCATACGTGTTCCATGGATCCCACCAGGGATTTGTTAATCAAGGACCTTCTTGTTGGTTTGCATCTGTATATATAGATTTATGTATCCGGCGTAGCATATGTTTATAGCAGGGCATACTGGTATATGAAATAAGAATTATTGCACCATTGCAGTTCTATGCCATGTTCCAAGATGGAGCTTCTAGACCATTGTTATATCCCAGCATGGAGGTCATAGACATAATCCGTTCTACCTAGTATCCCAAGATGGAGATCCTAGACTATTATGATTCATTCTTTACTGTACATGTCGCTCACAAGTATCCACGCTCTTCTCTTTTCAGTTACCCTCTTGGATTCCAGGTCTGTACAGGGAGAACTTGGCTGGATAGCTAGTCCTTTAGAAGGAGGGGTAAGTTCTTGATTCTGTAAGGTAATGGGATGATTGACCCTTTATGTGATTCACAGAGGCTCATTTTGGGCTGATTATACAGAGTGGCCTATTACCTTTGCAATCTGCTGTATCAATTACCTTTTTTCTGGGCCTGAAACCTTATATTTTAGGGGGTATCACTGACAAATTATGGTTTTTTTTTTCTTCTCTTTTTATTTTGCATTATCTAAGATGGCATTAGATCACTTACCAACAATTGGAAACATGATCTAGTTATCAGGGGTTAAGAATTTCCATACTATCACAGGGCATTGAACGGCATATGATGTTTGCAGTGTGATTAGTAAGGTTACTATTATACTTTCTAATATTTTGGTTGACAATGGGACACCCAACAATGCCTCCACAGATTGTGAACTTCATTTCTTACACCCGTTAGTACTTACATTATACAGACAAGCTCTGAATGTGAAATAGGTCCATTTACAAATGATGCCTACATCAAGGGAGAGAAGTCCAATGAATGTGAGGCAACAAACAGAAAGTCCCCATATCTGACCTGCTCTACCTGATTCTGCGCACATCTCTAGTTGACGTAATGGTCGGAGCAGAGGATCCAGGATGAACGACAGGCAGCTGGCATCGCACCCAGCTCATATTTGCTTCTTGATTGTTGCAGTAGGCAGCGTGCTTCACATTTCTGTAGCCCATGGGGCCTTTGTTCACAGACAGTCTGTCCCTTCCCAACACAAGCCATGAACGGGGAATATTGGGGACACTAAATCACATATGTTTAGAAGTTTGGTGCCATCCATCCGATGAGTGTTCAGTATGACCTTGAGGAACATCATAATTTTTCTCCTGAGGCTTCTAACAATGAAAGGGGTAATTCCGCAGAATGAAGATCCATAGTCAAACATAACGTTCCTCCATGGCCCAATGATGGCAATGGCTTGACTTTTCTTGCTCCATATTAGTAAATTATCCAATATTGGATTGTCTACATTACGTTCTAAACCTGTTTTAGGTTCATTTTTCAGCCTGTACACCAGTTACAGACATATATTCTTGACTGTAACCCATAACTTGACATAATATGAATGTCTTGCGTTATTGGTAATATCCAGACTGTCAGGTCTACATCAGTAGTTAAGTGATGCTGATTTCAGTTGCCACTCTCCTGTCTCCCTGTGGATATGACAATTTCCTCCAAACCTCGCATACGTACGCAGGTTATTTTTATACTGCTAGTGAAAAATTTAATAGTACATGGACAGCCAGAAATCCTCAGTAGGAAGCATTTGTTCTTTCACACTATCCAGATTCTACCGTAAAGAAATAAATAATATGTAAGAGTTTTTTAACGTAGAATATATTTCGATTACCGGCGTGGCTGTTGATTGATGACAGAGGCTGATTTTCCATAGGAATTATTGAGACAATGTACTAGTCCATTGATATTTCTGCTGAAGAACATAGGGTTAATTTTTGGATACCAAGCTTGTTTTGTTCATTGATATTCAATATATTAGTTCATTTTGGAACCCACATGCAATGCATTCTCAATGTCCAACAGGAGGCACTAGAAAAAGAGACCTAGTGGTTCAAGTACAATCTTTTATTATGCTTATGATTAAATTTTTTTTTTTGAAAATCGAGTTTCTAATTATTAATTTTATTGCAGTGGGAAGAGGTTAGCATTATGGATGAGAAGAACACGCCGATCAGAACATATCAAGTCTGCAATGTCATGGAGTCAAGCCAGAACAACTGGTTAAGGACTGACTGGATCCCACGTAGTGGGGCACAACGAGTGTATGTTGAGATTAAGTTCACTTTACGGGACTGTAACAGCTTGCCTGGAGTGATGGGCACCTGCAAAGAGACCTTCAATTTGTACTACTATGAATCCAACAATGACAAGGAACGTTATATCCGTGAAACACAATATGTTAAAATTGACACAATTGCAGCCGACGAGAGCTTCACTCAGGTGGACATTGGAGACAGAATTATGAAACTGAACACGGAGGTCAGAGATGTCGGTCCACTTAGCATGGAGGGCTTCTACCTGGCTTTTCAGGATGTGGGAGCATGCATTGCTCTTGTGTCAGTACGTGTTTTCTACAAGAAGTGTCCATTGACTGTGAGAAACCTGGCCCAATTCCCTGACACCATTACTGGGTCTGATACCTCTTCGTTGGTGGAAGTTCGAGGTTCCTGTGTCAATAACTCAGAAGAGAAAGAAGTGCCCAAGATGTATTGTGGAGCTGATGGAGAGTGGCTGGTCCCTATTGGGAACTGCCTATGTAATGCCGGATATGAAGAGCGCAATGGAGGGTGTCAAGGTAAGGAACCCTACTGTATGTTTCCATCTGGTGTTAAATTGTGTAATTGAATGTGACATAAGATGAATAGAAACAAGCCAATAGTTGGCAGATCCCCTGGGATGGCTGTTGACAGAAGGGTTGTGCTCACAAGGCCAAGAGGTCCAGGTGGCAAGGGCTGGCACGGAAGGTAGAATGAACACATGGCATGGCAGAAGGCAGGGAGACATATTCGAGGACTGGCTGAGTACATATGACTATGAATTAACCATTGTCCTATCCAAAACATACTTAAATAGGCAGGATAAGTTAAATTCCAACCAACATTACCTTCTATACAATTAAAATGACTCACTCAGGTTTCTATAGGAATGATTCTAATTTTTTAATGTAATTTCATGGGTAAGAAGAATTGTGTATAGCAAATGTCACCTGTGCATAAATATTGTGTTGGGAATACATGTTAAGGAACCGTCTCCTGGTCAAAGTATGTGCTTCTTGACCTCAAGACACGAGTAGAGTCGAGAGGCTCTTACAAAAGGACAGATTTTTGACATTTAATATTTCAATTGTCCAAGAGAGCCAGCTATTGTCTCATTGCTTATTCTGTTCAGGTGGAGGCCTTGTGTGTGTAGCTCATCGGTTGGTACTGGATAGAATAGTGTGTGGTGTTAGCTTATTTGATGATATAAAAAAATGTATACTTGACAAAGGAATAATTCTTTCTTTTGACGAATACCTTGGCCTGCAAGTGGAATAGGGTTTTCTAAGAAGCAACAGGTTGCCCATGATCCATTTAATTGAAAGAACTGTGAACTGCTTTTAAGTCTTGCCTCCCTTTTGTGGCCCAGCTTGCCATAATCCAAGCAAAGGTCCTTAAGCAAATTACTTAGGGTTCAGTTCTCTTGTAAAGCATTTATGGCACCAGTCTTAAATTGATCCATGCCTCAAATCCTTTGTCAGAGGATGTTGTGTGGAAATCTCTGATTAAGAGAAGATCATTAGAAGGCCGAATAGAAGAATATAAGTGCGCCTACAT
This sequence comes from Bufo gargarizans, assembly GCF_014858855.1. Classification (NCBI taxonomy): domain Eukaryota; kingdom Metazoa; phylum Chordata; class Amphibia; order Anura; family Bufonidae; genus Bufo; species Bufo gargarizans. Next base: position 114,681,249 of record NC_058083.1, read on the forward strand.
TGCTCACAGATGTATATTATAGATGTGCATAGATACATTCCTTGTACTCACTACTAATTTATGTATCTCATTTTGTGTGGCCTTATGGCTTGAGCTTTGCTGGCAAAACTTTGTTTGATGGCCGTAGCATCTGGCATGCTGGACAGCATTTGGCTGGCTTTGTATTATGTCCTTGCTAACTTTACTCTCTTCGAGATGTCAGGGCACTGTGCCTGATATTAAATTATCTGCATGCATTCAGTCTCTTGGGATTTCCCACTTCAATGTCCACTTTGGCCATAGATCTCATACAGATGAAAGCTATGGGCGTAAATATGGAGAAAATGAATTGTCCTAGTGAGAGGATAAGCAAGATACACCAGCCTACAGGTTGTGACCCCTGCTAGCAGGTTGTTCCTTCACTGTCCATAGGAGGTTGGACACAAGCAGACTGAAAACAAGAAGGAGGTCCAGAGGTCATTTAATCCTTCATCAATCTTCTTCTTGTCATTCCCTGGTCACAGGCAAAGATTGATTAAGATCTTCAGTTTGACAAAGGCCTGTGGACAAGGGTCAGACCTAGAGAATCTCAAACCTGAAGACCTTTGAAAGTTACTTCATTGGTTTAAGGGCATCAGCAACACACTGATCTTGGGTCAAGTAGTCATATACAAGCTCTTGTCTACGATTACCTGATTAGAAAGATATAATTTTCTTCTGCGGTTGGCCTGAGGCTATTCATTTCTAAAATGTAAAAGTCCTTGTAAAATATATCTTGATATCTGGTCATTGGTGATCTTATCAGTGATGTTTAGTGAAAGCAATGACACATTATGCACTATCAAGGATTGCAGTGCACAGAGATAAGCTGTGCCACATAATGAAGGCACTTATCCGGTATCTAGGAGAATATATGCCCATTTTAATGAGCGGTTGGAACATTATGCAGTAGGAACATCAGTAACAAACTGAATCCATTTCAATGGAGCAGCAGGTGAATGATACTTTGCAAACAACAATTTGCCTAACTGCATGTTGATATCATGAATATTCATGAGTATCATCTCCCATACCAAATTCTGTCTAGGAAACCATTCTGTGTGTATCTTCTTTGCTTTTTGCGTCTTCTGCCCTAATGAATGGAGATTGTCAGCTGTCTGTGGAGCTTCTCTCATTCTTCTTTTGCATGGCATGCTTTTCCATTCACATATTGTATATGAGTCTTTGTACATATCTCTCATGGCTTTGTCCACCAAGGAGATAAACCTATTTTTACTAGGATTGGGGCCCAAACCTTCTACTTATTATAGTCAAATGCAAATAGATGCCATTCACAAGTCCAGAAGGGGGTAGCATTTGGAGGCAAAAGTTTGTCTCTGCTCTTTTTAAATCAGTCTCTAACCCACCTCTTGAGATTTTTTTTCGGGGGTCAATAATAGCCTCTCCCCAGTGTCCCCTCTTTATGTTTAGTTTTATAAAACAGCAGGCCATTGGTACGGGAGATTTTCTGTTGGAAAGAGGGAGGTTTGTGGGGGTTTGCATTTATTCTCTTTTTAATAGGGGGGCGAACCACAGGATAAACAGTAATTAGGACACCAAACAGGCTCGCTGAGCCGATATAAGATTTTTTTTTTATTCCTATCAGCATGAAGTCCTAGCAGTTTGTTAGTAGAAACTTGGACAGAAAGCGGGTTATTTCCATGGAGCCATAGCTGGATTCTAAGTTCAGCGTTGTTTCATATTGAAGATTTGGCCTGGACACGGGATAGAGAAAAGTGTAACCTTTATATTTCATGCTCCTAGCTCAGTGAACCCTAATATTTGCATGTGTGCAGTTTATAGTAGCAAAATGATGTCATCAAACTAACTCCGTGTAGTACAGCACTACCCCATTGAGGTTATGAAGGCATCATTAATGGTAGAAGAAGTGCCTTGACTTTATATTTTAGATTTCAAGTCTACAGTGACAGGATTGGGATTGCTACCTCTGCTGAAAGACATTGTCACTATGTATTGATATATACACCATATACCAAGTATACAAATTAAGGCAATATAAGGGATATGCCATCAATTTAAACCCTTATCGGCTTATCTGGAGGACTTTCTTCCTCTTCTGTGAGTGGACAGGAGCTCATCAAGGAAGCATTGCAATTAGCTCTTTCTAACACCTTCCTCTTCTAAATAGAAACTAGTCTCCCATATATAGCCCATCGTTGTCTGTGTTACCCCCATATGTTCCTTCCCCACCATCTAGACAGATATATAGCAATATATTTCTATGAATTTCGAAGAGGTGTCTGGACTGCTCTACCCGCTTCTCTATGAACCACTTTGCTGGTACTGAGGGGAGCAGAAGAAGGTGGACAAGAAGGATAGGCAAGCAGGGGGGCGCTTCCAGAGAGGAAAATGCAATGTACATAAAAAGTCATAATAATAATATTTTTATTACATCTATATTGCAATGGAATGTCATTTCAAATGTCCCATTCATTGCATGGTGGTACTTTTCGCGGGATAACCCCTTTAATAGGTTGTAGCCAAAGTCAATAGACGTATGAATAGTCCTAGTTGTGATTTTTCAGCAACGTACTTTGCTATAGCAGTGACCCTCATCCGCAAGTCCCTAAAGAAACCCCTCAAGCTTGTGCCAAAAGAAAAAGCAAATTATCTTCCACAATTGTATTAGCGGGTGGTGCTGCTAACAAAATGAATTTTCCAACATATTTTCCTGTCGAAGGGAAAACCGAGATCAATGTTGCTCTCCAGGAATTATGAGGGGTGAGTTATATTACCAGCTTTCAGCAGTCTTGCTTTGTGGCTGTTTTAGAAGGGATTTTCCAGTGTCCCATGGGTACGCCAAGCCCAGTCCACCCCTCCTTATGCAGCTTGTTTCCCGGTCAAGTTTACTTTGTGCCTGAGCAGCACTGGAGTAAAGAAAAAAAAATACCAGACTTCATCTACTATTGAGAGTCCGTCTCCTTTTTGGAGTGTGCCAGCAACGGACCAAAACAAGAGCGGGACCATTGCAAATAAATTAGCATGTCAATGCTTTCATTGAATCAATACTCTTTCTGTTTTCCAGTGCCTCTTTTTTTTTAATTGCCCCCATCTGCTTTATGTTTTTGGCGCTCGCCTTTCTCTACTGTGCCACCTTCACCCTCAGTGCAAATTTCTGGCATTGGATATGGGAAGAAATGGTCCAGAAGATCCGTCTGTGCTTGGAAAAGAGGATATCAGTTTATAATAATTCTTCTTGTCTCCTAAGTACCAGAGGCCTAGACAGTAGTAGTAACGCGAGGACAATGTCCAATAAGTGTTATTAATCCTTCTGGAAAGGTTTTCGGTTTATCTTGACTTTGCTGCCCAGTAAATCTCCATTTAGATGTTGGAAGGTTAAATGGCATGTCTAGCCAGAACCCCAAAAACTGCAGCTTTCGGTCTTTTTTTTTAGAATGTAAAGCTGTAAAAACACATCCACATATCCCCCCCCCCCCCATGATTCAGCCCTGTGCATTCCATGTTTGTTGTCCCTGTCCCATAGGTAATAACTGGGTTGTGGTCAGGAGTCATACTTGTTTATTCCCATACAATACATGAAGTGTCCGGTGATTCACAGCCCTGAATCCTGGGTGGAGGGTGCAGCCCAGTCAGATGGGTGGGTCAGGGCTGCGGCACCTTTGACGCTGGACTCAGCTCTTTATGTTTTGTAGAACGTGCATGTTCTGGGAATGTTCTCACCCTGCATGCTAAGTACATGGGCCGGAGGAAAACAAAAACCACTTCCTTCCTCTCTATTTGTCTGACTCTTCCGATTACTGCTACCTGCTGATAAGAGCTCCTTGCTATTTTCACGGGAGTACAAAGAATTTATTAATATCTGCGAACTGAAGAACGTATTATTATCAGTAGACATTGAACAAAACAAACAGGATTTGCATATTAAAAATTGTTTCAGTGTCTCTATCATGTGTATTACTATACATAATTATATAGCTATGATAGTATATAATACAATGTATGATATATATTATCTATCTATCTATCTATCTATTATTTGTATCTATCTACCGTATTTATCTATCTCATATCTATCAATTTATCTATCTATCTATCTATCTATCTATCTATCTATCTATCCGTCTATCTCATTTGTATCTCTCTATTATTTGTATCTATCTATCTATCTATCTATCTATCTATCTATCTATCCATCTATCTCATATGTATCTATCTATTATTTCTATCTATCATTATGCAATAATGCTAAAATCTCCAGTTGTACATGTGCTGTACATGTAGCATACTGGTACTGTACACATGTAGCATACTGGTGCTGTACATGTAGCATACTGGTGCTGTACCTGTAGCATACTGGTGCTGTACCTGTAGCATACTTGTACTGTACACATGTAGCATACTGGTGCTGTACCTGTAGCATACTGGTGCTGTACCTGTAGCATACTGGTGCTGTACATGTAGCATACTGGTGCTGTACCTGTAGCATACTGGTGCTGTACCTGTAGCATACTGGTGCTGTACCTGTAGCATACTGGTGCTGTACCTGTAGCATACTGGTGCTGTACACCTGTAGCATACTGGTGCTGTACCTGTAGCATACTGGTGCTGTACCTGTAGCATACTGGTGCTGTACCTGTAGCATACTGGTGCTGTACCTGTAGCATACTGGTGCTGTACCTGTAGCATACTGGTGCTGTACCATGTAGCATACTGGTGCTGTACCTGTAGCATACTGGTGCTGTACCTGTAGCATACTGGTGCTGTACATGTAGCATACTGGTGCTGTACACATGTAGCATACTGGTGCTGTACCTGTAGCATACTGGTGCTGTACATGTAGCATACTGGTGCTGTACCTGTAGCATACTGGTGCTGTACCTGTAGCATACTGGTGCTGTACCTGTAGCATACTGGTGCTGTACCTGTAGCATACTGGTGCTGTACATGTAGCATACTGGTGCTGTACCTGTAGCATACTGGTGCTGTACCTGTAGCATACTGGTGCTGTACCTGTAGCATACTGGTGCTGTACCTGTAGCATACTGGTGCTGTACCTGTAGCATACTGGTGCTGTACCTGTAGCATACTGGTGCTGTACCTGTAGCATACTGGTGCTGTACCTGTAGCATACTGGTGCTGTACCTGTAGCATACTGGTGCTGTACCTGTAGCATACTGGTGCTGTACCTGTAGCATACTGGTGCTGTACCTGTAGCATACTGGTGCTGTACCTGTAGCATACTGGTGCTGTACCTGTAGCATACTGGTGCTGTACCTGTAGCATACTGGTGCTGTACCTGTAGCATACTGGTGCTGTACCTGTAGCATACTGGTGCTGTACCTGTAGCATACTGGTGCTGTACCTGTAGCATACTGGTGCTGTACCTGTAGCATACTGGTGCTGTACCTGTAGCATACTGGTGCTGTACCTGTAGCATACTGGTGCTGTACCTGTAGCATACTGGTGCTGTACCTGTAGCATACTGGTGCTGTACCTGTAGCATACTGGTGCTGTACCTGTAGCATACTGGTGCTGTACCTGTAGCATACTGGTGCTGTACCTGTAGCATACTGGTGCTGTACCTGTAGCATACTGGTGCTGTACCTGTAGCATACTACATGCAGTAAACAAAGCTCCTATTTACATTGCAATGTTGTCTGTTTTGTAAATAGAACCCCAGGGCTTTCACGCCCCCAGCTCCCTGCTGTCCGCCCCGCATGGTTGGGGGCAATTAGAAGGACTTCTGTACAGTACACGTTATATGTTACTGTTGACGGCTGAAGCTCTTTCGATAGACAGACACCCTAGACACATTACCCTAAATAGGAAGTCCTTTAGTGATTTATTTCAGTATAGACAGGTGACGTAGTCAGAAATGGGCACAAGCACAGCTCAGAGGATACACATCCAATTGTCACCTTGGATAACAGCCATAAAAGTGTGTACTGAGAAAGGAAGCAGGAGTGAGGGTCGGCACCACCGTCTTGTTTGTGTTGAATATTTGAGCCCTGACGCCCAGATCTCTGGCAATGGCAGCGTGGTGGTAACATACCAGTCATGACTGTGAAATGAGAACAGATGCTAGGTTCAAATTACAAACCCAAAGATAAATATTGGTAGAGACTAGAATCTGATTCTGTATGAAATCTTACCATCAAATGTCCTGGAAACCAGATCTGCTTGTCACATTTGTCATACAAACTGTCCTGGTGTCATTTCTGTGATCCTCCTATAGATTTTGGCCATGTAGATGACTTACGGAATGGGCAAGGTAGCATATAGATAGCATATCAGATACTGGACGCCCCTTGACATGTTTCACCAAACTTAGGCTACTTTCACACTAGCGTTAATATTTTCCGATATTAAGATCCGTCATAGGGTCTCAATACCGGAAGAAAAATGTTTCCATTTTGTCCCCATTCATTGTCAATGCCCGTTGAGCAGATATTGCTGTGAGATCTAGGGAGTAGTGGCATGGCACTGGTGGGTGAGTATTACTCCGTTTTTTTTATTTTTTTTTATACCGTTGTCAACTTTTAGTAAGCAAAAAGTCCAGGGACTGCACAACCCCTTTAATAACAGCTCTCCTCTAAAAGAATAAAAGCTCACTAATGGCACCAATAGGGGGCTATTCTGTAAGTCGGTGTCTGACCCCTTAAAGAGAGCATTAGCTTACCCTAAATAGTTCATTATAGGTGGATCTCTGAAAGCAGTATCCGCACTTTTTGTGAGTTAAAGGGGTTTTCCGGGAGTACAGTATTAATGAGCTGTCCTCACGATAGGTCATCAATGTCAGATTAGTGGGAGTCCGACTCCTGGCACACCCGCCAATCATCTGTTTGAAAGGGTTGGGGGCTCTGGTGAGTGCTGCATCCTCCTTACAGCTTACCAAGCACAGTGCCATACATTGTATAGGGGCTGTGTTTGGTATTGCAGCCCAGGTCCATTCACTTGAATATAACTGAGCTGCAAATAGGTCATGTGATTGATGAATGTGACATCACTGCCCTAACAAGTTGATCGCGGGGATGTCAGGACTAGGACCCCCACTGATCAGATGTTCAATGTCTCCCAAAGTGATTGACCAGTACACAGCAAGGTTGACCAGTACACAATGTAGTTGACCAGTACACAATATGGCTGACCAGTACACAATATGGCTGACCAGTACACAATATGGTTGACCAGTACACAGCATGGTTGACCAGTACACATGCACAATATGGTTGACCAGTACACAATATGACTGACCAGTACACAATGTAGTTACACAGTACACAATGCAGTTGACCAGTATACAATGTAGTTGACCAGTACACAATGCGGTTGACCAGTACACAATGCGGTTGACCAGTACACAATGCGGTTGACCAGTACACAATGCGGTTGACCAGTACACAATGCGGTTGACCAGTACACAATGCGGTTGACCAGTACACAATGCGGTTGACCAGTTCACAATATGACTGACCAGTTCACAATGTAGTTATGCAGTACACAATGCAGTTGACCAGTACCAGTACACAATGCGGTTGACCAGTACACAATGCGGTTGACCAGTTCACAATATGACTGACCAGTACGCAATGTAGTTACGCAGTACACAATGCAGTTGACCAGTACACAATGCGGTTGACCAGTACACAATGCAGTTGACCAGTACACAATGCGGTTGACCAATACACAATGCGGTTGACCAGTACGCAATGCAGTTTACTCAAAGAGAGCTTATATACAGTCTGATGTTTAGCTTCTTCCAGGAGCCTCATAACCTTGTGATACGGCATCTGTTACCTATGATTGGTATTGGTTCTTTTGCGTCCTTGGGGACATTGCAGCATTAAATCCTCCCAGGGTTACCTGCCCCCTTGTAACATGCTTGAGAAACTGCTGGTTCATTATCTGCCTGGCTGTGCAAAGGTTGATTTATAAAGCAGCCAGCACTGAGGGGACACGACGCTCATTAATAACTCCGGGAATTGAGGGATAACATCTCCTGCCAGCCCTCTGTGCAGAAGAGGAGCTTCCAAGGCTTCTGGAATTCACCTGTGTGTTGTCCTGGCGTTTTGCCCAATTTCGCGACGAGGAAATTCCTACCAAGTTCTTTCCAAAGTGAAGCTTATTGTGCTGATGAAAAAAAGCCAATTCACACAGATGAGGAAGCTCCTGATAGCTAAATATGATGAGATGTATAATCGATACAGAGGAAAATCACAGCTTCTTCATATCTACTGCTCCTTTTGCTGAATTTTGTACCTAAGATCAATCAAATATAAGAAAGTGAAAAATTCTCCAAACAGCTGCTCCCGGCCTAAGTATTTGGTCAAACGTAAGCAGTACATTTTCTGCCACATATATGTCCACCTGATGGCCCTGGTGCATCTGGAAGTGATTGCAGCTTTTCTAATGCATAAACATAAAGCCCTAACGGAAGTCAATCAGAGGAAAGATAGGTTTCTTAGGAGAAATGCTTCAATTATTTCCAAAGGCCATCTGCATATTTCTAATCTGTGTATGTGAAATGAGCCATTTTTATGGAAAGCCCTACAGGTCATGATAGACACACTTTCTATTAGGATGCCCCCCCCCCCCCTTCCTCCTTTGTTGAATGGGGCAGGGTTACGAAAGGGTTGATATTAATTTGCCTTTGCTTTCAAGCCATTCACTTTGATTAGAAAAATAATTACGTAAGGTCTATACTTCTGCTATAGCCTCTCAGCAGTATATAGGGTCAGTTACATAGTCATCTCCCGGTGAAGGCCTATTTTCCATAGTAATTGCTTCAGCTCATGCTTGCAAGCCTAGATTATGTCTTTAATGTCAAGGGACATTTTATGGTATGGATTCACTTAGTCATGAATATTAATCCTCTGCATGCTATATATCATATTTTAGTGATCTGTTGTGAATTCTGTTTCTTCAATGGTTCCATCACACGGACACCAGTGGAGCCCAATGGACCCCATTAAATTGTGGGGAATTCATTATGGTGACTATCATGTTAGACGGGTTATCCAGTGATTAATGTATAAAAATGAAAATCAGACATCATACAGTACGTGGCCACCTCTTCCTAACAAATCTAGAACCAGCCCTGTTCCTCACGTGGATCTAGAGATCTCCCCATTCATTGCCCTTATTGTTCTGCTAGATTTATATCAAGCTTGTAGCTCAGTTTAAGAATGAAACTGAGCATGTGCGGCCAGGACAAAGAAATAAGAAAAAAACAATCAGCAGGTGGCGCTATACAGGTACATTTTATTGAATAGCTCAGTAATTTTTACCAAAGTATTCAGATCCAGGTGCTGGTTGAAAGATAGTTTTCATGGGATAACTCCTTCAACGAAAAAAAAATAAAATAAAATACAGGCAGCTCTGTATTTTTTTCTTTCAAATGTGACAGAATCCGCAACACAGGCTCCAAAGTAGATTTGAACAGCGCCTAATGGTGGACAGACTTTGAGGAGTGACCTCCTAAAATGTGTTCTTCAGCTGGAGTGAATCTGGTTGCTCACACATTCTCAAGCAGTCCAACATGTCCCTCACAAGAAGAGAGCCCTGAAGAGGCTTCCTGGAACAAATGGTGGAGGTATTTCATAGCCTCCATAAAAATGTCAGCAGGAGTCACAACCCCTTGAAGATGGCCTACGTTTCTTTGTCTTTTCTTTTTCTTTTCTTTTTTTGTGGGAGACCACCCATTTGGGCCACTTGTTGCATTTGGTGGGCAGGGAATGTTCTAATCTGTCATGGCTCCCATGTCTCTTGATGTATAACGTAATACAAATACATAAAAAAGCAAAGAGTATAAAGGAGAAAGAGGTCAACGGTAATGATATGTTCCTAAAGCCCCTAGGGGGACCGCAGGGAACATTTACTGCCTCCCCTAAATAATACGCACAATGCTTATGGCGAGAGTGTCCGCCCCTTATTTTAGTTCTTTCATTGATATGTTGGGAAGGGCAAGGGGACATTTATCCAATTTGGGTTGTGGATCCCACACACAAAGCATGGCCCTACAAGTGAGGAGAACTTTTCCAGAAATATTCCTCAGCTCCCAGTATTCAGTGTCACGTCCTCGGAGCCTGTAGAATTTTCTATCTTCATGACTATGGGCCTCGGGAGATGAATTTCAGCACCAGGGGGCTCAGGTTCATCAAACTCTGGTTTACAGATGGAAAATACAGAGGAGCCGAACCTGGAGACGGAATTTTTTATTTTTTTTTACAGAACTGGAAAGCTTTGTTCTGCCAAGACTTTCCTCACAGCAGCTGATTCCTCCAGCTCTGAGGACGGCATCTCTTGAACAGATTGCCAAGTGATGGCTGTTAGGATGGGTTCTGGTCTGCACTGCAAGCTGCTACGGTCCTTAGACCTCATGCACACGGCCGTTGTTTTGGTCCGCATCCGAGCCGCAGTATTTGCGGCTTGGGTGCGGACCCATTCACTTCAATGTCCGCATCCGTTGCCCCATTTCGTGGTCCGCAAAAACATATAACCTGTCCTATTCTTGCCTGTTTAGCGAATAGGCAGTTATATTAATGGCTGTCTGCGCCGTTCCGCAAATCCGTGTTTTGCAGATCCGCAATTTGCTTACCGCAAAACACGCAACAGTCGTGTGCATGAGGCCTTACATTGTAAAATCTACAGGAGGTGCCAATGTCTTGAATGCCTCTTGCTTTATTGTATTTTAATATTCTATGGACGAGGATCCGTCACTGTTCCTGACGGCATTTTTTCTTAGACCCTCCATTGTGTCGTTACTCTGGTATGCCTTCTAGAAATTTATGAAGAAATTAACAAGTAGGTGTTACCAGCTGGGGTGTATCTCTGCATACTGTAAAACTCTCCAATCTGTGCCGAGAGTATAGGAAATACTCCATTTAACGGGGGGAGTAACACCTAGTATTCAGTTATTTTTAGGAGGGATAACAGAGGAATGACACAAAACATAGTTATAAGAAAAGATGATCGGGTATTGTTATTTTAGAGAAAATAATGCAAGTCTTTACTAAAACAGACATGTTGGAGTGATGAGAGGTCCTCTTCAAACCACCTCTGAATGGTAATTTGGCTGGAGATGGGTATTTACTGGATATTTAAAGAGGAACTGTAACTTCTCCTGACTCGTACGCCCCAGGCAATAACAATCCTGGAATATCTAGTCTTGTGACTGTATGATGTGCCGTTCCTCTATTATTCCTGGTAGAAGTTTATGGAGGAATCATCAGCCATATCCAATAAAAGTCCAGCTGGGCGTTACCAGTTGGGGGGTGTCCCAGCACGGACTGACACCTGCAGCACGGTGGCTCAGTGGTTAGCACTGTTGCTTTTCAGCACTGGGGTCCTAGGTTCGAATATGACCAAGGGTAACATCTGCATGGAGTTTGTATGTTCTCCTGTGGGTTTCGTCTGACATACTGATAGGAAACTTAGATTGTGAGCTCCTGGGGATAGTGAGCGATGCCAATGTCTGTAAAGCGCTGCGGAATATGTTGCCACTATATAAATAAATAACTAAATAAAGTAGTAAGTTAGGGGGGTGCAGGGACACCCCGAACTGCTAACACCCAGTTCGGACTGCTGGTAATTCCTTCTTAAACTTCTAGCAGGAATAATAGAGGGATGGCACAACATAGACCCATGTAATATTGTTCAGAAATACATCCATCGTAATTCCATACAGGATAATCCAATAAATAATTCTAACAGTGACATACATGGTGGACTAGGACGGGCGTTCCCAAACTGACCAGCTGACATGGTTGCTATTCCTTGCTTACTGTAGCTATGCCTCTTTCCCACTATTTGTACTGTGTAATACGCCCATCAGATCTTGGGTTATGGGAAAATGAAAGGATAAATGCAGACTATTTACAGAGCAGAGAGGGCAAAAAGCTGTTCTTCTCTCTAGGGGCGAGTACAGAAGAAAGGGCTTTAAATAACAGGATTAACAGTTGTCACTCAGCAGTTAACCAATTAATTAGCCCAGAGCATGGGCAACCAGGCGACGGGCACCGCAGACAGGGGCACCCTCTTACTGAGCTTTTCAAACCCTTTCCATGAAAAGAAATCAGATTGCATTCTTGAAGGAGTTATTCGGTTTGTCATTTTCGTGATCGTGGTGACGGAAATATTCCATAATTCTGTTGGTTTGGTAAAATATGGTCACGACCCGATGACTTGACTCTTTTTCCAGCTCAGTAAAATATGCATTTTAACGTGTGAATACATGTATATCATTTGTATAAATCAGGGCGCGCAGAACGCGTGGCTCCTGTGCTGCAGCTCCTGCTTGACAGCGAGTACAGAAGTCGCCATATTTCCTGTATCCATGATATATGATCTGTTAGATTAAAATGATGGAAATGACATTCTGGTCTGCACTGCGCCATTTCCATGCTAGAAGTAGGATATGGAGTGTAAACAAGCAACGGATGGGAGTCTTCTGAGGAAGCCATCACCGCTACTTCTTATAAGACGTTTGGCCATGTAGTTTGACAGATGAGAAGTTTCTGTTTAAGGTGAACATAATGTTTCCTTATAGTGTGCCAGGGAATGGCAATGTATAAAATGATCATATATTGCATTTATTATGGCTGCACATTGAACCAAAATCAGATTTGACTAGTGTTTTGAGTTGAATTTTTGTGCAATAATGGTACAATTATCACCCCTGTGTGAACCTGACCTTATCCTTACTGGGACAGGTTTTATCATAGATTAGATAAATAGATTAGAAAGATATGCAAACTATAGATGCATAGGAGATTGATATGAGAGATAAATAAGAGAGATATGCGATAGATAGATAGGAGATAGGAGATAGGAGATAGATAGATAGATAGATAGGAGATAGATAGATAGATAGATAGATAGAAGCTAGATAGCTACAAAGGATAGATAGATAGATAGATAGATAGATAGATAGATAGATAGGAGATAGATAGGAGATAGATAGATATGAGATAGATAGATACAAAGGATAGATAGATAGGAGATAGATAAGAGATAGATAGATAGATAGATAGATAGATAGATAATACATAGATAGATAGATATGAGACAGATAGAGATTGTTGTCAGGAAGCATTGTCTGGGGGGGTTGAGGGGTCACTCTCGGGGGGTGCAGATGTGAGCATGCATCCTGATTAGGCTGATCTATTAGGACAGGGCTATGTATTTGAGAATCCTTCTGTTAAAGATCCTTTTTCTCACCAGTCTTGATCCTAAACCTTAACCCGGTGGTGTTTCTGTGTCATCTGGGTCGTGGATCTGCTTTTGTTGACTAATGAAAAAGAGGGGAAGAAAACTCATCAAAGCCATGCCAAAGATATTGAATTTGTGGCTTGTATTGAACATGTGAACTAAGCTGGGGACAAAGAGGATGGACCTAAAGCTCTGGCAATAACCCTTTTCCTCCACCTCGCCCCCCCCCCCCCCCCAATCTTACCCAGCAAATCCTTAGCAGAAAAGCAGAAGGACAAAACAGAGGACAGAGAATTAAGCACGCACCAAAGACTTTAATTTGTGGCATGGAGAATGGGGATTTGGGGTGGGAATGTATTAACAAGACACAATGAGGCGCACAATAGCATCACATACACACTTAATGAGGGTTTCTGGCAAGCAGGTTGTATCCAACATCGGTTCTAATAAATGGACAGAGATAACATTCAGGATCCTATGGTAGGCTTTAAACTGTAATATACAGGCCTACAAATCACCCTGATGAGAGCTGTATTCGATTTACTGATTGTCTTCCATCTTCTCTAGAAACGGAATTATTCAAATGTATATCTAGATTTTTAGTGAGGAATATTCCTTAAAGAGGCAGTCAGTTTTAGACAGTCCTTTCTTTTTAGAAGAGTTGATCACCTATAGGCTGATCACAGGGTATTCCATTAAAGGGACCCTCAGCAATCAGCAGAAGTAGGTGTTCAGTTTCCGGGCAGCACCATCCTAGTAAAAATGAGGTATGACGCAGTCCCCAATGAAATCAATGAGAAGTCTGTAAAACGCGTAGACATGCCAGGTTCTCCAGAGCAAGCATTGATCTTTGTAGACGCTCTTTACTCTGACTAATAGATAATCAGATCCCTCGCTATGAACTCTGAATTTCTTATATCGTGTATAAACATGAGTTCTCTAATATTGTGACCAAGCAGCATTTAAAGCGACTCTCTGGTTCAAAAAACAAACAAAAAAAAACTGGGGAATGAGGAGATGTTTTTCATGGTTCCTCCTTTTCAGCTGTAGAGCTGCCATTTCTCAGACTGCCTGATGCATTCTTCCTGCAACCCTTGGACACTTCCTGCAGCCCTTGGATAGACAATATAAAGATGAGCGAATAATTTCATAAGAATGGATTTGTCTTATCAAGCAAGAGTTCTGCACTTGTGATGGGGCATCACTAAAGCTGAGGACAGTCCCCTCTGCCACTTGATTGACAGGGCCAATTTTCCACCTTTGCCGCTGCCCAGAGCAGCTGCTTCCGCTACTGGAGCATCGCCTGTGCATGCACCGCTATACTTCTGGGTAGCAGCATGTGAACAATCACCTCCCAAAAGGCAGGACCTCTGCATTTGCGCCACTATTTAGAGCAGTGGCGCAGGCTCGAGATTGTCAGGGTTGGCCTAAATGTCTGGTCCTGTTAATCAAGCGGCTTGGAGAGCATCCTCAGCTTTGGGGACACCTCGTCACGGCTGCTTGATGAGACCAATTCATTCTTACGAATCGATTCGCTCGATCTTTAGCCAGCCCCGCTCACGTGAACAGTGCCGGCCAATCCAAGAGCAGATGTGGACAAATAGGAGGTGTCTTGAGCTACCTATGTCCAGTAGTCTTGGAGGAGGTGCAGCCACCTTGGATGGCAGAAGAGGAGCCCAGGAATGAAGGTGAAAAGGAGGGCAACTTGTAAGTGTTAGTTCTCCAGTTCATGTAAGTTCTTTTTCTTGGAGGGTCGCTTTAAAGTAGTGATTGTAAGATGTCGATAATAATGATGCCAAGGTTATTCTGAAGAGCATACCCTTTTCCTTTCATTTCTGGTAGAAAGTGCAGATTTCCTAGAGCGGGCAGTACAGCGCCATGTTATAAAATGAAGCATATACATTTCACGGGGAGAATTTAGTTCCTCCTGAACATGAAATGCAGTGGCAAATACACAGAGGCTGACTGTGTTCATTCAGCCGTATTTAAAATGTTGTCAAGTCCAGAGAAGAGAAGTGAGGCCTCCTCGCATCCAGTGGCTGGCATGTACACAGGCTGTCTTTGTTTATCAGTGACGGCTGAGTGACAGGCACTTTCCACTGGGTTTGGATTCCGTGTGTAGGGGATGAGGCCGCGTTTGATGTGGGGAGAGGGGCCTGACCTGAGCCTATCTGTCTGCCAAGCTGTGGTTTGTGATTCCTATCAATCCCTCCCATGGGTCTGTTTTCAAGTGAAACTAATCAAACACCTAGCAAGTCATCAGACCTGAGGTAACACGCTAAGCAAAGTTCATGCCATGCCCTGGGAAAAAAAGATCCGTCTCAGAAGCAAATAAACAATCGATACTGGCGACATTACACGGTTATGGTGGAAAAACAGTTGCAACTAGTGCACAAGCCACATAATGGATCAGCAGATGCAGCAGAGCTGATAGTGTCATCGTCATACTGTTATGTAGTACTGTAGACAAAACACTTATTGAGAAAGCGTAAAATGGCCATAATTTCTATATTATAATATGTCATTTATTGAAAATTGTGAGATAGCATATTTTATTCACCATGATTTTTTTTTTTCTACAGCTTGCAAAGTTGGCTACTACAAGGCCCTCTTATCGGATAAAGCGTGCTCCAAGTGTCCTCCCCATAGCTTTGCACTTCGAGAAGGCTCTACCTCCTGCACCTGTGATCGGGGCTATTTTCGAGCTGACAGTGACCCTGCCTCCATGCCGTGCACCCGTAAGTTACTTGATGCCTCTGTCTTTCAGTGAAAGCTAAATCCACCCCTTGTCTCTCTGCATGTGATCACTCTCTGTGCATTGGTGTTTGTCATCTTGATATATGCCTCTTCTATCTTTTGTACTGTACACTCCATACAGTATAGCGTTTACTTGACGGCAGCTGTCACAAGTCCAGGGGCATTTCTGAAGGTGCCACCCGTTGTGAAGTCTGGGTTTATGTTGCGCTAAAAGAAGCTCAGATCAGTGGTTCCCACAGCCTTGCTGACCTCCCGTCCGGGCCTCGCTGTGAAGAGACTCATTGTCATCTAGAATCATTTGTGATCAGCAGCTTAGCAAATGCCACTAATGTCTTTCACTTTCGAACCCTTGATATGTTAGATTTTGAAAATTCATCAGATAGGTCAGCTATTGCACCCAGGATCAGGCTGGCCTAATACTAGAGGATCCTCCTGTGGGTCCAAGCTCTTACCAAAATGGAGCCTTCAAGGTCCTATATACACAGATGGTGGGACCTTAGAAGAATTACCTCTCAGTCGATGCTGATTGTACCTGTAACCCGTAAGCATCACTGAGTAGTCTAAGGTCCAGATTCTGGATGTAACACTGAAATCTCCTGTGGTACTACTAGACCAAACTTCCTGTATTCATAGATCAGTAGACTTATCTCAAGGAGGTCTAAGGCTATAGTGACATGATATAAGTTATGTATAAAGATCCACACTGGTCTATAGTTTTACTATAAACAGTGTGGCTTAGATCAGTGCACTCTAGAGTGCTCTCTAGAATGAGAATGTGCAAGCTCAAAAAAAGGAAACTATGACAATTGATATAGCTTCCCAAAATTATTTATATTTTTTGCATACAAGCTAAAATACCAGTTTTTAAAGGTCTGCTAAAAGTAGCTGTATTATCACTAATTTTCTGATAGCGCTGTCACTGCCTGACAGCTCAAACCAGCTTAATTGAAGGAATAGAGAAAACCGATCCTGTCAAGCAAGGCGACTTGCAGGAGGAATACAGCAAACCGGTATACACATAATTATAAGCTGGTAAGATATCATAAAATTAGTTTTTGTAGATTTACATGGAATTAAATCCTGTTTACTTTACCTAAAAAAAACTGTATTCCAAGGCACACTCATTTGCAAGTGATTATTTGCCTGAAATGAACCGTATGACTCCATCATAAAATCCGTGCCCTCTGGGTTTCCACCAGCACGCGTCCCCTGTCTTTCATTCATATCTTTTTTTTTTTTTTTTCTTTAAATAATCAGATTTGCTGCTCAGGCTGTTATTTCCTCAAGTAACTATATTGTTTTTAAATGGCCATTGCAGCCCTATTAATCTCGGTCGCTTCCTCTAATGCATCTTGACAGTTATCCGCGTAATGAACCCTAATGAAATGACTGGTGGAACCTGCCTGTGAATTCCACCGCTGCCGCCGGGAGCTGGCTCGTTGAAATGTAAGGGCAGATTGAGAAGCCCGGCCAACCTTCGCTCGCTCCCAAGGTCAAGGATGAAAGCGTAGCATTTCCTCACTGGGTTGTGCATGGTGAACATCTCTCAGCGGGGTTTATTCACGCTGAGAGTATTTTTTTTTTGTCTCGTTGCTGGAAGTATCTGCAGTGCAGAGTTTTGATGATTTCCCAGCAGCAGAATAGTTAAGGCTGTTTCCCTCTAAGCTTCTGGTTTTTAACCTTCATCTGATTTGAATTCCTCTTTTCCTTGGCTCCTAAGCACGTACACAACTGCACAAAAGCAATTATCGGGGAATCTGCAGTGCCTGTTTTTTTCTCCAGGGGTGCTGGCAGAACGGATTCAGAGAGCGCTGCAGCAAAATTCTAGCAAGAGCGATGGTTAGCTTTGAATGTTGTCCTGCTCGTATGGTAGGATGGTCAGCAGTGAGTAACTACATGTGAAGCTTTGTATCTGTGCAAGAAAAAAATTGACCAGATCCTCATAATGAAGGTCTGTACTATATTTGGATGTCATTTACTCCTAGAGGTTTAGTATTTGCAGGGAATCAGATTTGTTGGAAAGATGTTAGCATTTTTGGTGAAATATATGACTTTCCTTTAGCTGAATCAATGGAGAACATTTAGTGGTTTTCCTCTTCTTTTCTCTATGGCTGTGTTTGAGGAACAGGTAGCAAGGCCAATGAGGGGCAGAGGTTTTCTCAGTTTGGTTAAAGTTAGAAATCCACCACAGTAGCTCCTTTTCCGTCATCACTCCAAGTCCAGCACTTGTGAATGAACACAATTAATTAGCTTGGTAGACTACTGGTGGCACATCTGCCTTAGGTTTCCAGTGTTCCCAAAATCACAAGAAACACAGGGCAATTTAGGCTGAGAGAACCAGCTGCTTCATTGTGAGGCACGTTGACCTTAAGGGAGTTGATGGTGTCATTGGCTTTGTAAAAGTTTAGACTCCAACAATTATATTAGAAGCGTCAGTGCTCTTGAGAACTCTGCTAGCCTCTAGAGAACAATGGATTAATTGCAGGATGAAATGTTAATTCATAAATTCTAATCTTCCAAGATCTCACCCTCCACGTGGCATCTCAAAATGGTGAAAATTAGGTTACATTTTCTAATTTAATTTTGTATTATAATAGAGTCGTTTCAGAGAACTTCATAAGTAGGAGAAACTTGTGTAATATCCATTAAAGGCATGCAAAATGATACGTAATATGATGGCTACCAAATAGTATTTTTTGGCATAAGGCCTCATTGACGTTGACAAATAAATCCTTAACAGTACAAGTTATCTAGGTGTTGGGAACCAGTCAGACACATTTAATCATCAGCTTGTCATCTTTGGAAGGCGGCCAAAAATTGGTGCCAGTAGTAAACTTCTAGGCACTTTGGCCATTAAGCACCTGGGATTTGTCCAGAACTTGAAGCGTCTAGCAGAGAGATTGATCATGGGGATAAAAACTAGATTTGTTTTCTGGTAATTAAGCTTGACATCGCCTTGCATTATGTAACATAAGCTAGAGGTTCTACCTTGGTTCGTTCTCTATTTAAACATAGCCAGACTGGTTCCACGGTCTTCCATTTAGGGTCATTAATCATTTCCTAGGCTTTGGGACATTGCATCTCAGGTTATATTATCTGAAGATGGAGAGCGGGGATCTTGTTTTTACAACTGTCACACTCTGCTACTTTACTTATCAATCTGCAACTACTTTCCTGCCATCTTGAAACCAAGACTGAAAGTCTTCTTATTGCCTTCTGCTCTGAGCGATGTATCCTTCCCAATCACCCATGTCCAAATGTTAATTTACCAGCTTGTAAATCTTTCTTGGATAATTTAAAGTGTTTTATACACACCCCAGGTTGTCCTGAGACTCATAAACAACCACATAATCTTAAGTATCTGAGGGTAACAGTGGACGTTTTATTTGTTTATCTTTTGCTATAAGCTGGTGCTGCCTTTTTTGCATTTTTTTTTCAGATTGTATTCTTAGGCTACATTCACTGGTTGTTAAAAACGGCCACGCTGTCAGTTTTTTATGGCCATTTTTCAACAATTTTCTGGACACTTTTTTAATGGCTGTTTCGCATCCGTCTTGCATACTTTTTTAATGGCCGTGAAAAAAAGCCATTATAAACAGATTATTTTTATATATATTTTTTTAAGTTAAAACCCCAACTCCTGCAGTGCCTTCAGTATATATATATATTATGCTACCCCATAGTGCCGCCAGTATAAATATTGCACCCTGTAGTTATAATGGCCCTCAGTATAGATTATGCCCCCCTTAGGAGTTATAATAGCCACCAGGTTGTGCCTATATATATATATATATATATATATATATATAAATATATAATTTCCCCCAGTTGGGCCCCCATGTATATCGCCCCTTCCTTCCCCCATCACTGATAATGCCGACATTAAAAACAAAAACCTTTCTTCATCCACTTGAATATGAAAGAACTCTTGCTTTGCACTGGAGGGATCAGGATCTGACTTTCCCAGAGTCGTGACGTCACATGTGACATCATGACGCTGGGAGCGCAGGTCCAGCTGCATTCAGTGAATAGCAAAGGTTCGAGGAGCAAATGTCCCTGTGCATTCAAGTGGATGAGGTGAGTTAAATACAGGCCCATTAATTTCAGTGTAGTCCATCTGACCGTTAAAACTGCCAAAAATAGGACTATTTTTTGATGGCTGCTATACACTGACCATTAAAATAATGGGCATGTGAATAGTCTCATAGACTTTAATTGGTTCTAAAAATGTTGTGTGAATGTACCCGAATAGGAAGTGGTTTTAAATGGTTGTCATCTCCTCAAACTAAACCAATTATTCTAGTCATTGCTCATCATTACACAATATTTTAAGCAAGAAATTAATTATTTTGCTCAGGGCGTGTTTGGATACTTAATGACAAGCCATTTCCACAAAGGGAAAGAAAAAATAATGCCTGTCAATGCCTTTTCTTCTACGTAATCTTAGCCCACAACACACACCCTCTCCAGTCCAAACTCGCCCAGCAGAGAAACAAAAAACTGTAATTTACAGGACTGTGTCAGAGTCTTTATGAGGAAATTGCCGAGCTCAACAGAAACAAAATTCAGCTCTAGAATTGACTGTAAACAGAACCAGAATAATAGGGATAAATTTGGGAGGGGAGGTAGACTTCATACCAGCGATTCTTCTGTTCTTATTGAAAGGCCATGAAGCGAGCCTTCAAGGTCACTTCATCAGAAATGGAAAGGTCAGCCTGGTCTTGGTGTGATTAGTATAGGAGTCTAAGGAGATTGGAAATCCACAGATCTAGGAAATTAGTTTTAATTAGCCCTTAAAGCCATCGTTTTGTATGGTCTCTACCTCTAAATAGATTCATTCGAACTTGTGTATGTGAAAAGAGTCTACGACTAGTGTGATGCACTAGCAAAAATGATCCTTGTTAAAGAGAGAATAGATACAATGGATCTGAGTATAATGAGAACAGCTGTAGAAAAGTGATCTCCGTGAGCTTTTCACCACGTTCTTCTATGGTTTTTTGCAAAAATTATATCTGTATTGATAGATAAAACAATAATTGTATGTAGATTGCAAGAGATCAGCCTTACTTATACTTTTTCTTGAAAAAACCTTTGTGTGAAAAAAGATATAATCTTTGTAGATAACCTGAAATCAACCTGCCAGGAGTGACACCTAATTTTTTTTCTCATTCTCATGGATAATGTCAAGGTTTTATTCTTCATTTGCCTGTCTTCTCCTTGATGTTCTGCTCAACTGTCACCCCCTCCTCTACATAGACCATCTCCATTCATGTTGGAAGGGGAGGGTGGGGGGCTCTTCCTGACCCATCTCTCTCTTCAGAACTGCCAGCATCTGCGTGCCTAGTTTTCCGCTTGGCTGCCCCTGTGTTCAGAAGCTGCCTGGGCCTCGTCCCACATACCAATTACTGACTTTTTGCTTTCTGAGGATCTTGATTCAATGTGGCACATTTTCCCACGTGAAAGTGGACATCGCCATTTGGAAAGGTGCCCTCACGAGCACTGTGGTGTTGAGAATGGAAAGTAATGCAATGGTGCTAGAAACAACATGTTTCTGGGTTTTAACCCTATGTAGTATGATGACAATTTGTTTTGAAGCTGTGGATGAGACACACATTGTATTAAGCTTGTTGATAATCCTCTTTGCATCTGTGTGAAGATTGCATGGTTCCAGTTCAATGTACTCTGTGTTAAATCTCATGTTTGAGACTTTGATTTCTGCTGTTTATTCAACAGGACCACCATCAGCCCCTCAGAACCTGATCTCCAATGTCAATGAGACCTCGGTAAATTTGGAATGGACTTCTCCTCAAAATACAGGTGGAAGGCATGATGTCTCCTTCAATGTGGTCTGTAAGAGGTGCGGTGCTGACCTCACTCGCTGCCGGCCTTGTGGTAGTGGAGTTCACTACAGCCCCCAGCAGAATGGCCTGAAGACAACCAAAGTCTCTATCACCGATCTTCAGGCTCATACCAACTACACATTTGAAATTTGGGCTGTGAATGGTGTCTCCAAACAGAATCCAAGCCTGGACCAGGCCGTTTCAGTTACTGTGACCACCAACCAAGCTGGTAAGTGTTTGCTATATGTAAATATCAATATAAGATAAGTGAATACCAACTTGGATATGATGCAACCAATGACTAATGGGGCAGGTGGTTTAACATCCACTCCACCCCATCATTAAATAAGGCGGCTTCGGTATTCTCACTTATTGTCTGGCCACCACAATGGATTCCATGTGAAGAAGTTGGAACATTAAGCAGCTTGCACCATGTGAAAGTCTGCAGCCGCTTTTAATTTTAATATGCAAAGAAAGCATGCTGATTTGAATATGCAAATTACACCATTCATTGTTACTTTTTTATTATTTGCATGGACAGTGCATTTGCTCATCAGGAGAGTTATTTTTCTTGATCAAAATATGACAGGGCTTCAAAGTCTGAATGGTCCTGTTCTATGACAGGAACTCCACAGGGAAGGGCAACATGGGGGAAAAGAATAGGATCCCATTCAGATAGCCATAGGGGGAGATCCTTGGATTCATTTTTCACTTTAAGTTGAATAAAAAATGATTGTATTTAACCAGAGATTGCAAACCAGGGCCCTGAATTCTGACTTTTTCCTCTTGAGCCCCCCTTATGTACTAAGGTCCAGGTGTGATTGCAACCTTTGCACCCCAAGTTATTCTGCCCCTGATTACAATGACAGCTGATATTCTGGCCACGCCGGGGTAAAAGTCACGATAGGTTTAATAACAATACAATTACAATGTTAAACCATACGTTTCCATAAAGATGATTTGTGTGTTTGGATAGGGTCGGGGAGCCAGCCTGCACAAATAGTGGAGTGAAATAGTGGATTGTGATCACAATCCATCACCCATGAAATGCAGGAAAGTAAACCAGATGAGGACTGCAAAGAAAGACTCTCTGTTGGTCCTTTTGCTCCCCTCAGTGTACAAGGGGGGGGGGGGGGGGGGCTCAGCTGAATACCATTTCTTTTAAGAACACGACAGTCTTGGCTTTGCCAACAGACATAAACAAAA
This sequence comes from Bufo gargarizans, assembly GCF_014858855.1. Lineage (NCBI taxonomy): Eukaryota > Metazoa > Chordata > Amphibia > Anura > Bufonidae > Bufo > Bufo gargarizans. The sequence goes on from NC_058083.1 coordinate 114,704,261, forward strand.
CACGTTTGGGATCGGTTACCCAAACGAGTCACCTCTTGCTCTTTCCCTCCATCGCATCACAGCTTGCTGGACACAGGATACGCCAATTAGCACCAAAAGTGTGTAAATAAATTGAGCAAGCCTTTTTCCTCCGAGAGGCGACAGATAGTTTTAAACAGCTGTTGGCTGCTCAATGCGAGACCTCTTTAGAAATATGCCAAACACAGTGATCAGAGCCTTGTGTTCTGGGGTGCCTAGTGAAATTACGAAACTGTATAATGACACAGACAATCACCACACTAATTGCCAGCCCTTTACAGAGCACTTTTTCGCATCCCCAGATGCACCCGCTGGTGTGTTTTCATTGGTACTTGGCCTTTTTCAGCTGCCGCATTGTGCATAATGATGTGGCATCTTCCGTAAGTATCAGCAAGATCTAGAGAAAGGAGATTGATGTTATAACAGAGGAAATGGAATTTATTTTCTTATGAGTTATGTCAGTGGCGTTCTTTATATTATTATGTGGTTAAAAGCTTCATGGCCCATGGAGCCAGTAGAGCAGCACACGGATCCCATATGGCTTTGGGTCAATGTGTTAGTACGGCGCCATATTATGTTGCAGTTCTGTCTTAGAAGCAAACCTCCTAATTGCATGATCATTTCACGTAAGGCTTTTTTTTCACACTGCGTTATGCCGATGGAAACCCTAGATGAAGAAATTTAACTGACACCACTAAGCAGTATTTGTTGCCCGTAGGTAGGTGTTAAAAAATGTATATGTTATTTTCATTTTTTTACCGGAAGCCTCTGGAATAGCCTGGTCTGATGTGCTATTCCATATGTTAAATAAACCGGTATCCGTAATGGTTGCTGGCCTGATGGAGGACAAAAGGACACTCTTTTGGCCTTCATCAGATGAATGGGGGCATGTGGGTCCGTTAACGTGTGCACTGGTAGCTTTCCTACTGCATAGGGTAAATGTCCACTGCTAGTGCAGGACGTAACTATCCTTAGGATAGGTCATCGATATCAGATCAGTGGTGGTCTGACTCCTAGTGCCCTGCGGATCAGCTGTTTTTAGGGAGTGTTGTGATGGAATCAGTCACCAGAACTACACAATTCTGCACATTGTCCCAGATTTACTAAACCTATAGATGGTGTCCAGACCTGCACCATATTTATCACAGAGGCTTAGGCTGGATAATAAATCGGGTGCAGGGATAGACACTTTTCTCTGACTCTATACCAACTATGGGTTGGCTTACTTTGGGACAGGATTTTACACTAGAATTGTGGCGCTAAATGTCACATTGAAGGCCGTCCCTTCCTATCATGCCCCACTCCCACCACCGTAGTTGCACCAAATTGCGCCGGTTTTTACAAAGATTGTAGGCACAGACACATTAATAAATATGGGCCAATTGGGTACGTGTATCTATATCTTTGAAAGCTTGCAAAGTCTGAATAGTCATCTTAACGATACAAAATCAATAGGAATAATCAGATTGTGGATTGCTAGGGGTAAACAAATTGACTCTGCAAACTACCGTTCACATCAGAAGCTACTGTCTGTTTAATATCAAAGGTGAGAACAGCATCCCATTGTCTGGGTGGGGGTATATTTGCCCCAGAGGCCGAACCGTCTTTCCAACTGGCTGACTGTTTACCAACATCGCCGTGTTGTGTCCTGTGCGCCGAGGATGTAATCATTGCTGTGATTGCTGCTTTCCCGTACACGGGGCGTTATAAACAATCTGCACCGCTAATGAGTAATACATGATACAGGAAGGCTGTAGAATATAGGACAGCTGCCGTGCACCATTTAGTGCCATAGACGGAACATACCGTTTTTTCTGCCAGCGCCAAGAAACATTTACTTTTCATGATTGCATTTCACTGGCTGCTTTTGAAGTAGCTAGACATATATTTTGCCGAGCATAACACTTTGTTTTTCCACAGTGTCCTAGTTTCCTAGCGAATAACTTGCAACGCATGCTGTTTACAGTGTATTGGCAGGCCCAGGGTTAAACAGAAACCTTCCCGAAGCTAAGCAGTAATTACATTGGCTAGTATTATCTGTGACTGGTTTAAAAAAAAAAAAAAAAGGAAAGAAAGAAAAAGCTGTAATGAAGACATATTAAAGCTAATGGCTGCAGAGTTATGTCCACCTCGAGATGGTGGTGGGGAGACTTCCTGCTAAAACATTAATGGTGTTATTAGCCAGACCACCATTGTCGGCCTGTCAAAGCAAAGCCTATCACCTGCTCTGCTGTGAAGGAAAGGAGCGTTTCTGTGGAGCCCTGACCCCTGCTGTTTTCAGTGTCCCCGCAGTTAGTATTTCAATATTTTGGGCCATGGAGCTGGCAAATTGCAGCTGTCCTCCCACATTTGTCCTTGGTAACAGGAGGAGAATTGGGGCTTTCAGAGAAGGAAGATTAGAAGAAAGAATTGCGTTTCAGTTTCACCTAGAAGTGGTAATTTAGTTTTTCAGAGATTATTATGGTGGATGTCCACATTCCAGAAATCTCTACTCAAGGCCATTTTTATATATATCTGGCCGAGAATGAGATTTAACACAATCATTATTATCTGACTTGTAGTGTTAATTCAGGAGCCCTCTGGAGATCTGCAGCACGAGCAGATATGTCACATGTGAACGTGGCCGTATAGTTCTCTTAGGGTTTGACAGACAGTCAGTGGTTGTCATTAGAAATCTGTTAGGGGGTCATTTACCATCAGATATACTCCAGGTCTAAAATAAAGGGGGAGTGAGCGGTCTCATTTATCATTTTCTATGCCTGTTTTAGATGTAGAAAATGGTCTCAATTTAAGCCAGCAAGGAAGTTGCCTTAGATTTAGACCAGCGGTGGATGCGCCAATGCTATGTAGAGGCCATCTCCAGCGCACAGGGTTATTTAAACCAGCATCTAAAACAGCAGTCTTAATAAATGACCCCCTTAGTGCTGCTCTGTGATGTCCTATTCTTTTATTATTCCTGCTAGAAGTTATGAGTGAATTACCAGCAGTTTTCATTTAAGGTCCAGTTGGGTTCTACCAGTTGGGGTTGTGTCCTTACATGGTCCTGACACATGCAGCACTTGTTGGATAGTATCAGACTGTGCAGGGACACACCCCAAACTGCTTTTAATTCACTCATAACTTCTAGCAGGAATAACAAAAGAGTAGGACATCTTAGACTCATAAGAATTGATGCTCCAGAATTGTTAGGAGAGGTGACAGGTCCTCTTTAAAGGGAAATGATCGTTCCATTGAGACTTATGGATCAGTGTAAGAAATTATACAGCTAGTACATTTTTTGGAATAGATTGTACAATCTGACTGATCGTCCCTGAAGATGGCTTCCACCAGGAGACAGAATGTCTTCGCATGTTTGTCACCAAGCCCTTTAACACGTCGTGTACTGGCGCTTAACAAAGCACTTAACTCTTATTTCCCAATATGTTCTGCCTCTTTTCACTCTCCAGAAACTTTCCTTTCTCTCCCTGGAGACAAATCTGTTCTTGCGATGCCACATGATTGATTGGGGAAACAGAGGGGGCACAGAGCTGGTGTTTGAGTAATGTTAAGAAATCAGGAGGACACAAGACTAATCAAACACACAGTCAGGCCTTGTGTTTTAACAAGATGATGGATTGCACTTCTGTGTTTTCCTGTCCTGCTCCTCAACATCTACTTTACTTTAATAACTTTTTTTTTCCAAGGCCTAGCCTGCAATGTGTTGCTATTCCCCAGCCATTAATTAATTGCTTCCTCCTGCACTACTTAAAAAATATCGGTGCCTCAGATTTAAGTCACTTTTATCTGTGAATGATGAAAAGAATAGTAGTTTAAGTGTTAATCCATATATGTATATATATATATATATATATATATATACACACACATACATACACCTAGTAGCCACCACTTTTTGTAATAACTGGTCTGAAAATGGCAGATTTATAAAATTAAGAGAAAATGGTTCCTTGTTGCCCATAGCGACCAATCACAGCACAGCTTTCATTTGTAACATTGCTCTGGTAAAATGAAAGATGTGCGGTGATTGGTTGCTCTAGCCACCACAGGCAGTATTTCCTTTAGACAGTATCATAAATCTACCCCATTATTTTATGATAAAAAAGACACCGTCCTAAAGAATAGAGTCAGCTTGACAAGAGATGTGACACGTGATAGCCAATCATCAAGACAGAATTTAGGATACTGAGACATAGAGGCAGTAGGAGGGGGACATGGGGGATGGAAGGCAGAGAATGCTAAACCAGACTGCCATTTTGTAGAGAGTCGGTTCTCCAAATGGTTCTTAAGAGTTGTTTTGATGGAAAACCTTGATTGTTTTACGATCTTAAAAGAAACAGTGGAAGGAATATTTGGTATTAAAGGGGTTTCAGATATTAGATATGTATAACCTATACTTACTTAGGATAGGATCGGATCAGATTCGACACCCGGGACTCCCATCATTCAAATGTTTCCAGCAGGCGCCAAAAAACTATACAGAGACGGAAGTAGAAGTGTAGTGGCCATGGTGGGGTACGGCAGCTCAGCTCCCATTGAAGTGAAGGAGTATTTTAGTATTGGTAGCGATGCAGTAGATGGAGCCTTCAGTCCATTGGTGATTGCCCAAAGATTCCGATTGGTGGGGGGTGCTGAATGTCAGATCCCCACCAATCTGATATTGATGACCTAGCCTGAAGATAGGTCATTAATATCTAACTCCTGGAAAACCTTTTTAAAGTGCCTGGGATTGGACAGGCTGCAGGACACAACAAAGAGCTGTCCTTGTGCCCCATTGCGTCTGTGATTTCTTAAAATTTCATGGACGGTATGGTGTTTTGCTGTGAACATAAAAAGAGCCAGTGAGTGTAAATCTGTATGCAGTAAACTTAGATCACATCCTGAGTGCCTTCCAATGTGTTAGTAGGACGTTTAAGGGTTAAAAGGATTGTATTGTGTAAATTTTGTTTGGAGTCAAGAAGAACAAAGCAAGATGAGAAATTACTGTACCAACTTTACTTTGTGGAATGTGGTTGAAGAACCAAACTAAATCTACCGGTGAATAGAGAGCGAAGCTGCTTCCATAATCTGGTACTGACATGTAGACACATTGCCAATAGCATCAACATAAACATAGGTGGCTCCGAGCATGTGCGCTTATATGTTTGGTTACGGATTTGGCCTTTTTTATTAAAAAATAATGAAAACTCCCTGTCTGGACAAACCTGAGATTATACCTGAATGGATAAAAGGCATGCTTCATTAACGCAAGGAATTTCCACAGTAGAAGGAGGCAGCAATTACAACATTTTCCGTTCCTTGGTTACTATTATGGGACTAAAACAGTGGAGGCCTCCTCTTGTGGGGTCTAGATTTGAGGTATTTTTGTAGGTTAGCTTTGAGCACTCAACTAGCAGAAGCAGAATTTGAGAGGCTTAAAGAGCATTTCCCCTTATTTGTTCATGTTTCTGCTAAAGCTATGATGGCAACTAGTAAGTCACCAGTAAGGCATCATTACAGCTCCCACATGGTAGTCACACAAGTTCCTCAAACTCCTGTGTTCTGCATGACTATATAGTCATCCTCTGACTAAAATATTACCGAATTACAAGTGAAGGCTGCTGATACATTGCTGCAAACGCTCAGCTGTGTGAGCAAGATTATGCAAGGGTTTTCCACTTCTAAAAGGAAAATGGCCAGTCTCCATTCACTTACAGTAAAGAGATCTTTAAAATAGTGAGGAGCTATGACTTCATTATGCTGATATGTTCTCCAAAAGGAAGGAAACTGCTTGTCTAGTGCCATCTGTAGAGGCAAACAGAGACACCCATCTGTAGAGAACTACTTTGGGCTTCTTGATCCTCATAGGTACAGGAAGCATTGCCTGGAAGACTCCCTACACCAGCTGGATATCTGCAAGAAGGGCCAGTACCTCTTGAGAGCTGCATCAAAGGCATCTTGCCCACTCAACGTTACACTGAGCAAGAACTCCAAAACAGCTGTCTACAGGTCGGGTGTCTCTGGTTCAGCGGGAAGCCCTTGTCATGTTTCAAGGCCCCTTAATGAGCCAGACATTGACCGATAGGTTAGCTACTTATAGGTGGTATTAGGCAGACCGTTTTCTTTCGTCTTATAAAGAGCTGACGTGCATACTTTTTCCCAGGGAGCATTCTTGTAAGACTACTTATCTCAACTGGAGCTTCACAAAGAAAACCAGGACCCTTGATCGTTAAGATAAAGTTATATGAAACTAGGCTACCACTGTATTACCATAAGTTTTTGGTCCAAAAAATTAGTGAGATCATCACTAGATATATATCCTCAAGTATCTGGCATTGCTAAACAGACATGTCACATGTGGAAAATTGTTTGGTTTGGAGTCACTGTTCATAGCATGTTTTGCAAGTCTAGGGCAGGTTACAAGTTCCTGTCAGTAAAGCTGTTTCTCTTGTAGTTGCCTTCAGGCTGTGGAATGGTTATTACTGCTGTTTACTTCCTCTACAGCATTTCTTGTCTTCATTTATGACTTCAGTACTGGGTCTAGGCCGGTTCTACACAGTCCTTTAAAAACATTTTATGACACCTGGGAGGGGTGTAGTGGTCTTTGTAGCTGGATCTGCATAGCCAGTGGGGAAAAGTCATCACCCACATGGATGTTACCAGTAAAACTAGGTGTTTTATCGTCCTAGCTGCGGAAGTCAGTGTCAGGCCTGGATGTGAAACCCTTGTGAAACACACAAATCCAAGCTTTGAACCCCTACCATATATGCTTGGTGCTATCACAGCAACCCTCAAACCTTTACTGTAGGGTAAATGGCACAACAAAAGAATTACCCCAATAAAACCAACAGACCTACTATTCTGAGCTCTTCAAAGACTCCAGAAAGTTATCCACTTTAGAAGTGTTATCTGCAGATTACCTACAAGCTATATTCTGTGTCTGAAACTTGACAGACATGAAAAGTCTCATTATGAGGTGTCGAATGATACTTCTACATAGAAGAAATGTCTGTTCTGCGGGAAATACTACTCAAGTAGCTTCATGCTCATGTAAATGTGTAAAAAAATATATAATGACTTTTCTGCATGATGTAGGCTGCCGAAATACATCATCTTCTTTTCCCTATATAGCAGATAGATGTGGCTGAATAATTGTCATGAATATCCACTGAACACAATAAAAGGTTTATGATAAAGGATGGATTCATTGACCAAGTCTTATATTGGTCTCCTTGAGTATGTCACTTCAGCTTCCGGTTGCTTCATCACAAATAATAGCCTAATTTGTCATGGGCAGTGACCCATTGTCATACTATAGGCTTAGTATGAGAGGAGTATAACAATAAAACACTCTGTCACTAGAACCATCATTAATTTGTGCTCTTGTTTATTAGCCCTCACGTTGCTGATATCACTCGGGTGTCGGGATTAGCTGCTGATTCAGGAGACTTTGGTACTGATGAGTCAGCACTAGAGTCATGCACCTAATCTTACTCTTTACTCCGTATTAAAAACTTGCTCAGTTACAGAAAAATTGATTTAGCTTCTTATGGGTGATCCCAGCATCTTAGATCTTAATTAGATCTAAATTAAATGAGAGGCCACATCCTTAGTTTCGCAAGCACTTGGGGAGGTACCCAGTGAGCACAGGATGTTAAAAGCTTTCATCCTGCCTATAGTTATTTTCAGAAGCAAGGATATATGTTAGAATTAGTAAAAGGGTGGCATACAACAAGATTTAATTTATGCTCTTCAATGTTTATTTGACGTTTCAAATTAATAAAAAAAATCTGATGTTCGCTTTTTTCAGCTCCTTCAACCGTGACCCAGATCCAGCCTAAGGAGATCACCAGACACAGCGTATCACTCACCTGGCCAGAACCAGACCGGGCCAATGGTGTTATATTAGAGTATGAAGTCAAGTATTATGAGAAGGTAAAATAACCATTTAACCTTTTTGGGACACAGCCTAATTTTATGGTGCACATGAGGGTCAAAATAAGTCCATCTTGCTGCCAATGGCTACTTTGTGTAAAGTAAATACATATACAATTACATAGTAACATAGTATCATAATAAATACAAAAATAAAAACACATCCATATAGTTTAGTCTTTTATCTTGAGTTAGAAGCTAATTTTCCTCATTAAAAAAAACAAAAAAACATCTCCCAATTCCATATTTCAGAACAAAACCCTAATCCACAACCATTCTCCAAAAATCTAGTAACTGTAGCTTATTACTCATGAAAGGCATTAGAACTATTTTAGTGAGGTCACCATCAGAACATCCTTCTGTGTTGGAGTAAAAGACATTTTTCCCCTAGATTTCGAGGATGTCCCCTTGTTACATAAATGAACCATGGCAGAAATAACTGTATTGACTTTTGGTATTTTTCATTGTTAGAAATTTTACAAAAAAACTTATATTCATTAACCCGCAGGACCAAAACGATCGCAGTTACCGCATTGTAAAGACTGGGTCGCGTAGTGCAGATATTAAAGGCCTCAACCCACTCACTGCATACGTGTTCCATGTCCGAGCCCGAACAGCGGCAGGTTATGGCGAGTTCAGTGGACCTTTTGAATTCACCACAAATACAGGTAAGACCTCTTCAGTCTCTTTGGAAAGTAGTGTAACAGTTTCTGTTACTAAACGATGGCACACAAATGGTGGCACTTTTTGTCCGAGCAGAGTATACCTTACTGCCGGCTTCCTATTTATAGGCATAGTGCTAATACAAAGGAATGGCTTCCATACAGTGAAGGGTAAACTGTGTGCTGCTCAGTATGAATCTTAGCACCTCTTAGCTGCGTGGCTTTGAATTCATTGTAATGCATTGTGTTCCCTTTGCTATTTATAGTTCCATCTCCTATGATCGGTGAAGGAACCAGTCCTACTGTGCTATTGGTGTCCGTGGCAGGTAGCATTGTCCTCGTGGTCATCCTCATCGCCGCCTTTGTCATCAGCAGAAGGTATGGGGTCGGATTTGCCAATTTCAGCCTTTAAAATGAATAGTAAAATAAAGTATTGTAAACCACTGCTAAATTATTCATAGTCTGCTGTGTTGGGAAAATCTTCTGAGACTGTGATGAAAACAGTAAGTCACAAAACTACACCAGAACCATCTTCTGCTTCATTTTTTATTCTATTTGCTTGTTTGCTTTCCGAATGAAAACAGTATGACTTTTTAACGTCTCTTTCCTCCCTTTTGGGATCTGCTGGATGGAAGGAAGAGTCAGAACCAAAATTAGAAAAAAAATTAAATAACTAGACCATTGAGGTCTCAACATAAGGAAGGACTCAACGTAACAGTATTACAGTTTGGTAGTCGAACCAGTCTGACGGGAACTCATATTTTACTGTCCTATATAAAACATTGCCATATCTAAGAAGTTTTCAGTAAAGTATGTTAGGTATTTTTAGGATTCGGAGAATGCCTGCTTCTGCCTTTGTCTCTCCCCTGTGTCAGTACTTACCTCTTCTGGGTGGTGTTCAGACCTGAAACAAAGACATATTCTCTGATTAGCATCTAAACATAGCAGTTCTCGGTACAAACCCCTACCAAGATCTTTGATCTCCACAGCACGAGTGCAGCAGCAAAAGCCCCCCTGCAGTTTAAGCATGATGTCTGCCGCAGGAGTCCCGCTTGAAATGGAAAATGAATTCCACTAATTCCCAAGATCTCAGTTTTATGTTATTTGAGCATCTACCAGTATGCCGCCACTTTATGCAAATGATTGTTTGTTTATTTAAAAGGGACGTGTAGGCGGTACGTCTGCTCTCGAGCGCCGCGGCAAACAAGGCAGCAAAAAACTATTGCTACAACATAATCAGAAAATCATTTCCAGACCCTCTACTCAGGTTGTACTTTATCAGGTCTCCCGCGGTTTATCATTCTACCAGGCTGTCAGAGCAACCACCAGCTATGGAGAGGTGGGTTCAGGTCGATAGAAGGCCAGCACTGATTGGCTCTCAGTGGATCACTTTAGATAAAAATGAAACGTCGACCCTTTGGACTTTCATTGATTCTTTTTTAGTGTCAGCCATAAAGCTGTCTTAGGGAACGCAGCCAAGGAAGCTTGTCGCTGACAGGCTCATGGCTCCTAATGGGGATTCAAACGGTTCTTTCCACTGCAGTGAAACACACAGAAAAAAAAAAAAAAGTGGGTTGAAAATGTTTCAATGCCTTCTCATTGTCTGAAGTCATCAAGCCTGTCAAGGACGCATTTTTCAGTATATGATCTGATTTGCTAAATGCAAGGAAATAAAGAGAGGGACGGGTTCTGAATCCAATCCTCCATTGAAGATGTCATAGTGAAATGACAGGAATGTACAAGTGAATGCACCAGAAGAATTCCAATGACAGTCATGGTATTATGCATGAAGGAAACTGCTGGAATGCAACCTGGTGTGGACAGAAAAGGACTATTCATAGCATGCTTTCTGTCCCACTGAGCTCACAGTCTACCATAAGACTTCTTGTAGGCAGAGAATTATGCATTCAAGAGTCTTTTCTTTCTAAGCCTCGGGGGCTATTGCTGGATTGCAGGACCAAATCTTGAAGTCCTCATCAAAATGGACAGCAACTTTTGGCATGCCTAAAAACAAGCTAGCGCTATGTCCTCACCAAGCTGGACAGTTCCTCACATTTATTCCTGTGCACTTTAATGAGGTTATGTAAGCAGTTGACAGAGAGGAAGGCAGATGGTGCCTCTGTAGCTTCATAGCAGCTTGGCACCCCTGTACATAGCTTTACTCTATTCATTTCCAATGCTGCTTTTAACGGGTGTTTTTGGAAGTGGTTTTCTTTGAGCAAACTGCCATATTAGGGTAGAAGTGAGTCAGTCTATTTTATGCCTTACAAAATGCAATTAACCACTTGTACGCTGCATCTGTTCATCAGATCACTTAGGATGTGGCTGTGGAGGTTAGCAAATCTTTATTTTACTTTTTTTTAACTTTTTTTTGTAAGTCGCTTATAGTAAAAAGTAATATTCAGGCCATAATCTGTTCAGTCCGAATCTCTAGGAGCGGCTATTCTCCTCCCAGCAATATATGACATCTCAGTAGGGCTGTGGATATTTAATATATAACGTGTTCTCTCAAGTTACAATATTATTTGATTCTTTGGCAACCATTGTATGTTGAAAGTCCTAAAGTCTATGGAAATCTAGTAATTGGTCCCAAAGCCCAAATGAAGATTTAAGTAAAATAAGCAGATAAATTAGATAGATAAAGCAAATCCTTACATATAGCAGTCAGGAATAGATGTTGGAAGCTGTAGATCACTTTCTGTGAGTCGGACAGGAGCTTCTTCGGGGTCCTCTACAGCACACAGTGTAGCAGAAACATAAAATGGAGCTGCCCTCACCTGGTGTCCAAAGGAGGAGCTCATCCTGGCACAGAAGCAGTACAGGACATGTAGTAATGCACTGTTCTGTAAAGAGGAGCTACTAGACTACCAACACAGATGTTTTACCAGAGAAATGGCCATGTTGACTAGTTAGATCCGAGTCTACGGCATTGCATGTTGAGTCTAGTCTAGTAATGATCATTGTAAGTTGAAGATATTGTATCCTAGGTCCATTGTATCCTGAGGGATCACTATATAGACAAGGTATCACATGTATTGGATGGGTATCACATGTGTGCTTGTTTTGTCCCATGTCATTAATCTAGGTCATTGAAAGTCTGATCAAAGCTGACCCGGCTGATACACCTCTAGGTTCACACCTCTTTTCATTGTGTCCTCATCTGATATTTGAGGAAGACTTCTCACACTAGGTTGCCATTCCACAATGCGTGTGCTTTCCAGTCTTTTTGTCTCTAGCGAAATCTTGTGGGAAAAGATATCTCTTGTTTGACCCTCTCACCTGCAGTGATTTGTGGAGGAGGGGAACTGACCGGTTGGACGACATGAAATCCTAACATCCCTTTCTCAACGCGAATTCTATTCATTGCTCATCCTCAAATCACTTCTAGAGACAGAACGCCGCCCACATAGCATTCATATCAGTTGTCAGCATTTCCATAGATTGCACTTTTCTTTCGGAGGAAGACCTAGCAAGAAGGGACAATGATAACCACCAGTGTCCTTGATAGTACACAGGCAATGAAAGGTCACCTAGGTGTCAAGATATGCATGGGGAAGGGTGTTGTGGCAGACCTGTCATTAAATGTGCAATGCCTTCAATTAGTGTTTAATCAGTAATCTTGTGTTCTTCAGACAAAGCCCCCACAGATACACGATAACCACTGATTGCCCTAATTATCTGTGTATATTCATAGAATCCTAATTCTGTCTAAATGTTTTTCCAATCCTCAGATATAATCTATGTTTTACTATATCTACCTTTCTATAACGGTTCCTCCCAACTTGTTTCCCATAGCCAGTACATGTGTTTAAGTGCAATTTGTATGTAATATTGTGTGTATATATGCAGTGGTCCCTCAAGTTCTAATATTAGTTGGTTCCAGAACAACCATTGTATGTCGAAACCATTGTAACTTGAGTAATTGGTTCCAAAGCCCCAAAATGTCATCTAAGATAAGAGAAAATAAAAATTTAAGAAAAAAAGGCAGATAACTAAGGGTACTTTCACACTTGCGGCAGAGGATCCGTCAAAACGTATGCAAACTGATGGCATTTGTCAGACTGATCTGGATCCTCATCCATCTGACAAATGCATTGAAATGCCGGATCCATCTCTCAGGTGTCATCCAGGAAAAATGGATCCGTCATTTTTTTTTTTCACATTTTGCCGGAACATACGGGGCTGGATTCAGCATTTCTCAATGGGAAAAAATTCTGGATCCGGCATTCCGGGAAGTGTTACGGAATTTTGGACGGAGCTAAAACCGCAGCATGCTGTGGTATTATCTCCGTCCTGAAAAGTCAAAAAGACTGAACTGAAGACCTCCTGATGCATCCTGAATGGATTGCTCTCTATTCAAAATGCATTAGGATAAAACGGATCAGTTTTTTTTCCGGTATTGAGCCCCTAGGACGGAACTCAATGCCGGAAAAGAATAACGCTAGTGTGAAAGTACCCTAAGACATATAAAACAACTCCTTACATATAACAGTCAGGGACAGCTGCTAACCAGAAACTAATCCAGCTATTTTACCAGAGAAGTGGCCTTGATTGGTTGCATCTGAGTCTGACATGGGTCAGAAAAGAACATTGTATGTTGAAAATATTGTATCCTGAAGCCATTGCATCTTAAGGGAACATGACAGGTTCCTTATAAGACTGTACTGATATATATGTTAACAGTGTTATGCACATGGTCCTGATGGAATTCTTCTTTACCCCTTCAGGCGGAGCAAGTACAGTAAAGCTAAACAAGAAGCCGATGAGGAGAAGCATTTAAACCAAGGTAAATGGGACGAATCTCGGTATCCTCCATTACATATGATGTATGCCACAACTATATCCAGAATGTTATCATGTTTCATTCAAATATTAGCTTTTATGTGGACGGTGGACTTCACTTTCTGATTTCTTTTCCAGGAGTGAAGACTTATGTAGACCCATTCACATATGAAGACCCCAACCAAGCAGTGCGGGAATTTGCAAAAGAAATTGATGCATCTTGTATCAAGATTGAGAAAGTAATTGGCGTTGGTGAGTACACAAGTCAAACTCTTAAATGTGTTAAAAGTTGCCAAAACTGTAAAGTTTGTTTCTGATTTGAGGAAAGCTAACCCGCTTTCTTGCCTACAGGTGAGTTTGGAGAAGTGTGCAGTGGTCGTCTTAAGGTTCCTGGAAAAAGGGAAATTTACGTGGCCATCAAGACATTGAAAGCTGGATACACGGATAAACAAAGACGAGACTTCCTCAGCGAGGCCAGCATTATGGGCCAGTTTGATCATCCAAACATCATCCATCTCGAAGGTGTTGTCACCAAATGTAAGTGAGAATACACAATCAACTTCTGAGAATGAATCTACCTGTAATCTCAACTCAAGCTGGCCATGATCTTCAGATGGCTGTCAAGCAGCTATTCCTCCTGACTCACTTGGGTGAGCAAGTATGTGTTACTGAATGGGGTGAATTTAATAAGCCTGTGCCAGACACCTCTCATACTGACTTCCCTCCTCTGAGGACAAAAGGATCAGGCATGTTGAAATCCAACAGCCAATCCTTTTTACTCCAGGCAAGATCGTCTGACATTCATCTATTGTGTATGGCCACCTTTAGTGCTGAGATTGACAGAGCAGACAGCATTCATTGCGGACAGTTTACTTGATTCTGTACCACTGGTTTCTCGCAGGTAATTCAGCAGAGATAATGTATTCCTTGAAATCGGCATGCATTTCTAGTCTGCAGTATTTATAGATATGTGTCCTGTACAACCTTCTTCAATTTTGCATAGATATTCAGAAGCATAATAGATCATCCAACCACCACAGATATAAAAACCTTGGTCTGAAATGACAGATGGCACAGCTTACAGTATTACCTAAAGCAGAGAGAGAGACAGAGCCATTCATCTTGATGTCAGATAAAAATGGCTTTGGTGACTCTCACAGATACCTGTTCCCTAGTTGAGAATACTGCAGGTTTTTTGAGGAGCATGTAGGACATATTGTAGGGTTGTGTGAGACTGAGACTTGTTAAAAATCTCGTCAGGAAGCAGATGGCTGCAGCTCTTCTCATTTTTGTATAGAAAAAGGAAAACATGGTCTGTAGATTAACCTTCATTGGCACAGCGTACTGTAACATAGGGCCCATCAGTGACAATGGATGGCACATCTCAGAGAAAGCAGCTTTCATTAAATCTCATTACAGTTATCTGCTGTGGCAAAATCCTTTGGAATTGCTCGGCACCGCCATCAAGTGTCTTCTTCATTTCCAGCCCAATAACTGTTTAATGCAGAAAGAACTACCCAATTCTTCCTAGCCGCTAATGGGTTATAGGGGCTTTTTATGATTCCCATCTGTTATTTCTACCTTGCCATATCCTTTGGGCCAGTACTTTGGCTCTGGTGGTATGGCGATGTGTTGCCATTAGGTTCATGAATAACAGACTGAGTGGCTTATTTTAGTATTATTCATTGTGAGGTGTGAATGTTGTAAGATGCTGGTCCTAGCTTTTTCTGTACGTTCCAAGCTCCTGATTTAGATTCCAGCAGTGTCTTATTATCATCTCTGTGACTTATGAAACCATAAAATCTGAATAAAGGCCTCACATGCACAGCGTTAAAATATGCTGCTGCTCTAATAGCTGCAAGAGAGGAGAAAAAAAATAAGTGTGCTGCGTGAAAAATAATTCTAAGACAGAAAAGTGCTTACATTTCCATACACATTTAGATGGTAATTATGCGAAGAAACCGACACCCACTATGAACCTGTCACTAGATCCATGTTTCATAGACTAGGTCAGAAATGCAATGAAATAACCGTTCTAGCAAAGTACTGAAGGAAGGAAAGAGTTGAAGAACAACAATTTATGTGAAATGTTTGAATAGTCTTGTATGTGAAAGGTTCATTTATTTACATGGCGTTAAAATATATGACATTTGTGTCTTAGGCAAACCAGTCATGATCATCACAGAATACATGGAGAATGGCTCCTTGGATGCTTTCCTTCGGGTAAGTTAGAAAAGCTTAGGAAAGCCTACACACATGGGTTGCATGAGTGGTGCTGGCTTATACCAACTGCTGACTTTGGAACGATTATTATTTAATTTTAAAGCCATTCATTTCAAGGCACTTTACATATGAAAAGGGTATTACTACATCACATGAGTCAAAAAATATGTCCAATAAACATAAAAGAGATGAGTGACAGACTGGTACAGAAGAGCGATGATCCCATCCACAAGGACTTACAGTCTACAGAGGAAGGGGGGGAAGGAGGCACATGGTGAGGGTAGAAGCTGATCATATGATATTGCAGTGTCAGGAGGGTTATTGTAGGCTTTTCTGAAGAAGTGAGTTTTCACTTTGCTTTTGAAGGTGGGGGAGAGTATTATCAGTTGGAGAAGAATGTTCCAGAGTATGGGAGATGATCAGGAGAAATCTTAGTGGTGAACAGCAGATATGAGAACAGCAAAAAGAAGGCCCTCTGGGGATTGGGGGTTATGTGTGGAAAGGTATTTGGAGAACAGGTCAGAGATGTATGGAGAGGACAGGTTATGGATGGCCTGGTATGCCAGTGTTAATATTTTGAACCGAATTCACATGGTAAATGATAGCCAATTAAGGGATTTGCAGAGAGGAGAGGTGGAGTTGGCAGGAGATTCGGGGGTAAATTGGAGGGGTACAAGAGTGTAAATGGGAGACCACAGAGAGGAATGTTGCAGTATTGTAGTCTAGATAGGAAATTATGAGGGCATGTACTAACATTTTTGTTGACTTGGTTGACAGAAGAGCAGATATGTTTTTGAGGTTGAGGTTGTAGGAGGCCATTCTCAATTGGTTGGCGTTATTTCAGAATTAGTAGTACCTGTGAATAAAGTCCAAGAAGACAATATACTCTCTTTAATTACAGTTAGTGTTACACAAACCAGACCATTTTTACGACACGTTCTGGTAAAAGTAATTATTTTTTATGGTCCTGTTTTTTTACGTGTTACTACTTGCCCACCTCTTGGCTCAAGCTGACCTAGACTAGAACACCTTGAGCGAGGCAAGGCACTGGTTCCAGGTCAGCACTAAATTAATGACAGGAAAGCCAGAAGCATGTGATTAAACTTCTATTAAAGTCTGAACTTCAAGTAGTTACACCCTGTGAGTTTTAACCCGTTAATTATGAGGTAGCCATCATGAAATTCCCTAGCCTTGCACAAGAAAATGGCAGTGAGTTTTCATTCCCTGCTGAGTCTATATTTTCTCTGTTTCTATTTCCTCGTAAATTCAAATAATAAAAATGATAAGTATGGTATTAATAATAAGAATTATGTAGATAATGTAGATTCCGACAATGGCTGTCCTGTGTTGGGATGGATGGGGTAGGATTTTTTTTTATGGGAGATTTTGATATTTTATGTAATAAAAACAAACTTCTTAACAAGATGAATTGTTTAGCCTTCTTCAGCATAAGCAACGATATGTGCCTTAATCAATGGTCATACTACTTAAATTTCTCTGCTGTCAGTAATCTATAAGTAATGCTGGCTGTTTTCTTTCAGAAGAATGATGGCAGGTTCACTGTGATCCAGCTGGTAGGAATGCTCCGCGGTATTGGATCTGGCATGAAGTATCTCTCCGATATGAGCTATGTACACAGAGACTTGGCTGCTCGTAACATCCTTGTCAATAGCAACCTTGTCTGCAAAGTCTCTGATTTTGGTATGTCCCGTGTTCTGGAGGATGATCCGGAGGCAGCCTATACAACCAGAGTAAGTATGAACTTAAGGTGATAGACAATTCAGAAGCAGATTAGACCTTTATTTGTAGTGCACTGTACAATCAGGCATGCACGTAGCATATGGTCACAGTTGGTGGCTGTGGGCTGAAGCAGAAGAAGCAGAGTCTTACGTACTACTTTCACTTGTCACTAAGGCAGAAGCACACAGATCTCTGTATAAATTACTGGCAAGGCATCTATCCTCACATATCTCCATGTGTGATGTCTTGTATCTATGCTGCATTCCAGAGTCTCCATGTCTTAGATTTTACATAAACAGCTTGGAGCTTAAAAAAAAAAGTACTTGGAGAAGGAGGGGGCCAAGGGAAGGGAACACGCTTTGTGCATTACCACAACAATTAGGTGTATCAGTGGCAGGATCTCAGCCAAGTGAATCGAGGAGAGATAAAAATCGAAAAGTTTCTTTACAAACTTAACCAAGCACTGAGGCCTGCTACGGAAGCCAAGCCCTTGTTGGCTTTTCCATTAATTGAAGGCATACCAGCACGGATCTTGTTGCAGATGATGTGTAACACCTTCACTGCTGGGTGTGTTACATAAATCACTGCTCAGTGGTCCTTGGCTTGAATTATACAATATATTCTGTTAATGAATAGCATGGTGACAGGTTGATGACCACAGGCCATATCTGTCAGGTGCAGTCACCTTACTGTAAGAGAGACAAGATGAGCTATTGATTAAGGCCACCGCTGACAGTATGGGTTGAGGCGAGAAATACATAACAAGACATTGCTATCTTCATTAGTCAATTTTAAAGGGATGGAAAAATGTCATAGTGGCCTGTCAAGAGCAACAAGATTGGCGTAGTGTAGATGTTGCAATAAGGAAATGTATGCACTAAGATCCTAACTGAATGTACCAAGGCAAAATCAATTACATTTTCTCTATTTGTCCTTTCAAATCCCCTTTTTGTAAACTGCTTGTATATATACCAAGTGAGGCAGGGGGGGTCAGGCTATATATGAGAATTAATAATACTCATACCGGTATTTCATATTTAACACCCCGGTATACATAGCAATGTAGTCTACAGTCCTAATGTTCTAACAGAATTACTAGTATAGACAGTTTGCAAAGTTAGTTCCCACTAAAGGGAAGAAGATTATCTCATATTAGGATGGATATATGGATGCATAGATGGATGGGTAGGTGGATGGATAGATGGATGTATGGATAGTTTTCTTCTCCTGAAGAAGAGCTAATTTGCATTATTTTGCCCATCGAGCATTGCTTTTATGTAACTTTCCATAATCCAGCTGAATCTCTTCATTGAGAACCAGCACCCCCAAAACTATGTACAGACAGGGAACTCATAACGTGAGGAAGTTCAGTATGCATCTGGGGATGATTGACCGGTCAATAAATAAACATTGGGCAATTAATATCAATGATCTAACTGTGCATTAAATTTTTTTTTTGCGCCTTGTAGGGAGGCAAGATCCCAATCCGATGGACAGCACCTGAAGCCATTGCATATAGGAAATTTACATCTTCTAGTGATGTATGGAGTTACGGGATCGTCATGTGGGAGGTCATGTCCTACGGAGAGAGACCTTACTGGGATATGTCCAATCAGGATGTAAGCAGTCTTTTTTTGTAATGGTCTAAAACACTTCATTATGTTGATTTTGTAATATCTAGATTTTTTTTGTACATTTTATCAAGTGGTGATGAAGCTCTCACGTCTCCTACTGATGCAAAGCATCAGTTGGTGCTTTCTGCTTCAAATAGACTTCCCACTAGTGATGTCACAGAAGAATTCTCGATTATTTAATGATATGACATGAGTGCATAAATCCTGAGCTTTAGACAGTAAAAGTAATATACCAGCAATGGTCTATGTGTCATTAACCAACTCACCAGTGGGAGAACCGGCCTTGTAAAGCACAAAAAGCTTAGTGTAATTACAGTATGTCTTGAGACAATTAAATGACCGTCTCTAGGGGACATTAAAAAAATAATTCTTTAAATGGCCTTTCTTAAATTATGCATATCTTTTTTAAGTGTACCATCTGCATAGTCTCATAGGGATCAGATTCAGACAGCTGTCTCTAGATGACCCAGTGAAACCTAAGAATAGTGACGGGGGAAATAACCCACATTGTTTTTTTGCTCACACAATAACAAGGAAGAAGATTGTGTTTTTTTCTGTTGGTTTCCCTGAGTATAGCATTCAGTGTGCTATCCCATAGAATATATCTGGAAGCTGCATTGTGTACAATTTCCCTCTATTCTGGAAAGTAGTTATTTGTATCTCAGGCACTCATACAAAGATGTTGTATTCTTGGTAGACCCTGCAGACACTGTCCAGGTGCATCTGGAAATATGATGCGCTCATGTCTACTAACAGGGGGGGGTAGCCAAGGATATATAATGAGAGGGTCATCTGGTCAGCACATCCTGAAACATAAGCTAGAAAGTGATATTCCAGATAATTTCAGCTTTATTGCTAGATATAGCGACTGGTACATGTAAGTACTAAAAATGTTTCCTTCCAAGATCAGACCATTAGTCCTTACTGTCTCGATGATATCTGGATCTAATTATATTATATCTAAAATCATTACTATTTTTTAATCCATATTTTACATCTTTGTCAATTTCTTGTTGAAGGTCATCAAAGCCATAGAAGAAGGATATCGTCTGCCTCCTCCCATGGACTGCCCCATTGCTCTCCATCAACTTATGCTGGACTGTTGGCAGAAGGAACGCAGTGACCGGCCCAAATTTGGACAGATTGTTAGCATGCTTGACAAACTCATCCGAAACCCAAACAGTTTAAAAAGGACTGGACTGGAAGGCTCAAGGTTGGTTTGTAGCCATCAATTCGGAAACTGCGTCATTAAAATATATTGGCCTTTGATGACTCCTGTGCGGAAGGAACTGGTTAAAAGTCCCCATGGGGGTGATATTATCACATAGTCAGAAATATTCAGTAATCTGTTACATATTCAATTAAGTATAACAGTATAACAATTCCCACCTTCTCCTGACCCCGATCAGTTTACATTTGTAACTGCATTGATTGGACTTTTAAGCATCTGTGTTTATGGATATTGATTGAATCTTTTAGAAAGCCTACTCGTTCCCTTGGGCTGAAAACAAGAAGCCCAGACTTAAAAATATATTGGAGCTATTGGTCGTCACAATGCAATTCTATGTTGCTTTTAGTGTTTGAGTTGTGCCTTCAGCTGTATACAGATTTACAGCAGAGGGGTGAGGCACAGGGGGATAAAAAAAGAATAAGTAAGTGTTTTTGGTAAAAGCATTTTCCGAAATCTGATCCACTAATCCGAGGAGAGGAAGGGCTTGTCTCACTGTCAGCAGGCGGCTCTGTGCTCGCCAGTGATGGAGGGTTCCTAATGCTATGCTAGTGATAGGTTTCTGCTGAGAACGTGAAGAGCTTTGCATGTGTGACTTGTCAATTTCAGAATATGTGAGGTCTGCTTTTTCCATATTACTAGTATTAACTAAAAAGAAAATGTGATTTTCTTTCTCGGTATGAGTGCAAAAACCCTCAGCAGTTGCCTGGCCTTTTTGCGTATCAACAACAGGATACGTTACTAATCACGGCAGCGAATCTGCTAAAGCAATTACCCTAAAGGTCCAGCACAGAGGGAACTGAGGAGAATTACATTCCTTAAACCCAACATCAAAGACCCCCTTATTCTAGCCAATTTTATCATATGGCCTGTTCGGGAACATTTTGATTAAAGAGCGGATTATCTCCCCTGCAAGCTAGGCTTTGTCTGCTCCTAGAGAACTTGTTGGGGATCTAGTTGATTGGGCTGTTTCACTGAGAATGAGTTCAATATCAGCGATGTAAGTACAGGAAGGCTGATTAGGGCATAACTCATAGATATCAAATGCATAGTGGGAATTTGTGGAAGGCTCTGGTCACACACAGTCCTGGTAATGGGGCTATTGGTGTAGTTACCCACAGACAGAAAATCATTGAATAAATGACTGTGGGCCAATCATTGCCCCTTCCTTCATGTGGAGATAAAGAAAGACAAAGGAGAGCTCCATAATGTATTACCCTTTTATGAACATAATAAGTATCTGCCTGAAAAAGGGGGAGGATCACCATCGAAATGTGTTGCTAGTGTATTTTACGCATGTTTTAGTGAACAGTAGAAAACTACAGTCGTGTACATGAGCCCAAATGGTTACAAAATAAATAAATAAGAAAAATGAACCTAAAAAAATCGAGACGGAGAATGGTAGACTTGGTTATCAACAGATGGAGTGTTGTAGGCTGTCTGTCACAGTGATGGATATAAGGCGACATTGTTTCTATATTAATCGCATGATCCGCTTGTTAATAACAGCCACACATTATGCACAGAATATGTTTGCTGTACTTGACTAACCCTCTTATATTTTGACTGGCAGAACGAACACCGCTCTTCTGGACCCCAGCTCGCCTGAATGGTCCCAGGTGGTCTCTGTGGTGGATTGGCTTCAGGCTATTAAAATGGAGAGATATAAAGATAACTTTACAGCAGCGGGGTACAACAACCTGGAATCAGTTGTCCATGTCAACCAAGAGTAAGTAGTTCAATGATTTCACTGTGATTTTTTAGGACATATTGGTTTTGTCGTGTTATTATATTGCCAGGGGTTTGTAGCCTACTGAAAACGAGAATTATTTAAATGATATATTTATAATTTTTTTTTTTTGCCTAGTGACCTAACTCGGATTGGGATCACTTCTCCTGCTCACCAGAACAAGATCCTGAGTAGTGTCCAAGGAATGAGGAACCAGATGCAACAGATGCAAGGCAGGATGGTTCCTGTCTGAAGTCATAGTGCATCAGGGCAACGATTTTCTCTCAGAACTCTTGAAAAAAAATTAGTTTACCTCATCCATGCACTTTAATTGAAGAACTGCACTTTTTTTTAATAGCCTCACCCCATTGGACAGTGACTGTAATTATCAAAGGAGTGAGGTGAAACCCATTAAAAACACAGAAATAAATTTAGTCATTTGTGCCACATTTACAGTAGATCATACATCAGGAAGCTACAAACAACCATTGAAAGTGGACTGGGCACACTCATCATGTTGCTTGATGCATACATCATACAAGACTTTTTCCGTGGATTGTTTTTGCGTGTCACATGGACATCTTTTTGGAATGGGTGCAAGCATTTTTTTCCCCCTCTGTGTGGACAAATGGAAATACTGTGTGATCTTTTGCTGGAGATGCAGACCATCGCTGTGGTCTACTGCAGGCTACCTGTGGTCATTTGGTCATCTGCAAACTCAGAGGATATATCAGGGTTGACCTGGAACTCCTTGTTAGGGATGGAAGTGTGTTTCTACTACCTAATGGCAGCAGCGTAGAGAAGCATATGAAGGTATGTGTTCAATTCCTGTGGTGTAGTATTGTTGGACCATCTGCACTGTGGCTGTTCTGCATGAACTTCTGAAAGCACCATCTTGCTCCAAGGAATTAGTTTGCAGGCAACACAGTGAGACAGAGATTCCTGTTACTTTCTCCAGCTGTATCATGTTTCCCCCAGATTTGACAGACGTTTTTAATCTTTGGGGAAAGCTTTTATTTTATCGAAACAATCAGTTGGGAAAGTTGGTGGAGGGTGATATAAATTATTGAATGCTCAAACCTCAGCAGATTGATGATAGTCGTAGATAACATTTGTATTCACAACTGAATGAAGTGGAAAAATCCTTTCAGAATGCAGTGCTGTAAATTGTAGACACTCAAGATTTGCTTTTGTTTCTTGTAGAGAACTGAACTCAACTTCCTTCATTCATCCATGGCAAGCTCAAGGTTTGGAGACCCCATTCCAGGGAAGAACGGTTCTTACAAGCTAAGAGATGAGCCCATGGATCTTATCGGCGCAGCTGTTTTTCTCCAGCAAGAAAAGTTTCCATACCGTCCGACAGGTCTTCCTGTGCACTCCATGCCCAGCTATGGTCTGCCCCTCATGAGGCAGGCGATGGAAGGCAGCTGATGTTTACTAAGGATGCCATGTTTTCATGCCGGAATATTGTACTTGCCTTAGGTAATGGTATTACTGAGACCACTCAGCATTATCCATTTTAGTTTCTTCAGTAAAAGGGAATAGAGGCACTTCAGATGAGATTTTCCTACACTGCGAAGCAATGAGCAAGAGGATCATTTGTGGAATAAAGCATTGTAGACAAACAGCCGGAGCAAATTATAAGCCAAACTAACCTTAACAAGGGACCCAGCTTGGAATGGGCCATGGGACAATTCTACTTTATGGTTTATCCCATAAGGTAATGAAGGATGGTGTACTCTGCTCAAGGCCTGCTCCTCATTTGTAAAAGCCTCTGTAATGTAATATGACTTTACTTTCTACATAAAAAATATGCAATTTATCTGTTTCGGCATCTTGCTGGTACCAGTGACGACCAGGCAAAGCTGCCATTTAAGTTTATATATATAATAGGCCAAGAAGCGTTTTATATATATAAACTTATGTTTTTGTGCTTTACCCATTGTCTTTGTCTATCCTCCTTCACCTCTGTGCTGTGCAGACCGATCACAATGGAGAACTTAGGAGTATTCGGCAGTCCAGGGGCCTGCAGAACAACTTTAGTGAGTTTTATCACCAAATCCTATCACATTCCCTCCAGAGATTCTCTTCCTCCTTGTGTGAGCTCCTAAAACCGCTGATATTAAGAACATTATCAGCAGTGATGCTAATAAAGAAATTACTAGCATCCGTAAGGGATTGTGAAAAGCGAGGGTACCAAGCATGACATAGAATGAGATCAGGTTTCTTCCATTCTGTAACACCGACTCTCCAAACACTTGTCAACGCAACATTGAGATATATCGCTTGCTTGGAGAACTCCCTTTGGAGCATGATGGGAGACAATGAGAAGTAGTCAGATTTTTCTGCAGAAACAAAGTCAATAATTTAGGATGGTTTTGAGTGCTTTGTGAGGAGCGATATGCATAGATATCAGTATTTTGTGTTACTGCCAAAAACTATATGTAATTTCAAGAATTGTTTACCTAGCAATACCCAAGTTCTAATGGGACTTATTAACTTCCATGCCTATAACTGAGGCCTAGAATGCTTCAGGCCCAGCTATGACTGAAAATATTATGGAATGATCCAGTTTATTAATAACAGTATTTTTCACTTGTACCTAACCCACCAAACATTAAGGAAAAGGGACATTTATAAGTTTTGTGTCACTGCAAATGAGGAATATTAATTTAGCTTCTACTAAAAAATGGTAAAAAAATGTCAAAAAAAATCTAACAGAGCATATTTTTTCTCAGTTCACACATTGTTTAGACTTGTCATGTTTTCCAATTTTGTTTCATTTGTATATTTTTTTTTGCCTTTGTTTTGGCAAAGGGGAGAGTAACTGGTTCCTCTTCCCTGGAACTTAGGTACGCATAACTTATCTTCTTTATTTATGGTCTTTTTATACCTAGTTTGTAAAATTGTAAAATAGCAAAAGTTAATGCAAATGTTTGCATTCTGGACAAAATAAAACAAAAAATAAAGTAGTTACTGAATACAGAAGTGTGTACTGTGTCTCATCATCATATATAATTGGTGCAAAACGCACTAAAGGAAGATGTTTAAAGGGATACTATATATTTTACCTCCATTTTATGTACATTCCACAGAGTATGCCACCCAGCGAACCTGACCCCAGACTACAAATAAATTGGTAATTCACCCCTTCCTTCCATACAGGTTACAGTAAAGGTTGGAGACCTTTGGACAAAAATCTGTTGAGGGCTACATCCCCTGTAACAGTGTCATATGCAATGACTAAAACTGATCATTTAGAACTGCTAAACTGCTGGCTGAACCCTGTCTCATTGCCCCTTGTAAATATGCCCACTGAGAACGCATGTGTTCTGAGAGGGAAGAAAGCCACTGACAGACCCCGAACACGTTACCAGACATTTTTAGGTTCAGCTGACATTGATCTAATATGTACAGCCAGCTTAACTTCAGTTGGACATGTTAGATAACTGTCTGTAGATATCACAATATCATCAAGACCCGAGTGTATGAGGGCAGCTAAACTTTCTTCCAGTATCTGGACAATCCTGTGCTCATTCGAGAGATCAGAGGTGTATCTTGAAGCTCCTGGGTCCTATCGAAAGATAGATAATTAGGCGTTCAAAGCATGACATGCAGTACGGCTGTTCACTGATGTGGAAGAACATCCCTTGGGCCACCTCAGGTTCCAAGCCCAGGTGCAACTGCAAGTATAGGTATTCACCCTCTCCCCTTCCCTAATTGCGTCAGCCACAATCAGAGGCAGAGGGATCAGGGCAAGCAGATGCAGTATCGAAGCTCCGTGCACGGGGAACAGAGCTCTAAACTTTAGTGATGCTGAGCGTCAACGCTTTTCAGACTTCTGGGAACGCTGTGAGAAGAGGTGAAGGGTACTAACTGTACCGAGACCCCTAAGTAAGAAGAGTCATGGGCTGTTCCCCCTTTTGCCCTTCCTATAATCTTGCCTTGGTTCCATTTATTGCATGGTTAAGCAAAATGCAGTTCAGAACTGTAGAGAATTGTATGTTACAACTAGTTTATACTTACTAGTCAGTTTTGTAGTAGTTAATTAATAAAAAACAAGTCAAATATTTTTGAAGCACATGTTCCATGAATAGTGTAAAAAAATGAAAATCATACATAATCTAGTACATGACAGCCCTGTACCTCACATGGATCCAGAGATCTCCCCATTCATTGCTCCAATTGTTCTGCTAGATTTTTTCCAAGCTGTCATTTCAGGGGGGCGTGCACTTTCTCAGGGGGTGGAACTGAGCATGTGCTTCCATCTCCGTCAGCAGGACAGAGAAATAAGAAAAAGAGGAAACAGCAGGTGGCGCTATACAAATAGATTAAATTTAATAACTCAGTAGCTATGATACATTTTTAATTACATGCAGTTACAAAAGTATTCAGATCCTGCTGATGGTTTGAAAACTATAGAATATTTTTTGGTGAGACAACCCCTGGATAGGTCATCGGTATCAAACCGATGCCCTGGACCCCACTGGTGTTTATGGGCATACGACCAGGGCCGGAAACTATACAGAGGACAAAGCTGGAAGCACAGTACTATGCCAATTGTATAACAGCCATGCCGGGGCACTGCAACACAGCTCCCATTCAAGTGAATGGTAGCTCAGCTACAGTACGCAAGCACCTTCAGCTTTCAGCTCTATCCACTATATAGTTACCAGTACGGTCAGCTGCCCAGCACATGGACAGTGTGTCTGATCCCCACTGATCCTGAGGATAGGCTATCAATATCTAAGTCCCAGAAAATCCCTTTACTCATACAATATGCATTTTATAGATCAACATCTGTTACACAGCAGTTTCTAATATTAGCAGCATGCAAGCACTATATACAGTAACCATGCTGTACACTAAACTCAAGCCACATAAATAGGACAACTGGAAGAGACTCCATCATCTTCTCGTGGAGGACAATTATTTCTGAATGCTCGATTGTAGAGAAATACTCGTGCAATTTGTCTAATTCTCGGCCAGCAGCCTGAGCACAGCATGGCTGACCCCCCACCAGCATCCTGCTGCGCTGTGAATGAAATGTGTGTGAAGGGTTAAATACTCTGATGACGGAAGACGCTTGAAGAATAAAATGAATGCCATAGATCGTGTGCGGGCTCTTCTCATCCTTGTGATGTTTTTGCAATGGATATTTCATTCAGAGGAACCATAAAACTTTTATACAGTCTAAATGATGAGAATATGTTAAAGCGTTGTCTTGTTTCGAGAACCCGTTTTTCTACATTCTAGCAGGGAATAATGAGAATAGTTTAGAATACATATTCAATGAGCGCGATTTTCCGCAGGGACCAAATACAATTGCAGCATGTTTATTTTTTTTAGACTTTCTTGCAAGATTCCCTCGTTCAAATGGAAGGGTCTGTGGGTGAAATGCCCATCCGTGTGCAGTCTGACTCGACCTCGTTCACCACCCGGATCATGGACAGTTTTCTTATCGTCTGAAATGGGCCAAATCTACTAGTAAAATAATGAAACATACTCGTCCAGAAGGCTGGGTTTAAACATTGCTTTTTCTTGTCAGTACAAAAACACGTCGCTGTATTTTTAACATGATTCCTGTGGCTTTGCTATGTCGTAATTGCCCGTGCAGTTTTTACGGGTGAATCACATATATTTGACATATTTCAACTGTAAAAATTGCAATCGCGGTAAAAAAGGATATGATTTTTACATCATCAAAAACTACAAAGTGTAAACCCAGCTAAAACCGTAAAAATGGTGTCTGCTCTGCTTCAGTACTAAATATCAATTGTGCACGCGCTGATAAGATAAACCTAGTGCTGCAAAGTGCAGATGATTAAATGCACGGGTAGAGCGTCCATAGGAAGCCAAGATGAATAATTTATATTTTGACAACTTTATATGTTGTGAATGAAGTGTTCCACTACCCGTCTCCCCAGCTGAAGCCAGTCCCATCACCCGACCATGTAATTACATTAACCTTTCGACACGACAAGCTGAGATTTCCCTCTGAACTGCAATCAATAGTCCAGAGATGCCATCTACTTAATGGGTTACACTTCACTTGAAGATATAATTAGCTCCTCCGGTCCTGTGGGGTTTGTGGCTGTCCCTATCCCGTTCCCAATCACCTGTAATACAATTCACAGCTTTATTTTACACTGAGCAGTAACCATGTTGTGTACCGGATCATTATCTATGTCTATGAGCCATTTACATGTCACGATACTGAATAGTGATCCCCAACTCCCTAATTGTCGCAACCGTATAACTGATGTTCACACCGCCACCACTATCGTACGTACCAGGAACAACTGAGATGGAAGTGCCAATATATAGTGCAGCACGTTACAATACAGTATAGACAAAATCACACATTACAGGGTTACAACATCAACGACTAAACTAAGCGGAGTGAAGGTTCTGCTCACAAGAGCTTACATCTATAATTTTATGTGCAGTGGTCCAGCCATCTTCAAGGGGTTGGTCACTTTCTGGTTACTGTTGACCAATGTGTTTGTAAGATGTCTATATGGCACTTACAATATAGCCTTTGTTGAAATTAGGTGCCATTTCTATATTTACAGAGTCTTTTGTACTGTCCACACAGAAGTCCTGTCCACAAGATGGCTGCTGATGGACAGGCAAATCACTTCCATGTGATGTCTCCTCTATTCAGATACACTATACTTGCAATCTGTACTTGTTCTCTTAAGAGTTTAGTGCAGTGTTTAACAATGGAGGAGAAATCACATGGAGATGGTTATCCTCCATCAGTGGCCATTTTATGGACAGGACCTCCTTATGGACTGCCTAAATGACCTGGCAAACAAGGACCGTGTCTTGAGAAATATAGAAAATGGTGCTGAATTTCAACAAAGACTAAATTGGTCACCAGTAACCAGAAAGAGGACAACCCCTTTAACTAAAAATGGGAGTAAATATAGCGCTCCATGAGCCAGCCACTAGTCGGTATCTGCATTGCTTCTGAGTGCATGAAGAGTGGTGGATACTTTTGGATGAAAGGATCAGGTCCTGATGAATAATGTTAAAGGATCGGTTTGAGGTCAATGGAGAAGAATAAGATTAAGGAATGTGATAAGCCACCCTAAAGACGTGTTTTCAGGGCACAACTTAAAGGGGTTGTCACTAGAATATGCCACCAATATCAGGTGCGGATTCCACCTCTGGGACCCACACTTATCTCTAGAACGGAGCGCCCAAAGTTCGATACTGCATACTGCACATGCACGGCTGCCTCCATTCATTTCTAAGGGAGCGCCGAAAATAGCCGAGAGTCTTGCAGTGCACCGCACAAGCGTAGCCAACACTCCATGCACTTCTATGAAACTGCTGGAAATGGCCAAGCCAGCACTCAAGTATTTTCAGAACCCTCATAGAAATGAATAGAGAGTGGCCACACATGCACAGTGTGCTCTCGTTCTCTTTGGGAGCTTCGTTCTAGAGACAGATGCAGGTCCCAGAGACGGATCCCGTAGCTATCTGACATTGGTGGCATATGCTAGCATTATGCCATCAATGTTTGAGATGAGACAACCCCTTTAAACAGTGGAAGTTGGGAATTAACATGATTGTCCAGGGTAGTGCGTTCCAGAGAATGGGTGTAGCTCAAGAGAAGTCTTGGAGACAGGAATTAGGAGACAGAAATTATGGCGGATGTTCATTGTAAATTGGCAGAATGTAAAGCTCGGGTAGAGTGGTAGACAGAGATGAGGGAGGACATGTAGGAGGGTGCTTCACTGTGGAGAGCTTTGTGGATGAGATGGAGAATTGAATACTATACTGCATGAGCAACCAGTTCAGTGACTGGCACAGGGTAGAGGCATGGGAGTAGCCTTGGATAGATAGACTGTACTGACAAAAGTATTGTGACACCTACATTATTATTATTATTATTCATATAGCACCACCATATTCCGCAGCGCTTTACAAATTCAGAGGGTTCATGTACAAAACAAAAGACATCCCTAAGTAACTGGCTAATATACTGAAACACTAGTGAGGGCCCTGCTCATAAAATCTTACAATCTAGTTGGGGGTGACGTTACACCTACATTATCCTTTATATCCATAGGCATTAATATAGTGTTAATTCTCCCCCACACCACCACCCTTGCAGCCAAACGGCTTCCACTCTCTGGGACAGCCTTCTACAAAATTTGGAGTGTGTCTGTGGGAATTTTTGTCCATTCATCCAGAAGAACATTTGTGAGTTCAGACACTGATGTCGGACAAGAGAACGTTGCTCACAATCTCTGTTCTAGTTCATCCCAAAGGTGGGTTTGAGGTTAATGCTCTGTGTGGGCCTATCAACCATGCCTTTATGTTTCTTAATTTTTGCACTGTGGCACAATCATGCTAGAACAGAAAAGTACTCTCCCCTAACCAGTGGTATAACTAGAGTTCTATGGGCCCCAGGTCAAACTTTGGATTGGGCCCCCCCATCACCCTGCCCCCATTTTACCTTTTTGCCCCCCCCCCCTCTCAATGTATATATTTAATTTTTACCCCCTTTCTCAATGGAGGTACGAGACACGGGATCGCCCCTATCGGGGCGGCTATTCCGTTTGTAGGCAGGGCAACAACAAAAATAGGGATACTGCCCCAACAGCCTATTAAACAATATTTATCTGCCCATCCTGCAAAAAACAGGCTAGTGAAATATATTTTTTCCACACGTAGGTTTTTGATTTATTTTGACATTTATTATAAATTTTTGTAT
Organism: Bufo gargarizans; assembly: GCF_014858855.1. Taxonomy (NCBI): domain Eukaryota; kingdom Metazoa; phylum Chordata; class Amphibia; order Anura; family Bufonidae; genus Bufo; species Bufo gargarizans. Next base: position 114,734,919 of record NC_058083.1, read on the forward strand.
CAAAGGGTCCAATGGTTTCTTTTTAACAATGATTTATTAAAAGTTATGTCTTAGAATTAATGGCAATTCTGTGAAGTTCTAAACCCAACTCTTCCATCAGACCACCAAATAGAGAAGTGTGATTTAACACTCCAAAGAACATGTTTCCGCTGCTTCATAGTTATAGTGATCAGGATTAGTGATGAGCGGTAGGGGCAATATTCAAATTTATGATATTTTGCGAATATTTGGTGAATATTCACCATATATTCGTGAATTCAAGAATTCGTTATATCCAGTCATCTCGAATATTCAAAATTACGAATATATATCACTATATTCTAAATATTTGCGAATTGTAGAACTGCCGATATTCGCAATAAAAATTTGCAATTCGAATATTCGTGATCGACACTAATCAAGATGAGAATGGATTAGGGCAACAATGATTTTTTTGCTTCCACAGTAAAAAAGGGAGGATTATAGACATGTTTTTGAGGTGCAGCAGACATGAGCGGGCAAGTAATAGAATATAGGGGGTGAAGGAAAGATCAGCATCAAATCGCTGGTATTTTATACTAGTTCTTGGGTGATGTCACAAGAGGAGTAATATAAGTTTGGTATTATCAGCATATAGAAGGATGATACTGAAAATTTAATCTGCTGATAGTTTGGTCAAAGGGGCAGTGTAGAGGGAAAAGTGGAGAGGACCTAGGACTGAACCCTGAGGAACCCCAACAGTAAGAGGGAGAGGAGGGGGAAGTAAAACCAAGGAATGATACAAT